>NC_092709.1:21933517-22253745 GCF_047496885.1 Scyliorhinus torazame | reverse complement strand
GACTCGTCACCTTCCAAGGGTTCACTTTCAGGAAGGACGATCTGACTTCGGAAGCTGTGACGGCGGGTACGGGTGTGTCCGGGGTCTGCTGGAATAGTCGACAATGATTTGATGGTTTCCTGCTTGAACCGAGAATAGAATGCATTGAGTCCACCGGGGAGTGGCGCGCTGTTGCTGGAGATTCTGCTTGACTTTGCTTAATAGCTCGTTATGTTGTTTAGGCCTTGCCACAATCGACGGGAGTCTGTAATGTTGGTCTGTGACTCGAGCTTGGCCTGATATTGTCTCTAGGCATCCCGGATGACTTTGCGGAGGTAGTACCTGGATTCCTTGTATAGGTCAGGGTCGTCTGACTTGAATGCCTCAGACCTGGCCTTCAGACATAGATACATAGAAGGTAGGAGCAGGCGTTTTGGCCCTTCGAGCCTGCTCCGCCATTCATTACGATCATGGTTGATTATCCAATTCAATAGCCTAATCCTGCTTTCTCCCCATAGCCTTTGATCCCATTCTCGCCAAGTGCCGTATCCAGCCGCCCCTTGACTATATTCAAAGTTTTAGCATCAACTACTTGCTATGATAATGAATTCCACAGGCTCACCACTCTTTGTGTGAAGAAATGTCTCCTTACCTCTATCCGAAATGGTTTACCCTGAATCCTCAGACTGTGACCTCTGGTTCTGGACACACCCATCATTGGTAACATCTTCCCTGCATCTACCCTGTCTTGTCCTGTTAGCAGGACGACTCGATCTCCCTATTAAGCCATTGTTTCCAGTTACTTTCCCACTCTCCTTTGTTGTGGTATCCTCCTCAAATTTAACAATCATACTTTTGGTCCCTTCTTCCAATTAATTTCTCTAAATTGTAAAAAGCTGACTCGCTGTTTCTTGTTAGTTCACCAATTTTCTCAGAAAATGATCGATTTTTGCCTACTCTCGGTTTCTTGTTAACTCGCCAATCTTCTATCTGTGCAAATATGTTACCCCTTACATCACAAGCTTTTATTTCTCCCAATAACCTTTGATGTGGCACCTTAATAATTGCCTTCTGGAAATAAGTACAATACATCCACTGGTTACCCTTTATCCATAGCACATGTTACTTCAAAGAACTCCATTTAGTTAATTAAACATAATTTCCCACTCATAAAACCTTGTTGACTGTGGCTGATTACCTTGAATTTATCGAAGTGCCTTGCTGTAACGTCTTTAATAATAGTTAAGCTAACTGGTCTGGAGTTTCCTGCTGGTCTCCCTTCCTGAATAAAGGAGTTACATTTGCTATTTTCCAATCTAATAGAACCGTCCCCAAATCTAGGGAATTTTGGAAAATTAAAACAATGCATCAACTATCTCACTAGCCATTCTTTTAAGACCCTAGGGTGAAGTCCATCAGCACCCAGGGACGTCGGCCCACAGCTCCAACAATTTACTCAGTACCACTTCCCTGGTGGTTGTAATTTTCTTGAGTTCCTCCCTCCTTCCACAGCTATTTCTGGGATGTTATTAGTATCCTCCTATAGTGAAGACCAATACAGAATACCTGTTCAATTCATTTGCCGTCTCTTTATTTTCCATTGTTAGTTCTCCAGTCTCACTTTCTATGGGACCAATGCTCACTTTAACTCTTTTATAAAAACTCTTACAATGTTTTTATATTTCCAGCTAGATTTCTCTTGTACTCTTAATTTTTTTCCTCCTCTTCATCTTTAGTGCTGTTTTTTATATTATGTCCAATCTTCTGACATGCCACCCAAAAAGCAATTATTTGCTTTTCTTTAAGTTTGATACTACCTGACTCTTATCAACTAGCCATGGATGGTGGGTTTTCCCTTGGAATTTTTATTTCTCATTGGAATGTCTCTATCCATTTAAATACATAGAGCATATTTTTCAAAGTTCTCACTGGAAGTTCTCATTTGTTTGAAATTCTTTGAGATATGCTGGGGGCACTATTTGTGTGGTATAATAATTGTCTTTAAAAAGATTTTGATAACTCATTTTTCAGTAACTTTAGTAAAATAAATTTCCTTCTCTTTGCTTCTATAGGCTAAAGAAATTCTTACAAAAGAGTCGAATGTACAGGAGGTGCGATGTCCTGTCACAGTGTGTGGTGATGTCCATGGGCAGTTTCATGATCTCATGGAACTGTTCAGAATTGGGGGCAAATCCCCTGATACCAATTACCTTTTCATGGGAGATTACGTTGACAGAGGTTATTACTCCGTTGAAACTGTCACATTACTCGTAGCATTAAAGGTATGATGTTTCCTTTCCATACTTGGAGTAGGCTGCCTTATGTTATACGCTTTGCACTTTGGTGATATTTCCCTAGAGATTGCTTACCTGGCAAAGTCCCACAGATTTGTTCAAAGTATGAATAAAACTTGCTCCGATTTAGTTATACCTTGTTCTAACATGTATCAACTGGGAACATGGCTGAAAAATATATACATTTTTTAAACACAGGTTCGTTATCGGGAACGTATCACAATATTGCGAGGAAATCATGAAAGCAGACAGATCACACAAGTATATGGGTTTTACGACGAATGCCTAAGAAAATATGGAAATGCCAGTGTTTGGAAGTACTTTACAGATTTGTTCGACTATCTCCCTTTGACAGCCTTAGTAGATGGTCAAGTGAGTAAAATGTGTTCTCATTTATTTCCCTTTTTCATACGGTTTAATTAAGTATTCCTGCTATTCAAAACCAAGCCTACTCCGTGTTCTGGCTTGGTGCTATGATTGCCCAATGTGCCTTCCTCATACTGTCAATAGCATATCAAATACAAAGGTTTCCGTCTGCATAATTCCACTGGCATACGTTCACAAGGGAGTCTGGAAATCCGCAAAAAGGTTAAATGCTTCCTGTCCTGGTTCACTAACTGGGAGCCAGTTCAGTACATGTCTGGTTTACCAACCTTTTAAAATGCTTCTTACTGGGGTGGCACAGTGGTTAGCACTGCTGCCTAATGGCACAGAGGACACAAGTTCAATCCTGGCCCCGGGTCACTATCCGTGTGGAGTTTGCACATTCTCCCCGTGTCTGCGTGGGTCTCACCCCCACAGCACACAGATGTGCAAGTTAGGTGGATTGGCCACACTAAATTGCCCCTTTATTGGAAAAAAGAATTGGGTACTCTAAATTTATTTTTAAAAATGCTTCTTAATGTTAAATGCTATGTTTTAGCCTAACCATTTTTAAAAGTTACTAGTTATTGACTGTTCTGTTGTATCTAATGATCAAGCAATACAACCATATATATGCAAACATGATTTAGGAGCAGGAGTAAGCCATTCAGCCCTTCGAGCCTGCTTCATCATTCAATAGAATCATGGCAGATCTGACTGTGACCTCCGCTTCACATTCCAGCTACCCTCTATACCCTTTGACTCCCTCTTAACAGTGTAACTAATTCCTTGGGGTTGAGCAAATGATTGCTTTTACAAGAAAACCGTTCTTGTGAGCCATTTGTTTGCTTTGGAGCAGGTGAATTTGTCACATGGATTCCTTATTCAGATTTAGGGAGTATTATTAGTCGGATTAAGGCACGTTGTCGAGCCTTAATCCGACAAAAGTACTGTAAAGGGGTGGGTTTTAAGTACTGTCCTTTTAGAAGAAGGAAGGAGAGATTTAGGGAGGGAATTCCAGAGCGTGGGCCTACACAGCTGAGGATGTGACCATCAATGAGGAGGTTACACAGGAGACAATGTCTCTGAAGGAGGGAGTGCTAGGGAGGGGTGGGGATCATGGTCATTGGCTATTACAGAGAGGGACAATAAATCATAGAATTTACAGTGCAGAGGAGACCATTCGGCCTATCAAGTCTGCACCGGCCCTTGGAAAGAGAACCCCACCTGAGCCCACACCATCTTATCCCGGTAACCCAGTAACACCACCTCTCTCTTTTTTGGGACCCTTGAGGGCAATTTAGAATGATCAATCCACCTAACCTGTCCATCTTTGGACTGTGGGAGGAAACCGGAGCACCCGGAGGAAACCCACACAGACACGGGGAAAACGTGCAGACTCTGCACAGCCACCCAAGCAAGAATCGAACCTGGGACACTGGCACTGTGGAACAACAGTGCTAACCGCTGTGCTACCATGCCGTAAAGGGATTTAAACTTAAACACTTGGATATGAATTTTTAAATTGAGGCAATGTGGGTTGCAAGGTAATAATCTTTATTGTCACAAATAGGCATACATTAACATTGCACTGAAGTTACTGCGAAAAGCCCCTAGTCGCCACACTCCAGCACCTGTTCGGGTACTGATGAGTCAGCAGAATTTGGTATCACATAGGATATGGACATCAAAGTTTTTTTGCAGAGTTCAAAAATTGGACGGCAGATAATGGAGCATTTGAATTGGGGTGAGGGTTTCGGCAGCATATGAGCAGAAGAAAGCAATATTATAGAGGTGGAAGTAGATATCCTAACTGGAAGGCATTTTAGTATGGATTGTGATGAAGAGGGGCACAGATTTGGGAGGTGACATTCAAGTAGTGGATATAAAATAACCAGTGCCATGTCCCGAGTTGGTAGGTTTAGGTGCACAAGAGGATTCAACGAGAGGTTCTCCTGAATATCATCTAGACCTCTATGTTGCCTCCAGAGACAGTGCCGAGCTCCCATTTTCATTTGAGTGAATAAATCAACCTGAAAGCTTGACTTTTCCTTGATCTTGCTTATGCGTGTTGTGTTCTCATAAATACTTTAAATCCAGGAGTGATTTAAAAAGGATGATTAAAAGATGAGCTGTTGATTTTTAATTTATTTCAAACTTTAAATTAAAATTAATTAAATGGGTAGAATTTGGGGAGGGAGCAATTCATTCTACAATCTTTAAAGGAAATTATGACTGTGTGTGTCATATGTATTTTGTATACAAATGTATTTTGAAAGTTTATATTTTATAGTTGTGGGACTTTTTCAATGTTCCTTTTTCATTAATACAGTACCGTGTTCACCTATTGATAATTTGGTGTCCACAGATTTTCTGTCTACATGGCGGCCTCTCTCCATCCATAGATACATTGGATCATATTCGAGCCTTGGATCGCCTACAGGAGGTACCTCACGAGGTAAGTTCCCTGCTATGCTGTTTGGGTGCCATTGATGCTAAAGCTATACGTTTTTTTTCCAAAGTGGTGGAAGAAATTGAAACGTCTGAGCCCTTTTAGGTCAAGGAATGGTCAATAAATTATTCACTCTGATTGCCTTTGGCCCAATGTTAACAGTGTACAATTGTAATAGTTGGCAACAGTCGCTTCGATCAGTCAGTGCAGATTGGAATGTTGCAAACACTGTCTTAATGTGTCTGCTGTTGTACAGTGTTTTGTTTTGTATTGTTCTCTCTGGAACGTCAAACTCTAAAGGCTTACATCTGTTTCACTTTTCCCAGTTTATTGAATTAGGCCATGTTGAATTGTTTTCTACTATTTAAAGTCCTATGAGTTAATTGTTTGGATCAGTTTTAATTCCCTTCATAACTTTGACGCCGAGTTGTTGAGAACCTGGAGGTCTGTGACTTGTAAAGAAAATAATCCAATTTTCTTTTATCTTTTCTCATACTGTAACTTCCTGATATTTAGGTCATCCTTGTAACTCATCTCTACGTTTTCTAAGGCAACAATAACCGTTCTCTGATTTGATGGCCAAAACTACAGGGTCTGACCAATATTTTGCCCAGCAGCACCAAGACTGCCCTTTTTCATCTTCCCTCAGTAAAAATAACTAGTTACTGTATTGACCTTGTTTTGATACAGCTAAACATATACAACATAACTCTTGACTAGTAAACTGTACGACTATTTAATTTAGAGGTTTGATGCCTTGTCATTGCCTAGACTTATTTGTATTGAGTTCAGCCAATAAGTTAGGCTGCATTGCACAAACATATAAATTAGGAGCTGGAGTAGGTCATTTGGGCCCTCAAGCCTGCTCTGCCATTTGATAACATCATGGCTGATCGGATTGTGGCTTAAACTTTACTTTCCGGACTTCCGGTTGCGGCTATGCAGAGCTAAGTCGCACGTTCGGCAGCTCCCGCTTGGAACGGACTTTTGGGCTCTTTTCAGGGCCCTCAATGGCATTTTTTCGAGGTGAGTGACTGCCCTCAACATCAAGGAGCCCTAGAAAAACAGAAGTCGATGGGATTCAGGGGAAACCTCTCTGCTGGTTGGATTCTTACCTGGCATAAAAGAAGATGGTTGTGGTTATTGGAAGTCAATCATCTCAGTTCCAGGGCATCACTGGAAGAGTCCTAGGCACAAACATCTTCAGCTACTTCATCAATGACCCTTCTTCCATAAGGTCAGAAGTGGGGATGTTCGCCAATGTTCACCATTTGCAACTCTACAGATACTGTAACAGTTCATGTCCAAATGCAGCAAGACCTGGATAATATTCAGCTTAGGCTAGAGAAGTGGCAAGTAACATTCGCACTACGCAAGAGAGAATCTAACCATTGCACCTTGATGTTCAATGACATTACCATTGCTGAATCCGCCACTATCAGTATCCTGCGGGTTACCATTGACCAGGAACTGAACTGGACTAACCATATAAATAAATATGTGGCTACAAGAGGAGGTCAGCAGCTAGGAATTCTGCAAAAAAAGCCTTTCCACCATCTACAAGGCACAAGTCAGGAATGTGATGGTCATGCCTGGATGAGTACTGCTCCAACAGCACTCCAGAAGCTCAATGCCATCCAGGACACAGCAGCGACTTGATTGGCACTCCATCGACAAACATTTGGTCCCTCCACCATGGACGCACAGAGGCGGCAGCATGTACCATCTACAAGATGCACTGCAGGTACTCGCAGAGATTGCTCAGATAGCACTTGCAAATCCTCAGTCGCTATCATCTAAAGGGCCTGGGCAGCAAAAATGGGAAGACCACCACCTGCAAGTTCCCCTCCAAGCCACACACCATAGTGACTTGGAAATATATCGTTGCTTGTTCACCGTCAGCGAGTCAGAATCCTGGACCTCCCCTCTTAATAGCATTGCGGGTGCACCTACACTACTTGGACTGCAGCAGTTCAAGAAGACAGTCCACCGCCACCATCTCGAGAGCAATTGGGGATGGGCAACAAATGCTGGGCTATCGAGCAACGCCCACATCGCATGAACAAATATGAAAAGAATCTCTTAATTCTGCAATGCTCTCCATTTAAATAGACAGCTTTTCCCCACATAACTGTCTACCAAATTTTTGAAGCTTCCTGCTTTCTGTCTCCCTCCTTTCTTGAATGGACGAGTTACATTCTCTATTTTCCAATCTTTCCAGAATCTGGAGAATTTTGGAAAATTACAACCAATGCATCTCCTATCTCTGCAGCCACTTCTTTTAAGACCCTAAGATTAAGTTCAACAGATCTGGAGACTTGTCAGCCTTAAGTTTGAATAGTTTTCTCAGTACACTTTCTCCAAGTTCCTCCTTCCCTTTCACCTCTTGATTTACAAGTATTTCTCAATATTGTTCCTCGTGATTTGAACTTCCTTCACTTTGTCTTCAAATTTGGGAAATTTGCTTATGCCTGTTTAAAAATTATCAGTCAATGCTAAAAGTACCAAACATACCCAGGCAGACCATTGACCTTTTTTTTTGGTCAAGTTTGAAGGGTCTGGGATCTACTCAAGAAAAACTGGCCCTCTTCTCTTTAGCAGTGCTGTTACTTCTGTTTGTGTCGTTTTTAATCTATGGATTATTTTGGTTGCTTTTAACTTTCCATACAGCATATTCCACCGCTCCTCTCCTGAAAGCATGGACTTAAGTTGGATTGTGTACTGTGCAGTACTTCCTTAAATGGCCATTGTACACGTGATTGGTCTAGCTTTTCAGCACCGTACTGGCCAAAGCAGCCAACTTGTGTTCAATGTCCTTGCATGATGCCCATATTCTTCCAAAAGCTTACTGTCTTCGGGTCACTAGGTGTAAGAATAATGGTCTCTCTAATTCAGAGGCACTGAGGACAACTGTAAAGTTGTAATAAAAACAAGAAAATACTGGACAATCTCAGCAGGTCTGACAGCATCTGTGGCGAGAGAGAAGGGAGCTCACGTTTCGAGTCGGGATGACTCTTTGTAAAAGCTGTACACGTGTATCTGCACATCCGCAGTAGTTTGCTTTTAGCTGCAGAGCTGTAATGCCACCCTGGCTGAGATCAGCC
The DNA here is from genome assembly GCF_047496885.1 of Scyliorhinus torazame. Lineage (NCBI taxonomy): Eukaryota > Metazoa > Chordata > Chondrichthyes > Carcharhiniformes > Scyliorhinidae > Scyliorhinus > Scyliorhinus torazame. Next base: position 22,245,553 of record NC_092709.1, on the reverse strand, counting down.
TAATGCTTGCACATGTGATCTTACTGGTGTTTGGCTCACTATTTGATTTCTTTACCAACTGAGCAACCAGAGAGCTTTAAAATTAATAATTTTTAACTTTCACTTGTGATGTAAAAATTGCTTTTGAGTGTTTAACATACTTGAAATGTTACCTGAAGTGAATGTATTTTTGCATGCATTTAACTTTAATCTTGCTTACTGTTTAAAGGTACAGGCTTAAAACTGTTTATCAGCAAGCTGCTCAGTGAGGAGCATGTGTGTATTGTGGTCAAGACTTTATTAAGACTATGTAGCTATATGACTCCTGTTACTTTTTATTCAATCAGGGTCCAATGTGTGATCTGTTGTGGTCAGATCCTGATGATCGTGGCGGTTGGGGGATTTCTCCACGAGGTGCTGGATACACTTTTGGACAAGATATTTCTGAAACATTTAACCATGCAAATGGACTCACTCTGGTGTCTCGAGCTCATCAGCTTGTAATGGAGGTAAGGGAAAATGTACTTCAACCACAATTATACTGTCACTTAAATGAAGTATGGAACAACTCGACATGTATCTCAAAGACAAGTAGGTTAACATTTTGAGACTGTTTTCACCACCAACCTTTGGTTTTAAAGAAAGTCCTTTACAGGACCCACCTATTTCAGTGTCTAAAACAACTGATCATTGCCCTGTTAATTTAACTGCAGCTAACCTAGCCTTGTATCAAAAATGAAATCATAGGAACTTTTCCAAATAAGTATCAAACCAGTATTTGAAAAAGAGCATGGCTATATTTGGCTGAATAAGATTATGTTCAATAGTTTCCTTCTGAATGTTCTGTTTTAGAATAAACAAAGTTTGTCTGACACCTTGTGTGGTGTCACAACAGTTACGCAGCCCTCTACAAAATTGTAAAAGCAGAATAATTAACTTGGATTTTGATAATCAACCATGGGAGTAAAACATTCCAGTCACCTTGTATTCATCCCTCAATCTGGACTGGCCACAGAGAATATGAAGATGTCCATTTTTAAAAAGTTAAAATAGTTGGTGGTTTCATGAAACCTAAGTTCAGATTCTGCTAACTTGATTAGTAATGCCCCAGAGTTAGTATTGAATTTGGGAAGATGTTACACTCTCTGTAGAGACTGGTACGTTTTTAAACCAAATCCGAACCTCCAGTTATTAACTGAAAAAAGCCACCTAACAAAGGGAATGGAAAAACAACTTCAACTGTCAAAAAAAAAACTATATCCGTGAACCCAAAATTCCAAACAGAACTCTCTCCATTCTGTTTTTAATTTCAACCGAGCACCCCTTTTTATGTTTCTGTTTCTTGAATGTATTCGGATCTCCTTCAACCAAACTAATGTTTGTCTCCGCTCTCAAGGATTTACTGTGGTTTTTCTCCTGTTTCCTGTTATCTTTCAAGGTGGGGGGTTTCTTGTTTTTTTTTAAAAAATTCGTTCATGTGCGTCACAATCTGGGCCGGCATTTATTGCCAATCCCTTGAGGGGGCAGTTAAAAGTCGACCACGTTGCTGTGGATCTGGAATCACATGAAGGCCAAGTAGGACGGCAGATTTCCTTCCCTAAAATACTTGAGTGAGTCATTAGACTTTTAATTCCAGATTTTAATTGAATTCCCATCTCACCATCTGCAGTGGCGGGATTTAAAACTGGGTCATGTGGGAGCATTTTCAAGGACTGAGTATTGAGCTAGCTTTTACATGGGGTTGCTCCTTCTTAGTTACAGTTCAGATAAACACAAAGGCCTGCGGACACATTAACTCTGGTTAAGACAGCTTTATTTTCAAAGCTTGGTCAACGTACGAGGGAGAGTGATTTGGGTAAATGGCACAACCATTCTGCTTTACAATGGTTCAGGTGCAGCAGTTATACAATTTTCCAAAAATCACTAGCCCACACTAATTGGACTCGATCCAATCCTTGGAGCTGTCAATTTTACCTTGACCAATGAAGTTTACTTTAGGCAGCATGGTGACTGTGTGATCAGCTCATGATTTAACCCCATCCTGACATCTGTTGTTTTCCATGACTCTTGTATCCGTTATGTCTTGTTCTCCCCTGTTCCCATGTTACTTATCTCAGCCAGTTCCTGCCTATCTCATTGTTTGTCTGGGTGCAGGATGTTGAAGCTGGTTCCTCTTTGTACCATGGATTGTCTGAGACAGGATGTTGGGGCTACTGAGAAGAACTGCTTATTGAGCTGGCTCTATTATTATTGACCGCATTATTTCTGTTTGTCTCAAAAGCATGGGCAAGTCAGCTAGCTTAAATCCCATCATGCACTGCGGCCACTGCTTGTTACTGCTAAGTTCAAAAAAATACATGTTTAATTGATAATAATGATTACTGGGTATACTTTCTATGATTCTCAATAAACTAACTTATGTAGAACTATTCTAGTGTTATCCGAGCTATCCAGTTTTAAGGGGTCTCATCTCAGGACCCCTTTCAGGTCATACCAGAGCATTTCTCTGGGTCTCTGGTTTACTAGTCCAGTGACAATACCACTATGCCACCACCTCCCCACTAGCATTCATTGAACCATTCGGCCCATCGAGTCTGCACCGGCCCTTGGAAAGAGCACCCTACTTAATCCCACGCCTCCACCCTATCCCCATAACCCAGTGACCCCACCTAACCCTTTTTGGACACGAAGGGCAATTTATCATGGCCAATCCACCTAACCTGCAAATCTTTGGACTGTGGGAGAACTCGGAGGAAATCCACGCAGACACTGGGAGAACGTGCAGACTCTGCACAGACAGTGACCCAAGCCGGGAATCGAACCTGGGACCCTGGAGCTGTGAAACAACTGTGCTACCATGCTGCCCTCTGATTCAGCTAGGTGAATCCTCCAGCCCTACTTCATCATATGAATCCGGATTTCCCCAACCTGAGTAAGTGTGGCATTCGCATCCTTGTGTGATGGCTCTGAATCAGAAACATCCTTGGTTCCTGATGGCCCTCTGCCACTTGTTCTGGCAGTTGGTAGATTCTCTCTATATTAAAACAACAACAATAAAACTTCCAAACCCCCACAGCCTTCTCCATGGTAGGTGACACAAGTCCTGTCCCAAATAGAAATGGAAATAAATTATCTTTAAACCTGTCCTATGACATGAAAAATATAAAAAGATACTTTTAAAACTTTTTTGTTTAGCAGGTTCCTTCAAACCTTCCTTTGATCTGCCAAAATTACGTGAATAATCTAACCCCACCCCCCCCCCTGTTTACACCTTGACTTTCTCCTGAGATGCCTACACATAGCCTGTCTCGTCAAGGGATATTCAGAGAGGTCACTATAATCCTAGGTGTTAATATCCTTTGAAACCATCTCGGCAATGCAATACGATTTCCCCTTTGATCTATAAGTCCAGGCCTACCTGATTCAGACCAAGCATTTACACATTTATCCTACATTAAAAAATTACAATTTCCAAAGTAAAAAGAAATGCTATAATATATTGTGACAAAGAGGCTTATTTCACGAGGCAGCAGAACCAGATGCCATTATTGAACAGTGTGGATTTTTCATGGACTGTATAACCCACTGTGTCTTAATACTGATTCTGCTGTTAACCAATTATCAAATCTAATTGTGAATTTGTTTAATAATTTAAACCATGGAGAAAAGCAGTTGAGTGGGGTCAGTTTGGTTGTATGAGAAATTAGAAAACCAACTAAATGAGTTAGAGGGGCCGCGCGGGCTCAGTCGAAGTTAGTAAAGTTTCCAGAACACTTAATAGAGCAGAGAGTATCGAAAGTGGCACAGTGTTTAGCACTGTTGCTTCACAGCTCCAGGGTCCCAGGTTCGATTCCCGGCTTGGGTCACTGTCTGTGTGGAGTCTGCACGTTCTCCCAGTGTCTGCGTGGGTTTCCTCCGGGTGCTCAGGTTTCCTCCCACAGTCGAAAGATGTGCAGGTTAGGGGGTGTGGGTCGGAGAGGGCAAGGTGTCAGAGATATACCGAGAGATGAGGGAAGAGGGGGAGGAGTTGGTGGGCGAATTAAAAGGAAAGTGGGAAGAAGAGCTAGGGGAGGAGATAGAGGAGGGTATGTGGGCTGATGCCCTAAGCAGGGTAAATTCCTCTTCCTCATGCGCCAGGCTTAGCCTGATTCAATTCAAGGAGCTACATAGAGCACACATAACGGGAGCAAGACTGAGCAGGTTCTTTGGAGTGGAGGACAAGTGTGGGAGGTGCGGCAGAAGCCCGGCAAACCACGCACATATGTTTTGATCGTGCCCGGCACTGGAGGGGTATTGGAAGGGAGTGACGGGTGTGATTTCTAAGGTGGTGAAGGCCCGGGTCAAACCAGGCTGGGGGCTAGCTCTATTTGGAGTTGCGGATGAGCCGGGAGTGCAGGAGGCGAAAGAGGCCGACGTTGTGGCCTTTGCGTCCCTAGTAGCCCGGCGTAGGATTCTACTCACGTGGAAGGAGGCAAAACCCCCCGGACTGGAGGCCTGGGTAAACGATATGGCGGGGTTCATAAAACTGGAGCGGATAAAGTTTGCCCTGAGAGCATCGGCTCAAGGGTTCACCAGGCGGTGGCAGCCATCCCTTGACTACCTAGAGGAACGTTAGAGGGAAGACAGATGACCAGCAGCAGCAACCCAGGAGGGGGGGGGGGGGGGGGGGGGGGGGGGTGGAAGTTTTAGTTTATGTTAAATGATTAGAGTATTAGCCATTTGTTGATTGTTAAACTTTCTTTACTGTTATGTTTGTTCTGTAAGGTAAAAAAAAAATTGTTTGAAAAAATTTCAATAAAACATTTTTTTTAAAAAGAAAGATGTGCAGGTTCGGTGGATTGGCCATGCTAAATTGCCCTTAGTGCCCAAAAAGGTTAGGTGGGGTTACGGGGATAGGGTGGAGGTGTGGGCTTAAGTAGGGCGCCCTTTCCAAGGGCCGGTGCAGACTCGATGGGCCGAATGGCCTCCTTCTGCACTGTAAATTCTATGATCTCTATGAATTCAACTGCAAAAAAGGGGACAACTATGAGGGGAGGGGGGGGGGGGGTCAAGGCAGGACTGAGGGTGTTGTACCTAAAGATGTGCAGTATACAAAACGAGGTAAATGAGCTTGTTGTGCACATTGAAATTGGTGGGTACGATGGTGTGGGCATCACAGATGTGACTGCAAGGGGATCAGGGCTGGGATCTAAATATCCAAGGATATGTGTCCTATTGAAAGGACATGCCAGGGGGTGGCATGTGGCACAGTGGATAGCACTGGGACTGCGGCGCTGAGGACCCGGGTTTGAATCCCAGCCCTGGGTCACTCTCCGTGTGGAGTTTGCATATTCTCCCCGTGTCTGCTTGGGTCTCACCCCCACAACCCAAAGATGTGCAGGTTAGGTGGATTGGCCACACTAAATTGCCCCGTGGGGGAAAAAAAATACTCTTTTTTTTATTAATAAAAAAATGTTTTAATGAAAAAAAAAGGAAAGGACATGCCAATGGGCAGAGGGGCGGGGTTACATTGTTAGTAAGAATTTAACTTAAATCAAAATGATCGGCGGAGGCTTGGAGGGCCGATTGGCCTGTTCCTGTGCTGTACGTTGCTTTGTTCTTTGATAGCAAGAAGCGATATCGAATCGGAACGCATAGAATCTGTGTGGGTAGAGTTGAGGAATCGCAGAGGAAAAAGGACCCTGATGGGAGTTATGTCCCTTAGCAGTAGTCAGGATGTGGGGCAGGAAATAAATCAGGAGATCGGAAAGGCAGATAAGAAAGGCAATATTACACTAATCATAGGAGATTTCAATATGCAGGTGGACTGGGAAAATCAGGTTTTCTTTTGGAGCAGCCTGTAGTAGAGCCCACTTGGGCACAAGAAATCCTGGTTTTGGTGATGTGTAGTGAGGCAGACTTGATTCGGGAACTTGGTGAAGGAACCCCTAGGGGGCAGTGACCACAATATAATAGAGTTCACCCTGCAGTTTGAGAGGGAGTAGCTGGAATCAGATATAATGGTTTTGGAATTAAATAAAAGTAACTACACAGACATTAGGGAGGAGCTGGCTGGAGTTGATTCGAAGGGGAGCCTAGCACGTAAGACAGTTGAACAGTAATGGCAGGAAGTTCTTTAGGGGTGGGTTATTTGGGAGGCGCACACACATTCATCCCAAGGAGGAGGAAACATGATACTGGAAGGACAAGGCAACCTTGGCTGAAAAGGGAAATCAAGGACAGCATAAAAGCTAAGGAAAAAGTATACAATGTGGCAAAGGTTAGTAGGAAGCCTTTAAAAGCAAGCAGAGGACAACGAAAAAAGCAATGAGAGGACGGCACGGTGGCGCAACGGTTAGCACGGCTGCCTCACTGTGCTGAGGACCCGGGTTTGATCCCGGGTCACTGTCCGTGTGGAGTTTGCACATTCTCCCCGTGTCTGCGAGAGCACCCCTTCAACCCAAAGATGTGCAGGATAGGTGAATTGAGCACGCTAATTGCCCCTTAATTGGGTGAAAAAAGAATTGGGTACTCTAAATGTATTTTTTAAAAAGCAATGAGGGATGTGAAGATGAAATATGAGTGATGAATTGTACACCGCCATAAATAACAGTGGAACAGAATACCTGGAGGCCTTGTTCAATGTGGCTGGGGGACTTCAACCAGGCCAACCTCAAGAGTACACTGCCAAAATTCCACCAACACATCTGTCCCAACATCCTTGATCACTGCCACACAAACATCAGTCCTTTTAGGACCGAGGTGAGGAGAACATTTTGCTTCCTGTCCCTTAACCAGCTTTCTATCCACCTTAAGACATTACCAGCTCCGGTTTCCTCCCACATGTCCCAAGACGTGCTGTTGGGTAATTTGGATATTCTGAATTCTCCCCCTGTGTACCCGAACAGGTGCCAGAATGTGGCGACTAGCTTTTCACAGTAACTTCATTGGAGTGTTAATGTAAGCCTACTTGTGACAATAAAGATTATTATTATTAGGGAACTAAATTTTATCTCCAAATTTGCAGATGGTACAAAGTTGGATGGGAAAGTGAGTTGTAAGGAGGATGCAGAGATGCTTCAGTGGGATTTGGACAGGGCTGAGTGAGTGGGCACACGTATGGCAAATGCAGTATAATTTGAATGAATGTGAAGTTATCTGCTTTGGTAGCAAAAATAGGAAGGCAGATTATTATTTGAATGGGTGTAAATTGAGAGAGGTGGGTACTCAACGAGACCTTGGGAGTCCTCGTGCATCAGTCGCTGAAAGTAAGTGGCAAGGTACAGAAGGCAAATGGTATGTTGGCCTTCATAGTGAGAGGATTTGAATATAAGGATGTATATCTGCAATTGTATAGGGCATTGGTGAGGGCACACCTGGAGTATTGTGTGCAGTATCTGAGGAAGGATGTTCTTGCTGTGGGGGGAGTGCATAAAAAGGTATACCAGGCTGATTCCTGGGAAGGCAGGACTGTCCTATGAGGAAAGACTAAATCGGTTACGATTATATTCTTTGGAGTTTAGAAGAGTGAGAGGGGGTCTCATAGAAACTTAGAGAATTCGAACAGGATGCGACAGGTGTAGATTCAGAAAGAATGTTGCCGATGGTGGAGTGTCCAGAACTAGGGGTCATAATTTGAGGATCAGGGGTAAACCTTTTAGGAGTGAGGTGATGAGAAATTTCTTCACCCAGAGAGTGATGAACCTGTGGAAATCACTACCACAAAAAGTAGTTGAGACCAAAACATTGTGTAATTTCAAGAAGGAATTAGATATAGCTCTTGGGGCTAAAGCAAAGGAGGGGGGGGGGAGGGGGAGGAAGAGTTGGGATCAGGGTATTGAACTTGATGATCAGCCACAAATGGTGGAGCATGCTTGCAGGGCCGAATGGCCTCCTTCTACTTTCTATGTATATACTTAACTTAGTTTGATAAACATCTGACGAGTTATCATGGGACTCTTAAGGATCTACTAATTAAATCAGGTACTGTAACTGAAAAGCTTTAGTGTGATGATCCTGAGCACTTACTGGGGCATTTTATTGTATCAATTTTTATGAGGAGTAATGATGTTACCTCCTTGCAAGTTGTTAAAGATCTTCCAATTGTTTTATCCCAGGGGTACAACTGGTGCCATGATCGAAATGTGGTAACGATATTCAGTGCTCCAAATTATTGTTATCGCTGTGGTAACCAAGCTGCTATAATGGAGCTAGATGACACACTGAAGTATTCCTTGTAAGTATAATGGAATTTACGTTTAAGGATATTTTAACATTGTTTCAGATTGTGCCATTATTTTTATAATGTTCAGCCAAAGGCAAAATATTGTTTGGGTTGCAGATGATGGGCTTAAGCTCCCATCTTTCAGCACTAGATTTAACATGTTCATATGGTAAAAGTTTCCCACTTGTATGTCTGGTAACTGGGTAAACCCCTTGAGCCGTGTTGATACTTGTGCAAAGATGGGCCCAGTGGTCAAAGGATGTGGCCTAGTCATGGAAAAGTAACTCTTCATTGATGTGATGGAAGTTCAAATTGTAATGTTCGATCAACACTGGACTTGCCCAGGGCTTGACCTGAGAGGAAGGGAGAGAATTAATTCAATCGCCTTTTAGTTCTGCTGCACCGCTAAGCAACGAATGACTGAGTAATATAAAGGGGAAAATAGTACTTGCCTTTTGTGCTTTTGACTGAGAGCCTGTGATGAGAGGAAATGCATAAATGCTGAATACAAATCTCTCTCTCTCCTTCCTCTCTCCTCGCACTCGCTCCCTCTGTTCTCTTCCTTTGCTTTTCAGCTCTCCAAAAGATTCAATAGCCCAACTGCTATCCATTTCTTTTAAAGTTTTGATAGCTTCCTTTTACTGGGTTGCAGTTCCCCCTGCAGGGGGCTTCCTGTAGTACCTTGCCCCAGGTGCTGGATAGGGTGCTCTGGCTGATCTTTGACTTCTGTAGTCTCAGGATACTGAAGCAAAATGGTTCATCTATCCTGCTACTCCAGCGCAAATCAGCAATCTGGTGTCATTTCCGTGATAATTTTTGAGTAACTCTGCTTCTTTCAAACGTTTGTGAATGTTTTTAATGTATCTTTGTCACAAAACCTGAAATCTTGTGAAGGGAAATCGATCTGTTGTCTAATTTAGGGTTATTGACTCTTGCAATTTGTAAATATATTATAAAACATAGGAGCAGAATTAGGCTGTTCAGCCCATCGAGTCTGCTCCGCCATTCAATCATGGCTGATCTGTTTCTCATCCCCATTCTCCTGCCTTCTCCCCATAACCACTGCTCCCCCTATTAATCAAGAACCTATCTATATCTTAAATACACCAGTGATTTGGCCTCCACTGCCTTTTGTGGCAAAAAATTCCACAGACTCGCCACCCTCTGGCTGAAGTACAAAGAACAATACAGCACAGGAACAGCCCTTTCGGCCCTCCAAGCCTGCGCCGACCATGGTACCTGTCTAAACTAAAACCGTATGCACTTAAGGAGTCCATATCCTGCCATTCCCACCTTATTCATATATTTGTCTAGATGCTCCTTAAATGCCGCTATCGTACCTGCTCTCACCACCTCCCCAGGCAACACGTTCCATATATTTACCACCCTCTGTGTTTTTAAAAAAAAAACTTTGCCTCGCACATCTGTTCTAAACTTTCCCCACGCACTTTAAACTTATGTCCCCTAGTGCTTGACTCTCTACCCCAGGAAAGAGCATCTGACTATCCACTCTGTCCATGCGCTCATAATCTTGTCGACTTCTATCAGGTTCCAGTGAGAACGGACCGAGTTTATCTAACCTCTCCTCAGCTAATGCCCTCCATACCAGGCAACATCCTAGTAAACTGCTTCTATACATTCTCCAAAGCATCCACATCCTTCTGATGTTGTGGCGACCAGAATGGTACAGAATATTCCAAATGAGGCCTAACTAAGGACCTGTACAGCTACAACATGACTTGCCAATTTTTATATTCATCGCCCCGTCCGAAGAAGGCCAGCATGCCCATATGCCTTCTTGACCACTTTATCCACATGCATTGCCACTTTTAGAGATTGGTGTACATGCATGCTCAGATCTCTGCCTGTCAATACTCTCAAGAGTTCTACCATTTACTATAATTCCTACAGGCATTGGACCTTCCAAAGTGCATTACCTCACACGTGTCCGGATTAAACTCCATCTGCCATTTCTCTGCCCAAGACTCCAACCAGTTTATATCTTGCTGTATCCCCTGACAATCCTCTTCACTATCCACAACTCCACCAATTTTTATATCGTCAGCGAAATTTCTCCTCATCTCAGTTTTAAAGGATTGTCCCTTCAGTCTGAGGCTGTGCCCATAGGGTTCTAGTTTTTCCTACTAGTGGAAACATCTTCACCACTTTATCTAGGCCGCTCCGTATCCTGTAAGTTTCAATAAGATACTTGAAAGAGCTTGATTTAACGACCTCATCATGCCAAACCTGGTGTCGCAGCAAGGCTGTTGCGAGACGTTGCAATCTGGATCTTGCCTGCGCTGGACTTGATCCAGGTCTGCATATTTAAGTGAGCCATTCAGCTCATTTAAATATACATGCACTGGATTCTCTGCGCTCCCCAGAGCCAACGGCCTCCCCGGCGAGGCCTCGACCGGGCACTGTTTACTACTGGGAGGGGTGGGGGGTGCCTTAAAAGGGGAATTGGGGAGGCCTGATGGGGCAGGGAGCCCTCAGCGACCCCATAGGGTGTCCTCACTAATTTTCAGTTTTCATTTAAACTAGCACGTGAAACATTCAGTAACTTTTCAATGTAGGCAAAAGCAGCTCAGAAGAGCAGCAGATGTTTGCTGATATGAGCTCCTGCTTAAATTCTCATTGCTTTTTTTAAAAGTGGCTACCTTTTTAGTATTATAAAGCCTCTTTGATGCAAAATAGTAAATTTGTACCTTGATGCCTCTTCATGTATGAAGGGATGTACCTTCATGCCTCTTTGGTTCATGTATTAAGTGCAACTCCTTTCCTCTCAGCCTCCAGTTTGATCCAGCGCCTCGCCGTGGGGAGCCTCATGTCACCCGCCGTACTCCAGACTACTTCCTGTAAAGAGTTCTTAATTGTACACTACAACCACGCCAGCAGGTCACCTGCTACAGAAAAAGCAACAATAATTTAAATGTTTTTCTAAAATTACTTCTGTTTGTCACAACTTAATAGCATTAACACGGACCAAATGTGCCATACTGAAGGCAGTCCTATGCCTGGAGCATTGAGCACAATTTAACAGTGATTACTATCTTTGTTTTGTTTCAGTATGGAAAATATGGTATTCAATCCCCAACAGACAGATTTTGTCTGCTGTTACGTCACTTTGTTTTACCCAGAGACTGTGAAATATTGATGTACAAATACTATAATAAACAGGTCCAAATGCAACAGTCATGACATTTTTAGTTGTAGTTTTAACAGGCATGTGTTGCTTTCCCGTCCTTTTTTTGTTTTCAGTAAGAGGCACACAAAACTTGTTCTGAATGTATGCTACGAATAATTGAAGGGGACTCGTAATGCCCCTTCTGGAGTGTTCGAGAAAATGTCCCTTTTCAATGTTTGAATCACTGTTCTGTGTTACTGTACTTTTTTTCTGTATATATTTGACATAAAAGTGCTTGCGACTTAACTTGGTGTATTTGAACAATAAACTACTTCAAATAATCAGTCACTGGGTTTCCGTAAGATACTTTAGATTATTAAATGAAAAGTAGTAGTTTATCTTAAATTGAACTTAAATCACAGTTATGAGCAAATATGGGCAAACATCCTGAAGTCTTGTTTAATTTTTTCACTTAGATTTTCTTCTTACTCTAATAAAATACAAAACTTGAACCTTGGACTGGTTAGTGTGGTCTCATCCATTCTTTCCCACACATTTTACACCTTGATATTTGCAATCAGTTTTTAAAAATCATAGGCTGATTCCAAAACTTCTCGGATCATTTCTATTTCTGCTCTTTTCAAACTTAGGATTTCTGTAATGGGAATCATTGTTATTGGATGTTCTGTTGTGAAATTTATCTCTGTCTGACCTATTTACAGAAACACTTCAACTTTATTGATTCCATCAAAAGTAGTATAAAAGGTGATTCTGTGATTGCATCTCCTAGCTGGTCAAAAACTGCATCAGCAGTCAAATTGATTAATCAGGTTTGATTCAGTGTTTAAATACAAGAAGGAACATTTTCCAAAGTTAAAGTTGCACAATGGCACACTATTCGGTTTTTACTGTAATTCATATTTCTCGTTAAAATGTTTGTCTCCGTTATAAAATGCACAATGTTAGAAACATCATAGCTTAAAGGGGTTAAATTATGAGGCATCAACTTGAGGGATAAACTAATAGATGTTCAACAGAGTAGATTCAGTAAAACCTAGAGTCCACAACAAGAAGGCACAATCTTGAAGAAAATCATAAAAGAACGCTGGAGGAACTCTACACTGGCAGGTCTGAGGAGAGAAACACAGCTAACAATCTTGAGTCACTGAGCTCCAGAGTAAAGAAAAGGTCCTTGACCTATCATATCTGTGCCAGTCAAAAACAACCACTAAGTATTCTAATCCAGTTTTTGAGTCATGGACGTCTGAGCCTTGAACTCTTTGTCGGAACTGAAATATAAATATTGTTTTTCAGCTCCGACAAAGAGTCCATGACTGAACACTAACTTTTTCTCACCTGACACATCTGAGTTTTTCCACTGTCCTCTGTTCTTGTTTCTGATCCACTGATTTGCTTATATTAATGTATTTCTGCTTTAGCTTCACCGAGGCAATAATGATCTTTATTAGTGTCACAAGTAGGCTTACATTAACACTGCAATGAAGTTACTGTGAAAATCTCCCAGTCTCCACACTCCGGTGCCTGTTTGGGTACATTGAGGGAGAATTCAGAATGTCCAATTCACCTAACATGCACGTCTTTCGGGAATTGTGGGAGGAAACCGGAATGCCCGGAGGAAACTCGGGCAGACACTGAGAGAACGCACAGACTGCTGTGAAACAACAGCTTACCGCTGTGTTACTGTGCTGCCCAAGGCAAGGTGACTGAGGCGCTTTAAAAAAGTTTAACGGCTGCTGCACTCTTGAACAATTGATCCCAGGGCAGGTGATTGCATGGATGAGAAGAGAGATCCCAGGGCAGGTGATTGCATGGATGAGGAGAGAGATCCCAGGGCAGGTGATTGCATGGATGAGGAGAGAGATCCCAGGGCAGGTGATTGCGTGGATGAGGAGAGAGATCCCAGGGCAGGTGATTGCATGGATGAGGAGCGAGATCCCAGGGCAGGTGATTGCATGGATGAGGAGCGAGATCCCAGGGCAGGTGATTGCGTGGATGAGGAGAGAGATCCCAGGGCAGGTGATTGCATGGATGAGGAGAGATCCCAGGGCAGGTGATTGCATGGATGAGGAGCGAGATCCCAGGGCAGGTGATTGCATGGATGAGGAGAGAGATCCCAGGGCAGGTGATTGCATGGATGAGGAGAGAGATCCCAGGGCAGGTGATTGCATGGATGAGGAGAGAGATCCCAGGGCAGGTGATTGCATGGATGAGGAGAGAGATCCCAGGGCAGGTGATTGCATGGATGAGGAGAGGGATTACAATACAAAGGTTATTTATGTTTTTAAACCTATCTAATCTTGTATGATTATTCTGGCTCTTGTGTGACTCAATGGGCAAGTAATGAGTGAGAGATTGAGGAAAGATTGTTTCACACAGGCTTGTTAGAACTTGGATCACTCTGCTACAGTGAGTGGTTTCAAATTTGAGAACATTTCGCATTTATAAGCAGAGGAAGATGGAAAACTGGGGAAAGTATAACACAGGTTAGTTTTGGATACGTTTCAGCAAACAGCCATCATAGGTGTTACTGGTCTCAGTCCAGTAACCTATAGCCCAGGAGCAGATACTGGAAGGGTCCCTCAACTCGGAAATCTCAGCCTTAATGTTTAGATGTACTGAAGAACCTGGCCATTTACCAGGCAGAGTCAACATGATAGCAATGTCAAAAAAGGAAAAGATATAAAAATAATTTTACAATATAAAGAATTGGGCATGACAGTCCCCACCATGCTACTGTCTGTTGGATTTCAACTTGGGTGGCACAGTGGCTTAGCACTTCTGCCTCACAATGCCAGGGACACAGGTTCAATTCCAGCCTTGGGTGACTGTCCGTGCAGAATTTCTATGTTCTTGTGTCCTCGTGGATTTCCTCCAGGTGCACCAGTTTCCTGCCACAGTCCCAAGATGTGCAGGTTAGGTGGATTGGCCATGCTAAATTCCCTCTTAGTGTCAAAACGTTTGGGAGGTTACAGAGATAAAGTGGGAGCATGGACGTGGGTGGAGTGCTCTTTCAGAGGGTTAATGCAGTGTAATTTTTTATTTTAAAAAAATGTTTATTCAGATTTTCCAACAAAACCGGTAACCAAAAGAACGCAACACAATCGAAAATAATACAAAACTTATACATTGGGTTTTCCCCGTATATAGCAACCACCCCATATGACATTCAAAGGTACCCTTGGGGAAGCCCCCCCCACCCAAATACCCCTCTCAAAAGAGACCCCCACCCTTGGGTTGCTGCTGCTGCTGACCTCCTCCTAACGCTCTGTGAGATAGTCTAGGAATGCTTGCCACCGCCTGAAGAACCCCTGCACAGACCCTCTCAAGGAAAAGTTTATCCTCTCCAACTTAATCAACCCTGCCATGTCATTTATCCAGGCTTCCACACTGGGGGGGCTTCGCGTCCTTCCATAATAGCAAGATCCTCAGCTGTGCTACCAGGTACGCAAAGGCCAGGATACCGGCCTCTTTCGCCTCCTGCAATCCCGGCTCATCCGTTACCCCAAATAGTGCCAAACCCCAGCTCGGCTTGATCTGGACTTTCACCACCTTGGATATAGTCCTTGCGAAACCCCTCCAGAACCCATCCAGTGCCGGGCACAACCAGAACATGTGGACGTGACTCGCCGGGCTTCCCGAGCACCTCTCTCACCTGCCCTCCATCCCAAAGAACCTACTCAACCTGCCTCTATGAGTAACCTTAAATTGTATTAAGCTGGCGCAAGAGGAAGAGGAGTTAACCCTGCTCAGGGCATCAGCCCACAGACCCTCATCTATCTCCTCCCCAAGCTCCTCCCACTTGCCCTTTAGCTCCTCTACCGAAGCCGCCTCCTCTTCTTTCATCTCCTGATAGATCGCCGAAACCTTGCCCTCTCCGACCCATACAGGGTGAAATCACCCTGTCCTGAATCCTCTGTGCCGGGAGCAATGGGAATTCCCTCACCTGCCGCCTCGCAAATGCCCTCACTTGCATATACCGGAACGCATTTCCCGGGGGTAACCCAAACTTCTCCTCCAGCGCCCCAAGGCTCGCAAATGTCCCATCTATAAACAGGTCCCCCATTCTTCTAATCCCTGCCCGATGCCAGCTCCGAAACCCCCCCATCCATCCTTCTCGGGACGAACCGATGGTTCTCCTGAATCGGGGACCAAACCGAGGCTCCCACCTCGCCCCTGTGCCGTCTCCACTGCCCCCAGATCTTCAACGTCGCCGCCACCACCGGACTTGTGGTGTACCTTGTCGGCGAGAGCGGCAGCGGTGCTGTCACCAGCACCCCTCCAGCTCGGGCCCCTGCAGGACGCCATCTCCAACCTCTTCCACGCTGCCCCCTCTCCCTCTATTACCCACTTGCGGATCATCGCCACGTTAGCTGCCCAATAATAGCCGCACAGATTCCTGTCCCTGCTACGCTCCAGAAACACCCTCTTTACCCTCGGGGTCTTATTTGCCCACACGAAACCCATGATGCTCCTACCTACCCGTTTAAAAAAGGCCTTGGTAATCATAACGGGAAGGCACTGGAACACAAAGAGAAACCTCGGGAGGACCATCATTTTAACCGACTGTACCCTGCCCGCTAGCGAGAGTGGCAGCACATCCCATCTTTTGAAATCCTCCTCCATCTGCTCCACCAACCGCGTCAAATTGAGCTTGTGCAGGGCCCCCCAACTCCCAGCCACCTGGATCCCCAAGTACCGAAAGTTCCTTTCCTCCCTCTTCAATGGTAGGTCATCTATCCCCCTTCCCTGGTCCCCTGGATGCACCACAAAGAGCTCACTTTTCCCTACGTTGAGCTTATAGCCCGAGAAGTCCCCAAACTCCCTTAGGATCCGCATGACCTCCACCATCCCCTCCACTGGATCTGCCACATACAGCAACAGGTCATCCGCATACAGCGACACCCGATGTTCCTCTCCCCCTCGGACCAATCCCCTCCATTTCCTGGACTCCCTTAGTGCCATGGCCAAAGGCTCAATTGCCAATGCAAACAACAAGGGGGACAGGGAGAGGTTGATATGCCTCAAAGAACAAAGAAATGTACAGCACAGGAACAGGCCCTTCGGCCCTCCAAGCCCGTGCCGACCATGCTGCCCGACTAAACTACAATCTTCTACACTTCCTGGGTCCGTATCCCTCTATTCCCATCCTATTCATGTATTTGTCAAGATGCCCCTTAAATGTCACTATCGTCCCTGCTTCCACCACCTCCTCCGGTAGCGAGTTCCAGGCACCCACTACCCTCTGCGTAAAAAACTTGCCTCGTACATCTACTCTAAACCTTGCCCCTCTCACCTTAAACCTATGCCCCCTAGTAATTGACCCCTCTACCCCGGGGAAAAGCCTCTGACTATCCACTCTGTCTATGCCCCTCATAATTTTGTAGACCTCTATCAGGTCGCCCCTCAACCTCCTTCGTTCCAGTGAGAACAAACCGAGTTTATTCAACCGCTCCTCATAGCTAATGCCCTCCATACCAGGCAACATTCTGGTAAATCTCTTCTGCACCCTCTCTAAAGCCTCCACATCCTTCTGGTAGTGTGGCGACCAGAATTGAACACTATACTCCAAGTGGCCTAACTAAGGTTCTATATAGCTGCAACATGACTTGCCAATTCTTACACTCAATGCCCCGGCCAATGAAGGCAAGCATGCCGTATGCCTTCTTGACTACCTTCTCCACCTGTGTTGCCCCTTTCAGTGACCTGTGAACCTGTACTCCTAGATCTCTTTGACCTCGTCCCTCAGTACAGCCGAAAGTACTCCGACCTCCGCTGATTCGTAGCCACACTCGCCACCGGGGCTCTATATAGCAGCCTGACCCAGCTGATGAACCCCTCCCCGAACCCAAACCTCCGCAACACTTCCCAAAGATACTCACACTCCACCAGGTCGAAGGCCTTCTCCGCGTCCATAGCTGCCACTACCTCCGCTTCTCCCTCCACCGATGGCATCATAATCACGTTGAGGAGCCTCCGTACATTTGTGTTTAGCTGCCTGCCCTTTACAAATCCCGTCTGGTCCTCATGAATCACCCCCGGGACACAGTCCTCAATTCTCGTAGCCAGCACTTTTGCCAGCAACTTAGCATCCACATTGAGGAGCGAGATCGGTCTATATGACCCACATTGCAGTGCTCAATTGGCGCCCCTAAATCAGCCACCTCCTGCTCCTCCACCCTCGGGAACCTCAGTTGATCCAAAAATCGTCGCATCCCCTCTTCCTCCGCTGGGGGCTCAGATCTGTACAGCTCCTCATAGAAGTCCTTGAATACCTCATTTACTCTCACCGCACTCCGCATCGTATTCCCCCCGCTATCCTTAACTCCACCTATCTCCCTCGCTGCCTCCCTCTTACGAAGCTGGTGTGCCAGCATCCGGCTCACCTTCTTCCCATACTCGTAGGTCGCCCCCTGTGCTTTCCTCCACTGTGCCTCTGCTTTCCCTGTGGTCAACAGGTCAAACTCCGTCTGGAGGCTTCGCCGCTCCCTGAGTAGTCCCTCCTCGGGGGCCTCTGCATATCTCCTGTCCACCCTTAAGATCTCCCCCACCAACCTCTCCCTCTCCCTGCCGTCTCTCTTCTCCCTGTGGGCCCTAATGGAGATTAACTCTCCCCTGGCCACCGCCGTCAACGCCTCCCAGACTACCCCCACCTGCACCTCTCCGTTGTCATTGGCCTCCAAATATCTCTCGATGCACCCCCGCACCCTCCCGCACAATCCCACATCAAGACGCCAAAACGGGCGCTGATCCCTCTCCTCTCCTAACTCCAGCTCCACCCAGTGCGGGGCGTGGTCTGAGATGGCTATGGCCGAATACTCCGTTCCCTCCACTTTCGGGATTAGCGGCCTACTCAAAACAAAAAAATCTATCCGGGGGTAGGCTCTATGTACATGGGAAAAGAATGAGAATTCCCTGGCCAGGGGCCTGGCAAACCTCCATGGATCCACTCCCCCATCTGGTCCATAAACCCCCTAAGCACCTTGGCCGCAGCCGGCCTCTTCCCCGTCTTGGACCTAGAGCGATCCAATGCTGGATCCAGCACCGTATTGAAATCCCCCCCCCATTATCAAGCTTCCTACCTCAAGGTCCGGAATCCGACCCAGCATGCGCTTCATAAATCCGGCATCATCCCAGTTCGGGGCGTATACGTTTACCAGTACCACCCGCACCCCCTGCAACCTACCGCTCACCATCACATATCGACCTCCGTTATCCACTACAATATTCTTTGCCTCAAACGACACCTGCTTCCCCACCAGTATTGCAACCCCTCTGTTCTTCACATCCAGCCCTGAATGGAATACCTGTCCTACCCATCCCTTTCTCAGCCTAACCTGATCTGCCACCTTCAAATGTGTCTCCTGAAGCATAACCATGTCTGCCTTCAGTCCCTTTAAGTGCGTGAACACTCAGGCCCTCTTAACCGGCGCATTCAGGCCCCTCACATTCCAAGTTATCAGCCGGATTGGGGGGCTGCTCACCCCCCTCCCCGGCCCACTAGCCATCTCCTTTTCTAGGCCAGTCACGTGCCCGTGCCTCCCGCACCCTCCAGTCCCCCAGACGGCGGACCCCCGCCCCGACCTCCTCTCCTATTTCCAGTTCCCTTTTGGCCAATGCAGCAGCAACCCTATACCCCCACTCGCCCCCCCCTCACCCCGCTAGATCCATATCTAGCTCTTTTGCTCCCCCCATAACACTCCCGTAAGTCTGCTGACCCCGGCCTCTCCCGCCTTCCCATCGACCCCACCTGTGTGGGAATCCCCCCTCCCTGGCCGTCAGTGTGCGCTCCTCTCCAGTACCGCCCCCCCCCCCCCTCCGACCCCCGTCTCCGTCCTTCCCTAGCGTGGGAAAAAGCCCGCGCTTTCCTGAGCCGGCCCCGCCCCCTCTGGCGCAGCTCCTTTGCGGCCTTACCTCAATTCCCCATCCCCGGGCCTCCCCTCCCTCCAACACCGACGCCCACACTCTCCCAGTCTCCCCATCAAATCCCTTCACCCATCCCCATCCAGCACCCAACCAAGGGAACATTCCCTACACATAGTTGAAACCATATATACAGCAAACATCCCCCCACCCCCAACCACAAACCCTCAATTTGAGTCCAACATTTCAGTCTGTATAAAGCTCCAAGCCTCCTCAGGCGTTTCAAAATAGTGGTGCCGATCCTGGAATGTGACCCACAATCGCGCTGGCTGCAGCATACCGAACTTCACCCCCTTCCGATGGAGCACCACCTTAGCCCGATTAAAGCCAGCTCTCTTCTTGGCCACCTCTGCACTCCAGTCCTGGTAGATTCGGATCTCCACTCTTTCTTGGCCCATCTCAAGACACACTCTCTGTCCGTAAAGCGGTGAAACCTCACCACTACAGCCCTTGGCGGCTCGTTGGCCTTGGGTCTCCTTGCCAGGTCCCGGTGCGCCCCATCCAGCTCCAGGGGCCTCGGGAAGGCTCCCGCGCCCATCAGCGAATTGAGCATCGTGCTCACATATGCCCCGGCATCGGGCCCCTTCACTCCTTCAGGGAGACCCAGAATCCGAAGATTCTTCCTCCTCGACCTATTCTCCAGATCCTCAAATCTTTCCGCCCACCTCTTGTGTAGCGCCTCATGCGCCTCCACCTTCACCGCCAGGCCCAAGATCTCGTCCTCGTTCTCCGAGGCTTTTTGCCGCACCTCTCGGGTCGCCGCCCCTTGGGCCTTCTGGGTCTCCACTAGCTTCTCAATCGCCGCATTGGCGCCAGCATTTCGGTTTTCAGCTCCTCAAAGCAGCGTTTAAGAAACCCCTGCTGCTCCTGTGACCACTGCGCCCATGCTGCTTAGTCTCCACCCTCCGCCATCTTGCTTTCTCTCCCTCTCACTTTTCGCTGCTCCAAGATCCCTTTTTTCACCGCTCCACTCCTGGTCCACTCCATATACTGTCGGGGGGACCTTGCTGTCACCTTCCCACACTGGAAGCCGTCGAACAAGTGCCGTTGGGGCCCCTCTAGAGAGCCCAAAAGTCCGTTCCCGGCGGGAGCTGCCGAACGTGTGACCTATCCAGGCATTGCCGCAACAGGAAGTCCATTCTATACTTTTATGCTATGAATGCATTTATCCATCAACTCGTGTAAAATTCCCAGCAGTGAGTGGGGCCAGTAAAGCAATAATGTCTGGTGTGCGTGCATTCAACCTTGAAGCCAGTTACACCAATGCAAAATTGGAAGCATAACTTGACTTGGTTTGTTAAGCATTCCTGGCCAGAACATGCGAGATGTGAACATAACCACAAATGAGCCTTGAACAGCAATTAATTGATGTGATTGAAGCATTGAAGAATGTGGTCTCGCAAGGCTATTTTTCCCCCAGCCCCTGCACCTCAGTCAGCATCTGGAGTTGGGTGGAGTTTTTCCAACCCTTGATCCCATCCTTGTGGTCAATAGTCCACACTTTAACTTTAGGTAATAATTGGATCCCTCAAGATGAACTGGTGGTGACCATGTTTAAAATGGGACCTTATTTTGGCCTTAGCAGAGAAAAGTTCCCCCTTTTCTTCAACTCTCAAAATTCAAAAGGCTAACGGGCACTCTGGATTGTAAACAGTGCCACTGCTTGTAAATGTCCCTTTCTGTTTACATCGTGCTCTGTCTGAGAGCCTCTTATGCTCCACCCCACTCGTCAGACACCCCCCCTGCACAGGAAACTTAGCTGTTTAATTACTGAGGTGTCAAGACCTGATCAGATGAAGCCCTTTAGTCACTGTTGTAATGTAGGAATCTAAACATCAAAATGTGCTACATTGGCTGCAAAATATTTGAAGCACCCTGAAGTTGTGAACTTATCTATATAAATGCAAGTTCCTAATACCGTTACGTATCTCCTATACCACTAAATAATTTTCAGTGAGACCTTATGTAAAAGTGGAACTTGCTGCTTTATAAGTTCTTCATAAGTGCAAACCAAAATCGAGGAGCCAACAATACTGTGCGGATTTCTGATCTCCATATTACAAAAATATATCAAATCATTGAAGGTGCAAACAAGATTTACAAGGCTGTTAACTGAACTGACAAAACTTAAAACTGGGAAAGATCAAACATGCTGGGATCTTTTCCTAGAAAATAGAGGATTGTGTCTGGTTGATTTTGGGATAACATAAGTGTTTAAATTTATGATGAGCAGAAATAAAGCAAATATTTACAATTGGGAGTATAATGATAGGGATGGTAAATACCACCACAACCAGTCCACAGCAGATGCCATCTCCCTGACCCTACACTCATCACAACAACAAGGACTCCTACGTCAGACTCCTATTCATTGACTACAACTCCTCCTTCAATACCATAATCCCAGACAAGCTCATATCAAAGCTCCAAAACCCAGGACTTGGATCCTCGACTTTCTGACCCAGAGACCACAATCAGTGAGAATTAACAACAACAACTCCTCCACGATAGTTTTCAATACCTGGGGCCCCGCAGAGCCGCATACTATATTCCCTATACACACACAACTGTGTGGCAAAATTTGGCTCCAACTCCATCTACAGGTTTGCTGATGACATAACTGTAGTGGGTTGTATCTCAAACAACGATGAGTCACAGTACAGGAGAGAGATAGAGAACCTCGTGGAGTGATGTAACAACAACAATCTCTCAATGTCAGCAAAACTAAAGAGCTGGTCATTGACTTCAGGAAGCAAAGTATCATACACGCCCCTGTCTGCATCAATGGTGTCGAGGTGGCAATGAGTGACAGTTTCAAATTCCTAGGTGTGCACATCACCAACATTCTGTCCTGGTCCACCTACATCGATGCTGACACCAAGAAAGCACAACAGCGCTTATACTTCCTCAGGAAACTAAGGAAATTCGGCATGTCCACATTGACTCTTACCAACTTTTACCGATGCACCATTGAAAGCATCCTATCTGGCTGCATCACAGCCTGGTATGGCAACTGCTTGGCCCAAGACTGTAAGAAACTACAGAGAGTCATGAATACAGCCCAGACAATTGCCTGAACCCGCCTCCCATCTATTGACTCTGCACCTCCCGCTGCCTTGGGAAAGTGGGCAGCATAATCAAAGACCCCTCCCACATAACTTATTCCCTCTTCCAACTTCTTCCATTGGGCAAGAGATACAAAAGTCTGAGATCACAAATTAACATTCAAAAACAGCTTCTCCCCTGCTGTTACCAGACTCCTAAATGACTCTCTTATGGACTGATCTGATCACTTCGCACATCTTCTCTACTGAGTAGTACTACACTCCTGTATGCTTCACCCGATGCCTGTGTATTTACATTGTGCATTTATGTTTGCCCTATGTATTTTTTTCATGTATGGAATGATCTGAACTGTATGCAGAACAATACTGTTCACTGTGCCTCGGTACATGTGACAATAATCAAATCCAAATCCAAATATCGGACAATCACTAATAAATCCAATAAAGAATTCATGAAAAGCTTATATGCTGGGAGAGGGGGTAGAACGTGGTTCTCACTGCCCCAAGATGTTACTGAGGCTATTAGCATGGATGCATTTACAGGAAGCTAGGAAGAAGAAAGAAATAGGAGAATATGCTGATAGTTTTAGATGAAGTACGATGGGAAGAGGTTGGTGTCTTAGAGCAGTTAAGCTTCTTTGCGTGGCCTACCTTCTATGTAATTTTGTGTATATACAGGATGACCTGCAGCAGCACTCTGAAGTGCTTCTTCAACGTTTACTCTCAAATCTGCAACACCCATGCCATCTAGAAGGACAAAGGAAGCAAGCATGTGCAAAAAGTTAGCAACACTTCCAAGTTCCCCTTCAAGTCACACACTACCTTCGTTGTTGCTGGGTCAAACCTGGTATTTCTTTTTCTACCTTGTGGGAATACCTTCACCACATAAATTGCAGTGGTACAAGAAGAATGGCAACACCACCAACTCAGGTAAATGATGGTGATCTAAGTGCTGGAAAAGCTCAGCCAGTCGATAAGCATCTGTGGAGAGAGAAACAGTTAAACCGTCGAGTCCAGTATGGCTCCTTCGGAACCACCTTGAGGATAATTGGGGAATTAACGCAAGTCTGTCAGTGGCTCCCATATCCTGAGAATCAATTTTTAAAAAATCATCTCATTGCTGTTTGTGGAACCTTGATGTGTCCAAACATACACGGGCAATGTGTACAACACAGTATGAGTGTATTTTCTCTTCCCATCCAGATAGAGACTTCCAATCCACTTCTGTAGGTTGACTTTTTGATATGTTTCATGTAAATCTTTCGAAATAATATTAATCTTTATTAATGTCACTAGTAGGCTTACATTAACACTGCAATGAAGCCAATGTGAAAAGCCCCCAGTCGCCACATTCCGGCGCCTGTTCGGGGAGGCCGCCTGTTCAGGTACAAAGAGGGAGAATTCAGAATGTCCAATTCACTTAACAAGTACGTCTTTCGGGACATGTGGGAGGAAACCAGAGCATCCAGAGGAAGCCCACGCAGACACAGGGAGAACGTGTGCACAGACTCTGCACAGACAGTGACCCAAGCCGGGAATCGAACCGGGGTCTCTGGTGCTAACCACTGTGCTACTGTGAAATGTGACATTTTAATTGATTGCAACCAGCCACATGTAAATGGGCATGTCTGAGACCACTATCACATCGGTGCACACAGAGCTGGTAAGTAAGCAGCACAGCAGCAATTAATGGAGAGACTGAATAATGCTATTTAAATGCCAGTTTTATGACACAGATCCAAATATGTCACTGACTAGGGCGAAGACTCGATGCCTTGATGGTCATTGATTTAGAAACGCAACTTGACATTCATTGTACTTGTTGTAAATCATTAACCTTTTGACTGAAAAACTATCCAACCTGAATCTTTATAATTGAAGTAAACGGCAAAGGGGGAGTTTGGAGAGTTCATAAGACGTTCATTCAGCATAACGGCAGTATTTATACAGGACCCGGTTACACATATCAGGGCCCTCATTCCTTTCTGTCAGCTGCTATAGCCCAATTAATAATAATAATAATAATAATAATCTTTATGGTCCAAGTAGGCTTACATTAACACTGCAATGAAGCTACTGTGAAAATCTCCGAATCGCCACATTCCGGTGCCTGTTCGGGTACATGGAGGAAGAATTCAGTATGTCCAAATTACCTAATAGCAAGTCTTTCAGGACTTGTGGGAGGAAACCGGAGGAAACCCACGCAGACACGGGGACAACGTGCAGACTCCGCACAGATAGTGACCCAAGCCAGGAATCGAATGTGGGATCCTGGAGCTGTGAAGCAACAGTGCTAACCACTATACTACTGTGCTGCAATAATTAGCACTAGGGAACAATCATCCCCAGCTGGATGAGTCCCATGCTGGGTTATAATAGTGATGTTGCATGGTACGGAATATATTTTCAGAACAAATTCAACTATATTTAATGGAATTCAGGATTCTTCAAAAGGTGGAAAGGTTTTTCGAATTTACCCCTGATGCTGAATTCAGGTTAAGTGAACTTTAGTGAAAAGTTTGCTGCTCACTGTGGCAATCAACTCTCAAGGAATAAAAACAGAAATGCTGGAAAGCCAGCAGGCCAGGCGCTATACATGTGGAGAGGGGTTAGATATAATGCCTTTATATCTAACTGCCAAATACCAGTTTGATCACCGGCATGTACTCAGCTTGCTGATCTCATTTGGGTCGATAATTCACCCCAACTGCCCTCAGCAGGGAGGGCAACTAACATCAGTCAGGATTCCTGCTCCTGACTTCCGGGTGCGGCGATGACCAGCTGAGTCGCACGTTTCGGCAGCTCCCGGTGGAACGGACTTTTGGGCTCTTAATAAGAGCCCCAACGGCAATTTTAACGGCTAAAAGTACTGTGCGGTGAACCAGAAGGGAATCCCCCCTGGATACGGATGAAAAAAGGAGAGGAAGGTGGCCGGATTGCGGTGGATCCTTTAGAGCAGCGGCAAGGAAGGCAAGCAAAAACCAAGATGGCGACGGAAGGTGGCAGTTTAATATGGGGCCCTGAACAACACGAGTTTTTGAAACGCTGCGTGGAAGAACTCAAAAAGGAAATGAAGAAGGAGCTGTTGGCCCCGATATTACAGGCGATCGAAGGGCTAAAGGAGGAGCAAAAGACCCAGGAGCGGGAGCTTCGGGTCGTGAAGGCAAAGGCTGCCGAGAATGAGGACGACATACAGGGCCTGGTGGTGAAGACGGAGATGCACGAGGCACACCATAAACGATGTGTGGAAAGGCTGGAGGCGCTGGAGAACAACGCGAGGAGGAACAACCTAAGGATTCTTGGTTTTCCTGAAGGTGCGGAGGGAGCGGACGTCGGGGCATATGTGAGCACGATGCTGCACTCGTTAATGGGAGCGGAGGCCCCGGCGGGTCCGCTGGAGGTGGAGGGAGCATACCGAGTGATGGCGCGAGGACCGAGAGCAGGAGAAAGTCCTAGAGCCAGAGTGGTGAGATTCCTCCGTTTTAAGGATAGAGAGATGGTCCTTAGATGGGCAAAGAAAACTCGGAGCAGTAAGTGGGAGAACGCGGTGATCCGCGTATACCAGGACTGGAGTGCGGAGGTAGCGAGAAGGAGGGCGAGCTTTAATCGGGCCAAGGCGGTGCTTCACAAAAAGAAGATAAAGTTCGGAATGCTGCAACCGGCAAGACTGTGGGTCACATATCAAGGGAGGCACCACTACTTCGAGACGGCGGATGAGGCGTGGACTTTTATCGTGGAAGAAAAATTGGAATAAGCGGGTTATTAAAAAAAGAACGTTTGAAAAAAAGTGGTGGGGCGAGTATGGGGGGCGAAGAGGGGGGTAAAAAAGGGGGAAAGAGGAGTTTTATGTTATTAATCCTGCGATGTGGTAACTTTTCTCTCTTCCACAGGAGGTGGTGGGGGGAGGAAAGGAGGTGGAGGAGATGGGGCGTTGGCCATTGGGGGCGGGGCCAAGGGGGAAGCGCGGGCTCGGTTCCCGCGCTACGATAATCATGGCGGGAATAGGGAAGCACGAAGGAGGGGGCGTCGCACGGTGCGAGCCGAGGTCACGGGGGGAAGCCGAGGTCGGCCAGAGTTTGCTGACTTCTGGGAGCAACATGGGGGGTGTAACTACGCTAGTGGGGGATCTAGCTGGCGGGGTGGGAGGGGGGAATTATTGGGCTGCTGCTGCTGGGGAGAGGGGGGAGCTGGCATGGGGTGGGATGGGCGGGGGGGCACCGCCTGGGGGGGGACACAGCTGCGTGGGAACCGGGTGAGGAGCTGGAAAAAGGGGATGGCTAATCGACAAGGGGGGGGGGGGGTAAAAAGCCCCCCAACCCGGCTGATCACGTGGAACGTGAGAGGGCTGAACGGGCTGATAAAGAGGGCACGGGTACTCGCACACCTTAAGAAACTTAAGGCAGACGTGGTTATGTTACAGGAAACACACTTGAAACTGATAGACCAGGTGAGACTACGCAAAGGTTGGGTGGGGCAGGTGTTCCATTCGGGGCTAGATGTGAAAAACAGGGGGGTGGCTATATTAGTGGGGAAGCGGGTAATGTTTGAGGCAAAGACTATAGTGGCGGATAACGGGGGCAGATACGTGATGGTGAGTGGCAAACTACAGGGGGAGACGGTGGTTTTGGTAAACGTATATGCCCCGAACTGGGATGATGCCAATTTTATGAGGCGTATGCTAGGACGCATCCCGGACCTAGAGGTGGGAAAGTTGGTAATGGGGGGAGATTTCAATACGGTGTTGGAACCAGGGCTGGACAGGTCGAGGTCCAGGACTGGAAGGAGGCCGGCAGCAGCCAAGGTGCTTAAAGATTTTATGGAGCAGATGGGAGGAGTAGACCCGTGGAGATTTAGCAGACCGAGGAGTAAGGAGTTTTCGTTTTTCTCCTATGTCCACAAAGTCTATTCGCGAATAGACTTTTTTGTTTTGGGAAGGGCGTTGATCCCGAAGGTGAGGGGAACGGAGTATACGGCTATAGCCATTTCGGATCACGCTCCACATTGGGTGGACTTGGAGATAGGGGAGGAAACAGAAGGGCGCCCACCCTGGAGAATGGACATGGGACTAATGGCAGATGAGGGGGTGTGTCTAAGGGTGAGGGGTGCATTGAAAAGTACTTGGAACTCAATGATAATGGGGAGGTCCAGGTGGGAGTGGTCTGGGAGGCGCTGAAGGCAGTGGTTAGAGGGGAGCTGATATCAATAAGGGCACATAAAGGAAAGCAGGAGAGTAGGGAACGGGAGCGGTTGCTGCAAGAACTTCTGAGGGTGGACAGGCAATATGCGGAGGCACCGGAGGAGGGACTGTACAGGGAAAGGCAAAGGCTACACATAGAATTTGACTTGCTGACAACGGGTACTGCAGAGGCACAGTGGAGGAAGGCACAGGGTGTACAGTACGAATATGGGGAGAAGGCGAGCAGGTTGCTGGCCCACCAATTGAGGAAAAGGGGAGCAGCGAGGGAAATAGGGGGAGTGAGGGATGAGGAAGGAGAGATGGAGCGGGGAGCGGAGAGAGTGAATGGAGTGTTCAAGGCATTTTATAAAAAATTATACGAAGCTCAACCCCCGGATGGGAGGGAGAGAATGATGGGCTTTCTGGACCGGCTGGAATTTCCCAAGGTGGAGGAGCAGGAAAGGGTGGGACTGGGAGCACAGATTGAAATAGAGGAAGTAGTGAAAGGAATTAGGAGCATGCAGGCGGGGAAGGCTCCGGGACCGGATGGATTCCCAGTTGAATTTTATAGGAAATATGTGGACTTGCTCGCCCCGCTACTGATGAGGACCTTTAATGAAGCAAAGGAAAGGGGACAGCTGCCCCCGACTATATCTGAGGCAACGATATCGCTTCTCCTAAAGAAGGAAAAGGACCCGCTGCAATGCGGGTCCTATAGACCTATTTCCCTCCTAAATGTAGACGCTAAGATTCTGGCCAAGGTAATGGCAATGAGGATAGAGGATTGTGTCCCGGGGGTAGTCCATGAGGACCAAACTGGGTTTGTGAAGGGGAGACAGCTGAATACGAATATACGGAGGCTGCTAGGGGTAATGATGATGCCCCCACCAGAGGGGGAAGCGGAGATAGTGGTGGCGATGGATGCCGAGAAAGCATTTGATAGAGTGGAGTGGGGTTATCTGTGGGAGGTGCTGAGGAGATTTGGTTTTGGAGATGAGTATGTTGGATGGGTGCAGCTGTTGTATAGGGCCCCAGTGGCGAGTGTGGTCACGAATGGACGGGGATCTGCATACTTTTGGCTCCATAGAGGGACAAGGCAGGGATGCCCTCTGTCCCCATTATTGTTTGCACTGGCGATTGAGCCCCTGGCAATAGCATTGAGGGGTTCCAAGAAGTGGAGGGGAGTACTTAGAGGAGGAGAAGAACACCGGGTATCTCTGTATGCGGATGATTTGTTGTTATATGTAGCGGACCCGGCGGAGGGGATGCCAGAGATAATGCGGAAACTTCGGGAGTTTGGAGAATTCTCAGGATATAAACTGAACATGGGGAAAAGTGAGTTGTTTGTGGTGCATCCAGGGGAGCAGAGCAGAGAAATAGAGGACTTTCCGCTGAGGAAGGTAACAAGGGACTTTCGTTACTTGGGGATCCAGATAGCCAAGAATTGGGGTACATTGCATAGGTTAAATTTAACGCGATTGGTGGAACAAATGGAGGAGGACTTCAAGAGATGGGACATGGTATCCCTGTCACTGGCAGGGAGGGTGCAGGCGGTTAAAGTGGTAGTCCTCCCGAGATTCCTCTTTGTGTTTCAGTGCCTCCCGGTGGTGATCACGAAGGCTTTTTTCAAAAGGATCGAAAAGAGTATCATGAGTTTTGTGTGGGCCGGGAAGACCCTGAGAGTGAGGAAGGGATTCTTACAGCATAGTAGGGATAGGGGGGGACTGGCACTACCGAGCCTAAGTGAGTACTATTGGGCCACCAATATCTCAATGGTGAGTAAGTGGATGGGAGAAGAGGAGGGAGCGGCGTGGAAGAGATTGGAGAGGGCGTCCTGTAGGGGGACTAGCCTACAAGCTATGGTGACGGCCCCATTGCCGTTCTCACCGAAGAAATACACCACAAGCCCGGTGGTGGTGGCGACTTTGAAAATTTAGGGACAGTGGAGACGGCATAGGGTAAAGACGGGAGCCTTGGTGGGGTCCCCGATAAGAAATAACCATAGGTTTGCCCCGGGGAGAATGGATGGGGGATTTGGAATATGGCAAAGAGCAGGAGTAACGCAACTGAAAGATCTGTTTGTGGATGGGAAGTTCGCAAGTCTGGGAGCGCTGACCGAGAAATATGGGTTGCCTCAAGGGAATGCATTCCGGTATATGCAACTGAGGGCTTTTGCAAGGCAACAGGTGAGGGAATTCCCGCAGCTCCCGATGCATGAGGTGCAGGACAGAGTGATCTCAAAGACATGGGTGGGGGACGGTAAGGTGTCAGATATATATAGGGAAATGAGGGACGAGGGGGAGATTATGGTAGATGAGCTGAAAGGGAAATGGGAAGAAGAGCTGGGGGAGGAGAATGAGGAGGGGCTGTGGGCGGATGCCCTAAGTAGGGTAAACACATCGTCCTCGTGTGCCAGGCTAAGCCTGATTCAATTTAAGGTGTACGACAGGGCGCATATGACTGGAGCACGGCTCAGTAAATTTTTGGGGGTAGAGGATAGGTGTGCGAGATGCTCGAGAAGCCCAGCGAATCACACCCACATGTTCTGGTCATGTCCGGCACTACAGGGGTTCTGGGTGGGGGTGACAAAGGTGCTTTCGAAAGTAGTGCGGGTCCAGGTCGAACCAAGCTGGGGGTTGGCTATATTTGGGGTTGCACAAGAGCCGGGAGTGCAGGAGGCGAGAGAGGCCGATGTTTTGGCCTTTGCGTCCCTAGTAGCCCGGCGCAGGATACTGTTGATGTGGAAGGAAGCCAAGCCCCCGGGGGTGGAGACCTGGATAAATGACATGGCAGGGTTTATAAAGCTGGAACGGATTAAGTTCGTCCTAAGGGGATCGGCTCAAGGGTTCACCAGGCGGTGGCAACCGTTCGTCGAATACCTCACAGAGAGATAGAGGGAATGGAAAAGAAGAAGACAGCAGCAGCAGCCCATTTGGGGGGGGGGGGATGGGGGGGGGCGGGGGAGGAACCAGAAGGAATCTCAGGGTTGTTAATATATATGTATAATATGTATAGGTCGTTGCTATAAATAATTGTATATTGGACTGTTAAATCATATTTTTGGAGAGTTATTATCTGAGACAAGGCAGTTGCCATTTAGTTTTAGTTTTAGTTTTTGTTATATATTATTTATTCTTTGTTTATAAAACAGGTCATTGTTATTTATACTGTTATATTATTGTGTAAAGGATACACAATGTACTGTGATGGTTGACCAAAAATTTTCAATAAAATATTTTTTTTTTAAAAAAGGATTCCTGCTCCTGATAACAGTCCAATGATTCCTGTTGGAAAGTAGAGGTTTGTGAAGTCAAGATCCGACAGATTACCTTTACATCCGAATAGAAGTGAACAGCTTCCCATTGACTTTTCCTCTGGGTTGTTTTGCAGCAGTAGCCAAGAGCGTAATCTTTTAATCTGGGAGTCTCGAGGACAACTGGGCAGGATAGACAATGTTGGGATGTTCAAGGAAAGGACCCCAGTCTTGAATCTGGTATGTGTGGTGTTCTTTGTGTTGCTTATTTCAGGATGGTTGGCTTCGTGACCACAAAGACCACAGAATAGCTTTTATTTAAAGCTATGATTTTAGTTACACTACTAAAACTGGGATTCAACACTAAAATATAGAACATACAGTGCAGAAGGAGGCCATTTGGCACATCGAGTCTGCACTTAAGCCCTCACTTCCACCCTACCCCCGTACCCAATAACCCCTCCTAACCTTTTTGGTCACTAAGGGCAATTTATCATGGCCAATCACCTAACCTCCACATCTTTGGATTGGACTGTGGGAGGAAACCGGAGCACCCGGAGGAAACCCACGCAGACACGGGGAGAATGTGCAGACTCCGCACAGACAGTGACCCAGCGGGGAATCGAACCTGGGACCCTGGCGCTGTGAAGCCACAGTGCTATCCACTTGTGCTACCATGCTGGCCACACTTAGTCCTTAAGAATACACAACTAAGCCAGGTGGGGGGTGTGCATGTAGCTAGTTTATGGCAGGGGTTAGGTTACAGAGTGTTGTTGTTAGGGGGGGGAGGGGGGTAGTTGACCTGCTGACGAGGGAGGGACTTGGGTTTGGTAACATGGAGGAGGTCGGAGGTGGGGGCTGCCAGGGGAGGCGCGACATAGGGGCTGGGGGCGGGCCCAAGAAAGGAGATGGCTGATTGGCGAAGGGGGGGGGCACGGTGCCCCCCAACCAGGCTGATCACCTGGAACGCTAGAGGGTTAAACGGGCTGGTAAAGAGGGCACGTGTGTTCGCGCATCTGAGGGCGCTGAAGGCGGATGTAATAATGCTTCAGGAGACTCATCTGAAAGTAACTGACCAGGTCAGATTGAGGAAGGGCTGGATTAGCCAGGTCTTCCACTTGGGGATGGGTACTAAGACCAGGGGGGTCGCGATTTTGGTTAACAAACGGGTGCAATTCGAGGTGGGTAGCACAATTTCGGATGGGGGAGGTAGATTTGTCATGGTGAGTGGCAAGCTCGAGGGGATGAGGGTAGTTTTGGTCAATGTATATGCCCCAAATTGGGATGATGTGGATTTTAGTAAGAGACTGCTGGGGAAGATACCTGACCTGGACTCGCACAGGCTGATTATGGGAGGTGATTTTAACACAGTCCTTGACCCCGGCCTGGACAGGTCATGCTCAAAAACAAGGGCAGGGTGCAGGCAATGGCAAAGGAACTGAGGGAGTTCATGGAGCAAATGGGGGGTTGGGGTTTAACTCATGGAGGGCTAGTCGGCCGACGGGGAAGAAGTTTTCGTTCTATTCACATGTTCATAAGGTGTATTCCCGAATTGATTTTTTCATCATGAGCAGGGATTTGCTGGCGGGGTGACGGACGTAGAATATTCGGCGATGGCTATTTCGGACCATGCCCCACACTGGGTTGATCTGCAGGTCTGTAAGGAAAGCTTTCAGCGCCCTCAATGGAGGCTGGAGGTTGGTCTGTTGGCGGACGAGGCGGTGTGTGAGAGGGTGAGGAAATGTATGCAAAACTACCTGCAGGCCAATGACACAGGGGAAGTCTCAGCTGCAGTGCTCTGGGAGGCGCTGAAGGCAGTGGTGAGAGGGGAGCTGATCTCAATTCGAGCACATAAGGACAGGATGGACAGGGCAGAAATGGACCGACTGGTAAAGGAGATCTTACAGACAGACAGGAGATATGCGGAGACCCCGAGGGCAGAGCTATTAAGGGAACGACGAAGGCTACAGATGGAGTATGGGGTGTTGTCCACGGGTAAGATGGTGGAGCAGCTTAGGAAGGCGAGGGGTGCGATCTACGAGCATGGGGAGAAAGCCAGTAGAATGCTGGCACAGCAACTGAGGAAGAGGGAGGTGGCTAGGGAAATAGGGAAGGTAGTTGACAGGGGAGGAACTTGGTAGGCGATCCAGGAGGGCTGAACAAGGTGTTCAGGGACTTCTACAGTAAGCTTTACACCTCGGAACCCCCCGCGGGACCGGAGGGGAGGAGGCGCTTTTTAGACAGACTGACCTTCCCAAAAGTGGGTAGGGGGTTGGTAGACGGGATGGGGGCCCCGATTAGGACCGAAGAAATATTGGAGGTTTGAGGGCCATGCAATTGGGTAAAGCCCCGGGGCCGGATGGGTATCCGGTGGAGTTCTATAAAAAGTTCTCTGAGATTGTGTGGCCGGTGCTGGTTAGGGTTTTTAATGAGGCAAGAGACAGAGGGGTTTTACCCCTGACGATGTCACAGGCCACCATCTCCCTGATACTGAAACGGGACAAAGACCCGGAGGCATGTGGGTCCTATAGGCCGATCTTTCTGCTTAATGTAGATGCAAAATTACTGGCCAAGCTCTTGGTTGCTAGGATTGAGGACTGTGTGCCGGACGTTATTATGGAAGACCAAACCGGGTTCGTCAAGGGCAGGCAGTTGGTGGCTAATCTAAGAAGGCTGCTAAATGTGATCATGATGCCCCTGGAGAATAGGGTGGTAGAGGTAGTCGTGGCAATGGATGCCGAGAAGGCTTTTGGCCGGGTTGAGTGGGACTATTTATGGGAGGTGCTGGGACGATTTGGGTTCGGGGAGGGCTTTATTGACTGGGTTAGACTGCTGTACCAGGCTCCGGAGGCTAGTGTAAGGATGAATAGGACGACGCCTGACTATTTTAGACTGTACCGAGGGACAAGGCAGGGTTGCCCCCTCACCCCACTGCTGTTTGCGCTAGCAATAGAGCCGCTGGCAATTGCCCTGAGAGCTTCTAGGGGTTGGAAGGGGCTGGTAGGGGGTGGGGGGGGGGGGGGGGGGGGGGGGTGGACACAGAGTCTCGTTATACACCGACAACCTGCTCTTATACATCACAGATCCACTGGCTGGGATGGATGAAATCATGGGAATCTTAAGGGAATTCGGCCGGTTCTCGGGGTATAAACTGAACATGGCAATGAGTAGTTGTTTGTAGTCCAGGCGAGAGGCCAGGAGGGTCGCCTGAGGGGGCTGCCGTTTAGGTTAGTAGGGGACAGTTTCAAATACTTAGGGATACAGGTGGCGTGAGACTGGGGTCGGTTGCACAAGTTGAACTTATCCCGGTTGGTGGAGCAAATGAGGGTCGAGTTCCGGAGGTGGGATGCGCTCCCACTGACACTAGCGGGGAGAGTGCAGACGGTTAAAATGACGATCCTCCCAAGATTCCTGTTCGTATTCCAGTGTCTCCCCATTTTAATTCCGAGGTCCTTTTTTAAGAAGGTCAATAAAATTATTATGGGATTTGTGTGGGCGGGAATGTCCCCGCGGGTGAAGAGGGTGATGCTCGAGAGGAACCGAGGAGAAGGGGGACAGGCGCTGCCAAACCTCAGTAATTACTACTGGGCGGCCAACATAGCTATGATAGGGAAGTGAATGGTGGGTGCGGGGTTGGTTTGGGGGCGGATGGAGGCCGCTTCGTGCAGGGGCACCAGTTTGGCAGCCCTGGTTACGGCGCCCCTGCCGCTCCCGCCGGCACGGTACTCCACCAGCCCTATAGTGGTGGCAACTTTGCGGATCTGGGGCCAATGGAGAAGGCATGTGGGGGAAGTGAGAGCACGGTTTGGTCCCCAGTTTGCGACAATCACCGGTTTGCCCCGGGGAATATGGACGGTGGGTTCCGAATATGGCGGAGGGCTGGGATTGAGAGGATGGGGGATCTGTTCTTAGGAGGGAGCTTCCCGAGCCTGAGGGTGCTGGAGGAGAAATTTGGGCTGGCGAGAGGGAATGATTTCAGGTACTTGCAGGTGCGGGACTTTCTACGCAGGCAGATTCCATCCTTCCCACGCCTGCCACTCAGGGGGATCCAGGACAGGGTTGTGTCCAGTGGATGGGTGGGGGAGGGGAGGGTCTCGGATATATATAAAGAACTTATGGGGGCAGAGGAGACGCTGACCGTCTCCTCTGACAGACTCAAAAACAGCTTCTTCCCCACTGTCACCAGACTCCTAAATGACCCTCTTATGGACTGACCTCATTAACACTACACCCTGTCTGCTTCATCCGATGCCAGTGCTTATGTAGTTACATTGTATATGTTGTGTTGCCCTATTATGTATTTTCTTTTATTCCCTTTTCTTCCCATGTACTTAATGATCTGTTGAGCTGCTCGCAGAAAAATACTTTTCACTGTACCTCGGTACACGTGACAATAAACAAATCCAATCCAATCCAATCCGAGGAGCTGAAGCTTAAGTGGGAAGAGGAGCTCGTAGGTAAGATAGAAGAGGGCTTATGGGCGGAGGCGTTGAGTAGGGTTAACACGACCGCAACATGCGCTAGGCTCAGCCTGATCCAATTCAAGGTCGTCCACCGGGCCCACATGACAGTGGCCCGGATGAGCAAATTCCTTGGACGAGAGGACAGGTGCGCCAGATGTGCGGGAGGACCAGCAAACCATGTCCACTTGTTCTGGACATGTCCAAAACTCAGGGGGTACTGGCAGGGATTCGCGGACGTTATGTCCCGGGTACTGAAAACAAGGGTGGTGATGAGTCCGGAGGTGGCAATTTTGGGGGTTTCGGAGGACCTGGGAGTCCAGGAGGAGAGAGAGGCTGACTTTCTGGCCTTTGCTTCCCTGGTACCCCGGCGACAAATTCTGCTGGCATAGAACATAGAACATTACAGCGCAGTACAGGCCCTTCAGCCCTCGATGTTGCGCCGACCTGTGAAACCACTCTAAAGCCCATCTACACTATTCCCTTATCGTCCATATGTCTATCCAATGGCCATTTGAATACCCTTAGTGTTAGTGAGTCCACTACTGTTGCAGGCAGGGCATTCCACACCCTTACTACTCTCTGAGTAAAGAACCTACCTCTGACGTCTGTCTTATATCTATCTCCCCTCAATTTAAAGCTATGTCCCCTCGTGCTAGACATCACCATCCGAGGAAAAAGGCTCTCACTGTCCATCCTATCCAATCCTCTGATCATCTTGTATGCCTCAATTAAGTCACCTCTTAACCTTCTTCTCTCTAACGAAAACAGCCTCAAGTCCCTCAGCCTTTCCTCATAAGATCTTCCCTCCATACCAGGCAACATTCTGGTAAATCTCCTCTGCACCCTTTCCAATGCTTCCACATCCTTCCTATAATGCGGTGACCAGAATTGCACGCAATACTCTAAATGCGGCCGTACCAGAGTTGTGTACAGCTGCAACATGACCTCATGGCTCTGAAACTCAATCCCTCTACCAATAAAAGCTAACACACCGTACGCCTTCTTAACAACCCTCTCAACCTGAGTGGCAACTTTCAGAGATCTATGTACATGGACACCGAGATCTCTCTGCTCATCCACTCTGCCAAGAATCTTACCATTAGCCCAGTACTCTGTCTTCCTGTTATTCCTTCCAAAATGAATCACCTCACACTTCTCTGCATTAAACTCCATTTGCCACCTCTCAGCCCAGCGCTGCAGCTTATCTATGTCCCTCTGTAACTTGTAACATCCTTCCGCACTGTCCACAACTCCACCGACTTTAGTGTCATCTGCAAATTTACTCACCCATCCTTCTACGCCCTCCTCCAGGTCATTTATAAAAATGACAAACAGCAGTGGCCCCAAAACAGATCCTTGTGGTACACCACTAGTAACTGGACTCCAGTCTGAACACTTCCCACCAACCACCACCCTTTGTCTTCTTCCAGCTAGCCAATTTCTGATCCAAACTGCTAAATCTCCCTGAATCCCATGCTTCCGTACTTTCTGCAGTAGCCTACCGTGGGGAACCTTATCAAACGCTTTACTGAAATCCATACACACCACATCAACTGCTTCACCCTCATCCACCTGTTTGGTTACCTTCTCAAAGAACTCAATAAGGTTTGTGAGGCACGACCTACCCTTCACGAAACTGTGTTGACTATGTCTAATCAAAGCCCCCGAAGTCGGAGGCCTGGCTATCGGACATGGCGAGCTTCCTTGACCTGGAGAAAATTAAGTTCGCTCTGAGAGGGTCACTGTCAGGGTTCGCCCGGAGGTGGCAACCATTTATCGACTTCTTCGCGGAAAATTAATCGTCGGGGGTGGGGGGTAGGGCAACGTAGATTAGAGGGTTAGTTAGGTGGGTCTTTGTGGGAGGGGGGCTGGTTTTTGCACTATGTTGATTGTTCTTTGTTTTGTACTGTTGCTGTTTACTATGCCAAAATGCCTCAATAAAATAGTTTATTAAAAAAAAAATACACAACTGATCAATAACATCTAACTACACTCTTCTACTGCTAATCTCACTACTGGTATAAAGTATAATCTAACCTTACTCACACTAACTGCTCTTATAACCTTCACTACCTATCACTTGCATACATTCCTCCCCTAAGGTCTAGCATCACTGCCTTATATAGTTGTATCTACAGTTCCCTTTAGTGGCTACTCTCAACACTACATTAACCCTTATCATAGATTATCATAGAATTTACAGTGCAGAAGGAGGCCATTCGGCCCATCGAGTCTGCACCAGCTCTTGGAAAGAGCACCCTACCCAAGGTCAACACCTCTACCCTATCCCCATAACCCAGTAACCCCACCTTACACTAAGGGCAATTTTGGACACTAAGGGCAATTTATCATGGCCAATCCACCTAACCTGCACATCTTTGGACTGTGGGAGGAAACCGGAGCACCCGGAGGAAACCCACGCACTCACGGGGAGGATGTGCAGACTCCGCACAGACAGTGACCCAAGCCGGAATCGAACCTGGGACCCTGGAGCTGTGAAGCAATTGTGCTATCCACAATGCTACCGTGCTGCCCACGTGATGCTGATAGTCATGATAATACCACAGTATGTATGTGATTGTCAGGAATGAAACTAGGAAACACTTCTACATGCAAAGTGCAGGAGAAGATCGGAACTCTCTTCCGCAACAGCAGTCGATGCTGAGTTAATTGTTGATTTTGAATCTGAAATTGTTAAACTTTTGTCAACCAAATGTATATGGGCAAAAGATATATTCGGTCACAGATCAG
This sequence comes from Scyliorhinus torazame, assembly GCF_047496885.1. Classification (NCBI taxonomy): domain Eukaryota; kingdom Metazoa; phylum Chordata; class Chondrichthyes; order Carcharhiniformes; family Scyliorhinidae; genus Scyliorhinus; species Scyliorhinus torazame. The sequence continues at coordinate 22,207,595 of NC_092709.1, read as the reverse complement.
CCCTGAGGACCTGGGTTCGATCCCGGCCCCGGGTCACTGTCCGTGTGGAGTTTGCATATTCTCCCCGTGTCTGCGTGGGTCTCACCCCCACAACCCAAAAAGATGTGCAGGGTAGATGGACTGGCCATGCTAAATTGCCCCTTAATTGGAAAAAAATAATAACAATTAGGTACTCTAAATATATTTTTAAAAAGGTCACAAATCAGCTATGATCTCTTTGAATGGCAAACAGAGCAACCTCAAGGAACTAATTGGCCTTCTCCTGTTCCTATGAACTCTTTAACCACATGACAGTGGTGTTAAAAGTCCAGCGTGATTAATCATGCTCCCAAAATATTGAAACTTTCCACCTTGCACTCACAAGGACAGATTTGCAACAATACCCAATCTCAAAGGGAATAACATTTTATGCTACATGAGAAGAGAATGTTGATTGGTTGGCAAGTGGACTCTGATTGTACCACAGAAATTTTAATCATGTTACCTTTGAGAGCAAATACCAACAGACGCAGCTGTTCTGTGGGACTGCTGCACCGTCAATTACCACAAAAGACAAGAATGGTGGAACAATTGAGGCTTTATTGAACAAGATGTTGTGCCTCCTGTAGCTGGAACCAGAATGGCTGCAGTGTCGGAGAGCACACACCTTTATACGCCGCCTACTGGGCGGAGCCAGCAGGCAGGAATGTACCATTGTACCTCTAATATACGGGCAGTGCCGTAATACATATAATATACCACTAGTGGTGACTACCACAGGAACTATTGTGCCCTCAGAATAAATTGTTTGCCTACCTTCTCCGTCAGAACAGAATGTGTGATGAAGGCTCTGGGGAGATCACATGCAGGGCTATAGTGGATTATCAGAAGATTGTGTGAGATAGCATTCAGCTAATGGGCTACAATAACTTCGTTAAAAGTGAGTATATAAAATATTTTAAAATAAGTCTTTCTCTCACTCTCACGCAGCCTCAGCTGGGGGACCCAGTGCCAAAGTCTTGGTATACTCCCCAATGTTAATGGCTACATTGATTTGACCTGATTCAAATTTATTGTCACGTGTACTGAGGTAGAATGAAAAGTATTGTTCTGTGTACAGCCCAGTCAGATCGTTCCATACATGAGAAACATAGGACATACGATAAATGCACAATGTAAATATATAGACATAGACATCGGGTGAAGCACACAGGCTGTAGTACTGCTCAGTAGAGAAGCTCTCGACCATCAAGTTAGATCACAAAGAACTCTTAGGATAGAACATTAACCTACCATTTGGGGCGCAATTTTTCTCGTATTCTCTGCGAAGCAGAAATGGCTGTATTTAATCATGTGTACTTACAACTTTGTAAACACAAAGTGATCAATTTTAACTCTTTGTGAAGGAATGGGTTTTTAAGTTAATAATAATAATCTTTACTATTGTCACAAGTAGGCTTACATTAACACTGCAATGAAGTTACTGTGAAAATCCCCTAGTCGCCACATTCCGGCGCCTGTCGGGTACACAGAGGGAGAATTCAGAATGTCCAATTCACCTAACAAGCACGTCTTTTGGGACATGTGGGAGGAAACCGGAGCACCCGGAGAAAACCCATGCAGACATGGGTAGAACGTGCAAACTCCGCACAGAGAGTGACCCAAGCAGAAATCGAACCTGGGACCCTGGCGCTGTGAAGCAACCGTGCTAACCACTGTGCTACCGTGCCGCCATAGTATACAGTTAATTTAATATCCAACTGTCCCTTATTAACCTTGGAGTAACTTCAGAGGGAAGGTGAAAGACAGGAGAAGGGTAACAAATAAAAGAGATTGTGAATGGTCTTTGAGCTGTAAGATTGAGAACTAAAAATATCACTGTGGAAGCTGGTAGTTGAAGTGAGGAATAACCAGGTAAAAGGTAAATAAATGTCCAATGTTACCAAAATTACTTATTCTGTATCTGTCATTTCATGATAGAAATATCACTTTGTTTATAAGTGTAGTAATAGTTGCTCATTCACTCTCTGTAGTCGAGCAAATCGTTCAAAATGATTTCATGTTGCCCTTGGTTTTACAATCCTCCTATTTAATCTTGAGGATGCGGTAGAGGTATTGCTGATAGAATTTGTCTATTGTTCTTATGTGTCGCTGATACACAGTCTAGGTCTCACTGCAGTACAGGATTGTGGTGATGATGTATGGGAAGTGCTCAATACATTCCTGTTCAAGTAAAACATTCCAGATCCCAGTAACTCTCTGAGAGGAAAAATTATTCTCCCCTACAGACCTTTTGCTAATGATTTTAAATCTATTGGGTGGGATTCTCCATCGGCGGGATCCTCCACTTCGCCAGCAGCGCACACACGCCCACGGATTTCCCTACAGCATGGGGGTGGCCACAATGGGAAACCCCACTGGCCAGCTGCCGGGACGGAGGATTCTGCTGCCAGCGGGGGTGCACCGTGCCAGAAAACAGATCTGGCGGGATGGAGAATTCCGCCCATGACCTCTGGTTATTGGTCCACTTGCCAAAGAAAATAGTTTTTGTCTGTCTACTCTACCAGAGCTTCTCTTCATCTTGCACCTCTATTACATCACTGCGTAACCTTCTGTGCTCTAAGGAGAACAATCCTAATTTTTCTAACCTCTCCTCAACCCTAGTAGTCATCCTGGCACACCTGTCTAAGATATTTGCCCTTTTGCTGAAAGTTGATGCCCAGAATTTGATGTCAGGAGTACACCAGGTGAAGCCTAACCAGAGATTTCGGAACTTCTAGCGCAGCCTCTTGATTTCTATATTCTATGCCTCAATTTATAAAACCAACTAACTGGATATGCGTCGTTAACCTTATAAACTTGGTCTGCCAACTTTAAAGATTTGTGTATGCGGACACCAAATACTCTGTTCATTTTTAAAAAATTATCTGTATATGGGATGTGGGTGTTGCTTGTGAGGCCAGCATTTATTGCACATCCTTAATTGCCCTTGATAAGCTGGTAGTGAGCCACGTGTTGTAGACACACCCACGATGCTATTAGGAAGGGAGTTTCAGTATTTTCACCCAGCTACAGTGAAGGAACAGCGATATGTTTCCAAGTCAGGAATGTGTATGACTTGAGCTGGTGGCTTTCCCATGTATCTGCTGTTCTTGCCCTTCGAGGTGTAGAGGTTGCGGATTTGGAAGGTGCCTTGGTGAGATGCTGCAGTGGAGCTTGTAGATGGTACACACTGGTGCCACCCACTGTGCATCGGTGGTAGAGGGAGGGAATGAATCCTAGAAATCATAGAATTCCTACAATGCAGAAGGAAGGCATTCAACCCATTGAGTCTGCACCGGCCCCCGAAAGAGCACCTCATTCAGATTCATCCCCGACTCACCTTTGGATACTAAGGGGCAATTTTAGCATTGCCAATCCAACAACCTGCACATCTTTGGACTGTGGGAGGAAATCGGAGCACCCGGAGGAAACCTACGCAGACACGGGGAGAACGTGCAAATACCACACAGGCAGTCACCCGAGGTCGGAATCAAACCTGGGTCCCTGGCGCTGTGAGGCAGCAGTGTAAACCACTGTGCCACCGTACCGCCCTAATGTTGAAGGTGGTGGATGGGGCGTCAATTGTGTAAGTTCCTTTGTCCTGGATGGTGTTGAACTTCTTGTGTGTTTTTGGAGTTGCATATATCCAGGCATCTTTCAGAATTATTCAAGGCATAAATTTGTGACCACATTAAAATTGTGACATAGTAATGCAGTTCCTCTTTCCAGTCACTAGAGGACTGTCCCTCCCTTTTAGCACACTGGAGATGCACAGTGCAGAGAAAAGGCAAAACAAATGTCAATTTGGAAAATATGTAATGATTTTAGACTTTCGTAGCACTTGATTATACAATGGTTCAACTGCTTAAATTACAGAAAATGCAAACAAGATACAGGTTGTATGAGCAAGTTTTAAAATGCACCCAGAATATCTATTCTAACTTGAAAGGAACTTGGGTAAAATATTAAATGGTCATCTATCTCATGGAGATTGCATGTGGGGTGAAAGTTTCATATACAACGAGCTTCACTGCTTACTAGCAGTATAATCCCCCGGTATTATCAATTTGGTTTAAAAGGACACTGACATACGTTCATACTATCATAAAGTTACACAAGTGGGGTCGGCATCTCTGGTTAGATGTATTCCGAGCTGTTTAATTGCATGGCCTCCCGCTGGAGCAAATCCAACTCCCACACATTAACCATGGGTTGCTGAACATGTCCATCCAGGCAGTAAAAGTCACAGTGAGTGATGGACAGAAAAAAAGAATGTGGATGTTTCTGGTGCCTTTTGCAAACTCGCAATCTCAAAGTGCTTTGCTGCTTATGAATTACTTTGGAAGTGTAGTGACTGTTATAATAAGCACTGTCAGGATTTTGCAAGATCCCACAAACTGCAATGCAATAAATGAGCAGATAGCGATTGAGGGATAAATGTTGCACAGAACACCCTACTCTTCTTCAATTAATGTTGTGAGATCCACCTTACATCCACCTTATGCAAAGGGAACAATTCCTGCCCTGAAGAAGATAGGCTCATGGCCAACTCATTATTGGGCTTCAAGCCTAATTTAAATGAGCAAAAGCAACACGGTAGCATAATGGTTATCACAATTGCTTCACAGCTCCAGGGTTCCAGGTTCGGTTCCCGGCTTGGGTCACTGTCTGTGCGGAGTCTGCACGTTCTCCCCGTGTCTGCGTCAGTTTCCTCCGGGTGCTCCGGTTTCCTCCCACAGTCCAAAGATGTGCAGGTTAGGTGGATTGGCCATTCTAAGTTGCCCTTAGTGTCCAAAATTGCCCTTTGTGTTGGGTGGGGTTACTGGATTAGGGGGATAGGGTGTGGGCTTGGGTAGGGTGCTCTTTCCAAGAGCCGGTGCAGACACGATGGGCCGAATGGCCTCCTTCTGCACTGTAAATTCTATGAAATGAGACCAGAGCGCGCTTCAGTGTGTCCTCAGCCAGGTCTTTGGTGAAATGGATGTGAATTTCAGTTTGCTGCATTGTCATCAGCTGCATTAAAGGAGCGGGTGGCCCGAAGCCAACCTAGTATTTCTCTGAAGTGTTTTCTCGGCTGGTGGGAGGGGGATGACGTGTTCGCCCCTCTGGAATTGGACAGAGGGCATCGGGTAGTGGGGCAAAAGCCAAGACCGAACGAGCCACCGCGGGCGGTGATAATCCGCTTCCGCAATTATCAAAGGAAAGAGTTCTCCCCGTGTCTGCGTGAGTTTCCTCCGGGTGCTCTGGTTTCCTCCCACAGTCCAAAGATGTGCTGGTTAGGTGGATTGGCCATGCTAAATTGCCCTTAGGTTAGGTGGGGTTACTGGGTTACGGGGATAGGGTGGGGTGTGAGCTTAAGTGGGGTGCTCTTTCCAAGAGCCGGTGCAGACTCGATGGCCGAATGGCCTCTTTCTGAACTGTGAACTCTATGAATTGGCGAAGAGACGTGCAGCGTTCAATAGGTCGAAGGCGGTGTTTTATAACAAGGGCGTAAGGTTTGGAGTGGTGCAACCGGTGCGTTTCTGGGTTCTTCCACTCAATTGGATCATGGCTGATCATCTACCGCTACTTTCCCGTGCTATCCCCAAATCTCGTAATGTCATTAATATCCAGAATCTATTGATTTCTCTGCTGAACATGATCAATGATTGAGCTTCCACATCTTTCGGGGGTAGAGAATTCCAAAGATTCGCCACCCTGAGTGAAGAAATTCCTCCTCACCTCAACCTCATTCTGAGGTGACACCTCCTGGTACCAGAGGGACCAGTCAGGGAAAACGGAGAGCCGGTGGTGAAGTGGAATTGTTACTGGACTAGTAATCCAGAGAACCAGGGTAATGCTCTGGGGTCCTGGGTTCGAATACCACCATGGCAGATAGTGAAATTTGAATTCAATAAAAATCTGTAATTAAAAGTCTAATGATGACCATGAAACCATTGCCGATTGTCATAAAAATCCTGATGGTTCACAAAATGTCCGTCATGGAAGGAAACTACCATCCTTACCTGGGCTGGCCTACATGTGACTCCAGACCCACAGCAATGTGGTTGACTCTTAACTGTCCCTTAAGGGCAATTAGGGATGGGCAATAAATGCTGGGCCCAGCCAGCGACATCCCATCCCTGGAACGAACTTTTAAAAAATCCTTTCTACACCCACACAAAGAATTTTGTACGTTTCAATGAGAAGACCTTTCATTCTTCGAAACTCTAGAGATGTTCCACAAGGTTTGGGTTCTTAGCTCATACCTGTTCCCGAGTGGTCGTGGCATGTGGCGCAGTGGTTACCAGTGGGACTGCGGCGCTGAGGACTCGGGTTTGAATCTGTCTATGTGGAGTTTGCACATTCTCCCCATGTTTGTGTGGGTTTCACCCCCACAACAGGGTAGGTGGATTGGCCACGCTAAATTGCCCCTTAATTGGAGAAAAAAAAAATTAGGTACTCTAAGTTTATTTTAAAAAATACCTGTTTCTGAGCTGTGTCAATTACCTGGATGGACTGGGGCACCATTCTCAGCGTGTCATCTGTTCTTCATGAAGAGCTCTAGAACCTCAGGTAAGGTAGTGTTGCTGGGTTACATAGAGAGGGTGGAGACGTGGGCTTAAGTAGGACGCTCTGTCCAAGGGCCGGTGCAGACTCGATGGGCCGAATGGCCTCCTTCGACACTGTAAATTCTATGATTCTATGACTCTTCAAATCCAGAAGGGTCTAGATGAACTGGGCATGTCTAGCGTGATTACCATTTGATGCTCTTAACTAACAAGAAAGATAGTAAACTGAATGCCAGAAAAGATCAAAGTAGATTAAAGAGTTGTTCCTTCATAGAATCCCTACAGTGCAGGAGGCCATTCGACCCGTCCAGTCTGCACCGAGCCTCCGAGAGAGCACGCTCCCTATCTCCATAGCCCAGTAACTCCACTTTTGGACACTAAGGGCAATTGATCATGGCCAATCCACTTAATCTGCACATCTTTGGACTGTGGGAGGAAACGGGAGCACTGGGAGGAAACCCACGCAGACACGGGGAGAAAGTGCAAACTCCACACAGACAGTCACCCGGGGCCGGAATTGAATGGGTCCTTGGCTCTGTGAGGCAGCTGTGCTGACCACTATGCCACCATGTTGCCTGTATGTGATAGCCTTGTGGTAGGTTACTTTTGTGAGGGCCACGAAGAATCCAGCACGAGTTTGTAGAATCAAAAATAAATAACTTGATTTACAATTACATATATACACAACAGCAGCAGTACTCCCTTACTGCTCACTCCTCGCTGCTGGTTCCACACTGGCCAGCTCTATTTATGCAGGTGACTGCTAATGATTTCTCTGCCCCCCTCATTGGGGAAGCTCATACTCACAAAGGATTGTGGGATTGCCATTAGTTCCCAGCCAGTAGTCATCAGGCAGGTTATAACATCCCTCCTCCCCAAAGTCCAAGGAATCAAATGAAGACCCTGGCCAAGGAGGGCATTGGACTCGTTTTGCCACAGGCCGGACACCATTTGCACGAGGCGCTGGATTGGGTGGGGTATATCGAGAAGGAGACCTGCGCTTCCACGTTGAACGGCGTAACGATTGTACATCCATGGGACCGAAGACTCACTCTCGGAGGCGTTCTGCGTCTCCATCTCGGAGTCGGAGTCCACTGCCTCCGTCATCTCGGCAACCCTATCTCCACGCGGTTCTGCAACGACCTGCACAGGCTTGGAGTGCAGCATCAGAGGAAGATCGTGAGGATGATCCTCCACTGTGTCTTGTCTCTGCGGCTGTAGAAGTGAGCTTCGGGGGCGGGGAATCTTTGGAAGAGGCGGCCTTTTGGACCGAACGTGGTCTACATGTTTGCACTGGAGATGACCCTGGGCTTGCACCTGGTAAGAGATAGGGCCCGTTCGGCGAAAGATAATGCCAGGGACCCACTGGGCACCACCAGCAAAATTGGCTCAAACTGCCGAATCGGCCGATGCCGAGAAAGGCCATGCCCCTGCCGTTCTTGAGTGCAGCGTACTTTTGCGCCAATGTCCGGGAAATCCATGCTAAGGTGGGTGCGAAGTCTCCGGCCCATTAGGAGTTCCGCGGGTGCTACCCCAGTCACCGCATGTGGAGTGGTCCTGTATGAGACCAAGAAATGAGCCAGTCTAGTGTTTCTTTAGGCCCTGTTTGAATGTCTGCACTGCGCGCTCCGCCAACCCATTTGAAGCCGGGTGGTATGGGGCGGTGCGGATATGGTGTATGCCGTTCGTCTTCCTCGCAAACTCCTCACTTGTGAAAGGAGTGCCATTGTACGTGAAGAGCACCTCAGCGTGGGCATGCATACTGAAAGACAAATGCATCTTCTCGATCATTGTGCAGGACGTTGTGCCTACCATCTTATGAACCTCAAGCCATTTAGACTGGTCATCGATTAATAAAAGGAACATGGATCCTTGAAAAGGGCCGGCAAAATCCGCATGCAAGCTCTCCCAAGGTCACCCTGGCCATTCCCAGTGATGTAGGAGCGCGGCTGGTGGAAGCTTCTGATGCTCCTGGCAAATTAAGCTGCTTTGGGTCACCTCAATGTCAGCGTCGAGGCCTGGCCACCAGACATAACTCCGGGCCAACATTTTCATTTTGGTCACACCCGGATGCCAAGTCCTTTAGTATCAGCTCCTGTCCTTTTTCCGGGACGACCATATGTGTCCCCCACAAGAGGATGCCGCCTTCCACACTAAATTCCGACAGCTTGGAGGAAAATGCCCGCAACTTGCCTGGGAGCTGTCTATGCTGCCCACCATACAGGACTATGTGCTGAACCTTTGACAGGACTGGCTCAGTCTGGGTCCACTCATGGATCTGCGATGCCATGACAGGCAAGGAGTCCATAAAATTTAGGGTTGCAACCACCTCACCGGTTGTGAGGGTCGACATGGGGTCAGTCGACAAATCGGGGCAATCGGCTCATTGCATTCGCTATCTGGGTCCATGGTTTATGCTCCAGAGAATACTCGTAGGCAGCGAGCAACAAAGCCCAGCGCTGGATCCGTGCGGAAGCAATGGGCGGAATTTGCTTATCCTCTCGGAAAAGTCCAAGCAGAGGCTTACGATCAGTCACGATAGTGAAGTGGCGGCCATAAACATACTGGTGGAAGCCTTTCACTGCAAAGACCACCGCCAGGCCCTCCTTCTCGATCTGCGCGTACTTTTTTCCGCTGCATTCAATGTGCGGAAGGCAAAAGCTACCTACCGCTCGGCACCGTTCTCCATCTTGTGGGACAGGACGGCCCCAATACCATATGGGGATGCATCACTTGATGAGCAAAGGCTTTTCTGGATCACAGCGGGTTAGTAACCCAGACAACGACAATTGCTGTTTCACCCGCCAGAAAGAGGTTTCTTGCGGCTGACCCCAAACCCAGGTGTGATTCTTCTTTAGCAGAAGGTGCAACGGGGCCAGTGTAGTTGCCAGCTGAGAAAGGCGGGGGCCTGTTGAATTGCGTGCACCTTCTCTGCGACGGGGTGCAAATCTTCGCGGTCCACCCGACAACCCAGGTAGACCACTTCCTTTGCCTGAAAGACGCACTTTGTATGACGTAAATGGACTCCAGCCTCTGAGAAGCGTCTAAGGACAGCTTCCAAATTTTCCAAATGCTCCTGCTCCGTCATCTCTGTAATTAAAACATCATCTAAGTAAACAGTGACACGTGGTAAACCTCTCAAGATGCCCTCCATGACCTGATGAAAGATAGTGCAGGCAGAGGATACTAAAAAGGGCAACTGTGTATATTCATACAGGCCCCTATGTGTATTAATAGTTACATATGGTCAGGAGGCAGGGTCCACTCCAACTGTAGATAGCCGTGACTCATATCTAATTTTGTGAACAAGAGTCCGCCTGCAAGCTTTGTGCAGAGATCTTCTATGAGGGGCATTGGGTATCAGTCGAGCCGGGAAGCCATATTCACTGTAACTTTATAGTCGCCGCACAAGGCAACCGTGGCATCTGGCTTCATTACAGGTACAATTGGCGCTGCCCAGTCAGCGCTACGGACAGGCCTGATAATACCCAAGGACACCAAACGAGTGAGCTCCCCTTCTACCTTCTCGAGCAAAGCGTAAGGCACCGGGCGCGCCCGGAAATAGCGCGGCGTGGCTCCTGGTTCAACCTGGATATGGGCTACCGCCCCTTTTATCTTCCCCAAACCGGGCTGGAATACATCTGGGTACTGTCCTAGTACCTCCATCAACCTTCCAGAACCTGTTTGAAGGATGTGTTGACACTGCAGCCGTAAATGGCGCAACCAGTCCCGACCGAACAGGCTGGGCCCTTGGCCACGCACCACGATAAGCGGGAAACGCCGCTCCTGGCGTCCGAAGCAACAGGTGTCATCGTAGTTCCAGCAATGTCCCATGGTTCCCCCGTATAGGTGGCCAATCTGGCCTGTGTATGGGTTAATGCAAGGGTCTGTATACCCTGCTTGATGTGGTCGAATGTCCTCTGGGCGATCACGGAGACTGCTACGCCAGTGTCCAACTCCATCTCATGCGGATGACCATTGACCAGTACTGTCGCCTTAATGGGGCCACACGGGGAGCTACCACACAATGCAGCTGCAGGCAGTCGTCCTCCATCTCCACATCCTCGGGAGTAGTCGCCGCAGGTTCATCCAAATGGAAGGTGCGGCCCCTGGGCTGGCTCCAGTTTCTGTCGAAATGACTGCGCCTCTGGCGCCCCCAGGAGCGGCGTCCGCGATGGGGTCGGCGCTGACATGTCTGACACTGACATGGCTCCTCATCCATCGGTTCTGGAGAAGGCTCCCTTCGGGGAGGAACATCCGGCGGCCACTGGCGTCGATCCGGACATCACCTCGCCCAAGGTATGGCAGGGGAGCGGGGAGACGCTTTTGGATAGAAGGGGTGCACCCCAAGGCATGCACCTTCATTTCCTGTAGCTCCTGCACGCCCCGTTCTGTGCTCTCTCGGGACAATACTATCTGAATGGCCTGTTGAAAAGTCAATGTCAGCTCGGCTAACAACTTTCTCTGGGTGGCCACTTGTTAATACCGCAAACCAACGGTCGGTAACATTTCTGACAAAGTCTCACCGTAGTCACAGTACTCCGCAATCCTGAGTAGCCTGGATAGAAACTCAGCAAGCGATTCTCCTGGGGTCCTCTCAGCGGTATTAAACCAGTAACGCTGGACTATCATGTACGGGGTTGTGTTAAAATGTTGCCCCATTAAGGTCACAAGTTCATCAAACGTCTTGGTGGCCGGCGCAGCTGGGTACGTAAGGCTCCTAATCACCCCAAACGTATGCGGGCCACAGGCGGTGAGCAAAATGACCACCTGGCACTCGTTTTCGGTGGTGTCATTCATCCGGAAATAGAAACGCATCCGTTGTGCGTGCTGGTTCCAACTTTCCAGCGCCGCATTAAAGACATCCAAACATCCATACAGAAGCATGGTGCAACAGAAAAAAAACTTCCAACCTGGGTCCAACAAAAATCCAGGGAGGTGGCTTCAGCAGCGTAGACAGCTATCCACTTTAACCCTCGTCGCCAATTTTGTGAGGGCCACAAAGAATCCAGCGTGAGTTTGTAGAATCGAAAAGAAATAACTTTATTTACAATTACATATATACAACAGCAGTACTCCCTCACTGCTCACTCCTCTTTGCTGTTTCCACACTGGCCACCTCTATTTATAGAATTCATAGAATTTACAGTGCAGAAGGAGGCCATTCAGCCCATCGAGTCTGCACTGGCTCTTTGAAAGAGCACCCTACCCAAGGTCCACACCTCCACCCTATTCCCATAACCCAGTAACCCCACCCAACACTATGGGCAATTTTGGACACTAAGGGCAATTTAGCATGGCCAATCCACCTAACCTGCACATCTTTGGACTGTGAGAGTAAACCGGAGCACCCGGAAGAAACCCTCCAACACGCGGGGAGAACGTGCACAAGCCGGGAATCGAACTTGGGACCCTGGAGCTGTGAAGCAATTGTGCTAACCACCATGCTCCATCCCATGCTGTTTACGCAGGTGACAGCTAATCATTTCTCCGCCCCCCCCTCCTCATTGGGGAATCTCATACTCATTGAGGATTGTGGGATTGCCATTAGTCCCCAGCCAGTAGTAAAGAGGCAGGTTACAACAGTTACTAAAGAATCTTGTCATGTACAAAGCATATTAATGTCATGGCCAGCGAATCATCCAGGCTGAACTAAGGATAAGAGCTGCCAGAGGAAATGGGGCTAGAGGATGGTGTGCTGGGCAGTAGCTTAAATTCCAATAAACCAACAGACTCAAATGTCTCTTTAAGATGGGTTCCCTGATAGACACATTTATTGATGAGGTAAAAGGATGGAGTAATCAGGTACTTGCCCAGAGGTTAGAGGATTAAGAACTCAGAAAATCCTCCCTCACACTTCTTTGATGCTGGATTGCTTCTTCTGAACACGGGATCGAGTGGAGAGGGATTGGGGCATGATGTGTTAGGCAGGTTGGTTTGATGTGGACTGCACTCAATGCAGGGAAGTTAGAAACAGACGTCTAACACAGGAGAAGATCCAACACTATTTTATTCAACTAGATGAATTGCTGTACATATTCAGCTGTGGGTCGACACTATACTGATCTGACTAGTGACCTTGTAGTAGCCTGACCAGACTTACTAGCTACCGCATGGTGGACTCTGACTGTCTCAGTAGCTGGGTCCAGAGAGAGCGGGAAACCTAGTGCCCTCTGGCTTTATAGTGGTAATGTCCTGTCTGGTGATTGGCTGTGCTGTGTTGTATGCTTACTGGTCATCCTGCGTGTCAATCACTGCCCGTCTGCATCTCATTATATACATGAGTGGATATTATGACAGACTTGGACTGTGTTATTGAAGGAGCTGTCCCTGTGGAACTGTTGTCCAATGAAGAAGAAAGCTGTATGTGAGGGGTTGGGAAAAGAGAGAATGGAAGAGAGACGGGAGCCAAGGCTGAAAACAAAATGTCACAATTCCTTCCTGCGGCCTCGAAGCACAGTGAAAATGGCAATGCTGGCCATGAAACCAGCCGTGCTATGTTCCATTCAAAAAGAAAAAGCATTTTTAAAAACCTTCAACATTTCTGTCCTGATACTTGAGGAGACACTGGTTAGGCTTTACACTCAAACATTCCGCAAGGAGAAAAAGAGAAAGTCAGGGAGCCAGACCGACTTGTATTTATGTAGCGGCTTTCACAACCTCAGGACGAACCGAATCACCTTACAGCCCGTGAAATGCTTTTGAAGTTTAGTTATTGTTGCAATGTAGGAAACATGCACATTTGTGTACAGCATATTCACACAAAGAGCAATAGGAGAAAAGACCAGATAACGTTTCCCAGGAAGTGGGTTGAGTGCTAACATACAGCACAAACAGCTGCTCTGCTTCAAATAGTGCCATGGGTTCTTTTATGTCCACTTTTAGGTCTTGGATTATGGTCTCATCAGGTAGGTGTCACCTTCAACAGTGCAGCACCCGGGTCCTCGGCACCGTGAAGCAGCAGTGCCACCCTCGCTTCAATACATTTTAAGGGAGAGCTGAACAGCCATTGGGCAAGAAAAACCAGCATGGAGGCAGATAGTGAACAGTGTATTCTATTCTTAAATTGCGGAGCTAGCCAGATGGAACAAAGATCTTATCCGTCCTAAACATTCCTATATTCCTGTGAGTGTAATCCTTGTTGCAGTTGGCAGGATGTTCCTGAAACCATCCTTTCAAGTGGTTGTGAGGAACTTTTAATTCCCAAAATTACATGCCTTGACGATTTCATGGTTGAAATCCCAGCAATTCATATAACTTATTCTTGGATTCCGTCCGTATCAGCAAAATCTATTCCTGTCCAAAATATTTACTTTAAAAAATAACTGGCACGAAAACAGCAACATTTTTAACCAATGAAATGAAGCTCCTCGATCTGTGGAGAGAAAGCAAGAATAGATTTTCAAAGCTAGGTGAATGTTTTTTAAAAATTGAGAGTACCCAATTAATTTTTTCCAATTAAGGGGCAATTTAGCGTGGCCAATCCACCTACCCTGCACATCTTTAGGTTGTGGGGGCAAAACCCCACGCAAACACGGGGAAAATGTGCAAACTCCACACGGACAGTGACCCAGGGTCGAACCTGGGACCTTAGCGCTGTGAGGTACCAATGCTAACCACTGCGCCACCATGCTGCCCCCAAAGCTAGGTGAAATTCTTTGACACAATCAGAATTAATTAGCATTTGCAGCATTGTGCCCAAGCTGGAGTGCGTCTGCAGATCCTCGTGGAAAAGATTGCAGAGTTTCCCAGAGAATATCCAAGGCTTCAAATGCAGGACACTTCTGCGAGGTTAAGGGAAATCCTGCTGTGTAAGGGCGGCGTGGTGGCACAATGTGGCTTCACAGCTCCAGGGTCCCAGGTTCGATTCCCGGCTTGGGTCACTGTCTGTGATGAGTCTGCACGTTCTCTCCGTGCATGCGTGGGTTTCCTCCGGGTGCTCCGGTTTCCTCCCACAGTCCAGAAAGATGTGCTTGTTAGGTGAATTGGACATTCTGAATTCTCCCTCTGTGTACCGGAACAGGCGCAGGAGTGTGGCGACCTGGGGATTTTCAGAGTAACGTCATTGTAGTGTTAAGATTATTATTATTGACTTCCGGGTGCGGCGATGACCAGCTGAGTCGCACGTTTCGGCAGCTCCCGGTGGACCGGACTTTTGGGCTCTTAATAAGAGCCCCAACGGCAATTTTAACGGCTAAAAGTACTGTGCGGTGAACCAGAAGGGAATCCCCCCTGGATACGGATGGAAAAAGGAGAGGAAAATGGCCGGATTGCGGTGGATCCTTTAGAACAGCGGCAAGGAAGGCAAGCAAAAACCAAGATGGCGTCGGAAGGTGGCAGTTTAATATGGGGCCCTGAACAACACGAGTTTTTGAAACGCTGCGTGGAAGAGCTTAAAAAGGAGATGAAGAAGGAGCTGTTGGCCCCGATATTACAGGCGATCGAAGGGCTAAAGGATGAGCAAAAGACCCAGGAAAGGGAGCTTCGGGTCGTGAAGGCAAAGGCTGCCGAGAACGAGGACGATATACAGGGCCTGGTGGTGAAGACGGAGATGCACGAGGCATATCGTAGACGATGTGTGGAAAGATTGGAGGTGCTGGAGAATAACGCGAGGAGGAATAATTTAAGGATTCTTGGTCTTCCTGAAGATGCAGAAGGAACAGACGTCGGGGCATATGTGAGCACGATGCTGCACTCGTTAATGGGAGCGGAGGCCCCGGCGGGTCCGCTGGAGGTGGAGGGAGCATACCGAGTGATGGCGCGAGGACCGAGAGCAGGAGAAATTCCTAGAGCCATAGTGGTGAGATTCCTCCATTTTAAGGACAAAGAGATGGTCCTTAGATGGGCAAAGAAAACTCGGAGCAGTAGGTGGGAGAACGCGGTGATCCGCGTATATCAAGACTGGAGTGCGGAGGTGGCGAGAAGGAGGGCGAGCTTTAATTGGGCCAAGGCGGTGCTTCACAAAAAGAAGATAAAATTTGGAATGCTGCAACCGGCAAGACTGTGGGTCACATATCAAGGGAGGCACCACTACTTTGAGATGGCGGATGAGGCGTGGACTTTTATTGTGGAAGAAAAACTGGAATAAGCGGGTTACTAAAAAAGAACGTTTGAAACAAAGTGGTGGGGCGAGTATGGGGGGCGAAGAGGGGGGGAAAAGGGGGGGAAAGATGAGTTTTATGTTATTAATCCTGCGATGCGGTAACTTTTCTCTCTTCCACAGGTGGTGGTGGAGGGAGGAAGGGAGGTGGAGGAGATGGGGCGTTGGCCATGGGGGGCGGGGCCAAAAGGGAAGCGCGGGCTTTGTTCCCGCGCTATGATAATCATGGCGGGAATAGGGAAGCAGGAAGGAGGGGGCGTCGCACGGTGCGAGCCGAGGTCACGGGGGGAAGCCGAGGTGGAGCCAGAAATGGGTGGGGTGGGTGAGAGGGCGCCGCCTGGGGGGGACACAGCTGCGTGGGAACCGGGTGAGGAGCTGGAAAAAGGGGATGGCTAATCGACAAGGTGGGGGGGGTAAAAAGCCCCCCAACCCGGTTGATCACGTGCAATGTGAGAGGGCTAAACGGGCCGATAAAGAGGGCACGAGTACTCGCACACCTTAAGAAACTTAAGGCAGACGTGGTTATGTTACAAGAGACGCACTTGAAACTTATAGACCAGGTTAGACTACGCAAAGGATGGGTGGGGCAGGTGTTTCATTCGGGGCTAGATGCGAAAAACAGGGGGGTGGCTATACTAGTGGGGAAGCGGGTTATGTTTGAGGCAAAGACCATAGTGGCGGATAGTGGGGGCAGATACGTGATGGTGAGTGGCAAATTACAGGGGGAGGCGGTGGACTTGGTAAACGTATATGCCCCGAACTGGGATGATGCCAATTTTATGAGGCGCATGCTAGGACGCATCCCGGACCTAGAGGTGGGAAAGTTGGTAATGGGGGGAGATTTTAATACGGTGCTGGAGCCAGGGCTGGACAGGTCGAGATCCAGGACTGGAAGGAGGCCGGCTGAAGCCAAGGTGCTTAAAGATTTTATGGAGCAGATGGGAGGAGTAGACCCGTGGAGATTTAGCAGACCTAGGAGTAAGGAGTTTTCATTTTTCTCCTATGTCCACAAAGTTTATTCGCGAATAGACTTTTTTGTTTTGGGAAGGGCGTTGATCCCGAAGGTGAGGGGGACGGAGTATACGGCTATAGCCATTTCGGATCACGCTCCACATTGGGTAGACTTGGAGATAGGGGAGGAAACAGAAGGGCGCCCACCCTGGAGAATGGACATGGGACTAATGGCAGATGAAGGGGTGTGTCTAAGGGTGAGGGGGTGCATTGAAAAATACTTGGAACTCAATGATAATGGGGAGGTCCAGGTGGGAGTGGTCTGGGAGGCGCTGAAGGCAGTGGTTAGAGGGGAGCTGATATCAATAAGGGCACATAAAGGAAAGCAGGAGAGTAGGGAACGGGAGCGGTTGCTGCAAGAACTTCTGAGGGTGGACAGACAATATGCGGAGGCACCGGAGGAGGGACTGTACAGGGAAAGGCAAAGGTTACACGTAGAATTTGACTTGCTGACAACGGGTACTGCAGAAGCACAGTGGAGGAAGGCACAGGGTGTACAGTATGAGTATGGGGAGAAGGCGAGCAGGTTGCTGGCCCATCAATTGAGGAAAAGGGGAGCAGCGAGGGAAATAGGGGGAGTGAGGGATGAGGAAGGAGAGATAGAGCGGGGAGCGGAGAGAGTGAATGGAGTGTTCAAGGCATTCTATAAAAGATTATACGAAGCTCGGCCCCCGGATGGGAAGGAGAGAATGATGTGCTTCCTGGACCGGCTGGAATTTCCTAAGGTGGAGGAGCAGGAGAGGGTGGGACTGGGAGCACAGATCGAGATAGAGGAAGTAGTGAAAGGAATTAGGAGTATGCAGGCGGGGAAGGCTCCGGGACCGGATGGATTTCCAGTCGAATTTTATAGGAAATATGTGGACTTGCTTGCCCCCATACTGATGAGAACCTTTAATGAGGCGAAGGAAAGCGGACAGCTGCCCCCGACTATGTCGGAGGCAGCGATATCGCTTCTCCTAAAGAAGGAAAAAGACCCGCTGCAATGCGGGTCCTATAGACCTATTTCCCTCCTAAATGTAGACGCTAAGATTCTGGCCAAGGTAATGGCAATGAGGATAGAGGATTGTGTCCCGGGGGTAGTCCATGAGGACCAAACTGGGTTTGTGAAGGGGAGACAGCTGAATACGAATATACGGAGGCTGCTAGGGGTAATGATGATGCCCCCACCAGAGGGGGAAGCGGAGATAGTGGTGGCGATGGATGCCGAGAAAGCATTTGATAGAGTGGAGTGGGATTATTTGTGGGAGGTGTTGAGGAGATTTGGCTTTGGAAATGAGTATATTAGATGGGTACAGCTGCTGTATAGGGCCCCGATGGCGAGCGTGGTCACGAATGGACGGGGGTCTGCGTATTTTCGGCTCCATAGAGGGACGAGGCAGGGATGTCCTCTGTCCCCGTTACTGTTTGCACTGGCGATTGAGCCCCTGGCAATAGCATTGAGGGGTTCCAGGAAGTGGAGGGGAGTACTCAGGGGAGGAGAGGAACAACGGGTATCTCTTTACGCGGATGATTTATTGGTGTATGTGGCGGACCCGGCGGAGGGGATGCCAGAGATAATGCGGATACTTGGGGAGTTTGGAGTATTTTCAGGATATAAGCTGAACATGGGGAAAAGTGAGCTGTTTGTGGTGCATCCAGGGGAGCAGAGCAGAGAAATAGAGGACTTACCGCTGAGGAAGGTAACAAGGGACTTTCGCTACTTGGGGATCCAGATAGCCAAGAATTGGGGTACATTGCATAGGTTAAACTTTACGCGGTTGGTGGAACAGATGGAGGAGGACTTCAAGAGATGGGACATGGTATCCCTGTCACTGGCAGGGAGGGTACAAGCGGTTAAAATGGTGGTCCTCCCGAGATTCCTCTTGGTGTTTCAGTGCCTCCCGGTGGTGATCACGAAGGCTTTTTTCAAAAGGATTGAGAAGAGTATCATGAGTTTTGTGTGGGCCGGGAAGACCCCGAGAGTGAGGAAGGGATTTTTGCAGCGCAGTAGGGATAGGGGGGTGGCTGGCGCTACCAAGCCTGAGTGAGTACTACTGGGCCGCCAACATCTCAATGGTATGTAAGTGGATGGGAGAAGAGGAGAGAGCGGCGTGGAAGAGATTGGAGAAGGCGTCCTGTAGGGGGACTTGCCTACAAGCCATGGTGACGGCGCCGTTGCCGTTCTCACCGAAGAAATACACCACAAGCCCGGTGGTGGTGGCTACTCTGAAAATTTGGGGGCAATGGAGACGGCATAGGGGAAAGACGGGAGCCTCGGTGTGGTCCCCGATAAGAAATAATCATAGGTTTGCTCCGGGGAGACTGGATGGGGGATTTGGAACATGGCAAAGAGCAGGAGTAACGCAATTGAGAGATCTGTTTGTAGATGGGACGTTTGCAAGTCTGGGAGCGCTGACTGAAAAATATGGGTTGCCCCAAGGGAATGCATTCCGGTATATGCAACTGAGGGCTTTTGCGAGGCAACAGGTGAGGGAATTCCCGCAGCTCCCGACGCAGGAGGTGCAGGACAGAGTGATTTCTAAGACTTGGGTGGGGGACGGTATGGTATCAGACATATATAGGGAAATGAGGGACGAGGGGGATATTATGGTAGATGAGCTGAAAGGGAAATGGGAAGAAGAGCTGGGGGAGGAGATTGAGGAGGGGCTGTGGGCTGATGCCCTAAGTAGGGTAAACCCATCGTCCTCGTGTGCCAGGCTAAGCCTGATACAATTTAAGGTGTTACACAGGGCGCATATGACTGGAGCACGGCTCAGTAAATTTCTTGGAGTAGAGGATAGGTGTGCGAGATGCTCGAGAAGCCCAGCGAATCACACCCACATGTTCTGGTCATGTCCGGCACTACAGGGGTTTTGGGTGGGGGTGACAAAGGTGCTTTCGAAGGTGGTGGGGTCCAGGTCGAACCAAGCTGGGGGTTGGCTATATTCGGGGTTGCATAAGAGCCGGGAGTGCAGGAGGCGAAAGAGGCTGATGTTTTGGCCTTTGCGTCCCTAGTAGCCCGGCGCAGGATACTGTTGATGTGGAAGGAAGCCAAGCCCCCGGGTGTGGAGACCTGGATAAATGACATGGCAGGGTTTATAAAGCTGGAACGGATTAAGTTCGTCCTAAGGGGATCGGCTCAAGGGTTCACCAGGTGGTGGCAACCGTTCGTCGAATACCTCACAGAAAGATAGAGGGAATGGAAAAGAAGAAGACAGCAGCAGCAACCCAGGGGAGGGGGGGAGGGAGGGGGGGGGGGAGGAACCAGAGGGATTCTCAGGGATGTTAATATATAAGTATATAAGTATAATATGTATAGGTTGTTGTTATAGATAATTGTATATTGGGCTGTTAAAACATATTTTTGGAGAATATTTATCTGGGACAAGGCAGTTGCCATTTAGTTTTGTTTTTGTTTTTGTTTATATATTATTTATTCCTTGTTTATAAAACTGGCCATTGTTATTTATATTGTGATATTACTGTGTAAAGGATACACAATGGACTGTGATGGTTGGCCAAAAATTTTCAATAAAATATTTTTAAAAAAAAAGATTATTATTATTATGAATAATCCTTCTGAATAAGAAAGTTAGATGTCCACCTTCTATCTGTTGGCATGGTGGCCAAAGCTGCCTCCTGCTCTTCTTCCAAATTCCGGGTGTCACACTTTAAGGGGAACCCAAAGGCTTTTCAGACAGTGCAGAAAATATTTATGAGGAAATGTGGTTACTAGGGTAGATGGGGAGAGCTGGCCTGGTGTGGTTCTCCTTTCAGAGAGAAGGTTGGAAGGGGATTTGATAGAAGTGTTCAAGATCATGAGCGGACTATACAGAGTCGAGAGAGAAAAACTAATTGTAGCGGTGGAAGAATCAAGAACCAGACCAGTTAAGAAGCAATGGCAACAAGAGGACATTTTATTTGAGCAATGAGTGGTTAGGGTCTGGAATGCACTGCCAGAGAGTGTGCTGGGGACAAATTCTATCATAGCTGTCAAAAGGAAATTGGATAAGCAACTGAAGAAAGAAAATTTACAAGGTTCCTGAAGAATGGAAGGTAGCAAATGTCACCCCACTATTTAAGAAGGGAGGGAGAGAGAAAACAGGGAGCTGCAGACCTGTTAGCCTTACATCAGTGGTAGGTAAAATGCTGGAATTTATTCTAAATGATGTGATAAATAGGCACTTGGACAACCATGATCTGTTTGGGCATCGTCAGCATGGATTTACAAATGGGAAATCATGTTCGATGAACATGTTGGAGATTTTGAAGATGTTACTGCCAAAAATGATAAAGGAGAATTGATGGACATTGTATATTTGGATTTTCAGAAGGCTTTTGATAAAGTCCCCCACAGGAGGTTAGTTAGCAAAATATAAGAACATGGGATAGGAGGCAACATACTGTCATGGATTGAGAATTGGCTAACAGGCAGGAAACAAAGAGTAAGAATAAACAAGTCATTCTTGCATTGGCAGGCTGAGACTAGTGGGGGTGCTACGAGGATCAGTACATGGGCCCCAGCTGTTCACAATATGTATCAATGATTTGGATATGGGGACCAAGTGCAATATTTTGAAGTTCGCAGATGATACCAAACTAAGTGGGGATGTGTGATGCGAGGAAGACATAAAGCGGCTATTGGAAGATTTGGACAGACTATGTAAGTGGGAAAGAACATGGCAGCTCGAATATAATGTGGAAACATGTGAGATAGTCCATTTTGGCAGAAGGAACAGATATGCAGAGCATTTCTTAAATGGTAAGAATTTAGAAAGCGTAGGTGTACAAAGAGACCTTGTCCATAAGAGCTCTTGTCCATAAGTCACTAAAGGCTAGCATGCAGGTGAAACAAGCTGTTAGGAGGGCTAATGGGATGTTAGCCTTTATTGCAAGAGGATTTGAGTACAGGTATAGTGCGGTCTTCAATTCTGTGGAAGTTTGGTTAGATCGCACCTGAAGCACTGTGTGCAGTTTTGGCCCCCCTTACCTCAGGGAGGATATTATTGCCAAAGAGGGAGAGAAACAAAGGTTCACCAGATTTGTTCCCGGGATGTCTTATGAAGAGAGATTGGGCAAACTGGGCCTCTATTCTCTAGAGTTGCGAAGAATGAGAGATGATCACATTGAAGCCTACAAAATACTTAAAGAATAGAAAGGGTGGATGCAGGCAACAGGGATTAAGGAAAAGTGGTAAGTCTGGGGTAAAGAAGGTTCAAAGTTTGCTTGAGGGACTCCTGTGCCTCAAAGAAAGCTAAAAGTAACCTCTCCTGATTTGACTTTGCAGGAAGCTGTCCCTGCTCCCTCGCGAACTAACTGAGCTTGCAATTAAAATAGTGGATTGGGCCACAATGGTGTCAGTTTGGGGAATGTGCCTTTGCTGCCTTCAATTTAAAATGACCCCACTGCCTAGCTTCACCAGGTAGAGGTAGTTACGATCAGCTCACATGGACCAACCTCATAATTCGACTCCCCATTACCCCCAGCATCACTTGACTGCCTCCTTTCTATCTCTGTGACCACAACTGGGCTCATTATTCAAGTCATCCCCTGACCAAATCTTGACTTCTTCAAACTTGACACTATTCTTTTGGTTCTGTGGTTCAGATTTGGACAGACTATTTAAGTGGGAAGCACATAGCAGTTGGAATATAATGTGGAAAAATGTGAGATAGTCCATTTTGGTAGATAGGAGGCAACATACTGTTATGAATTGAGGATTGGCTAACAGGCAGGAAACAGAGTAAGAATAAACAAGTCATTCTTGCATTGGCAGCCTCTGGACTTGAGGCTGGAAAGCACTTTGATCATTTGAGGAGGAGAGAAACAGTCATCCCGAGAAGGGGCAGGTGGACCCAATCCCAGTTACCAGTATACCACTTGCCGAGATGGTGGTATTAGAACCGAGATCTTCTCAAGGGGATTGAGCAAGGGCTGCAGAAGTGGCTGAAGTGGAGGTTAGCACAACCCTGTACCAATTCGGCTGTCCTTGCTGGAGACTTGGATACTCCTATTCTGGAATAGCCAGTGGCTAAATTGAGACGTTCGGTAAGAGTGAGGAAGTCACCTGAGGTAGACTCACTTTATGAACTTTGTGTTGCACTTACTGTAACCCTTTGTGTCTGCGTATAACTGTAAATAAGAGTTTTTCTGTTTCAGGGAACTTTAAGAGGGGAGGAATGTGGTACTGTGGCCCCTTTAAGGGGCAATACTTTGCAGGCCATGTGATGATCCCGGAGCCCATGAGGATGGAGTGTGTGAATGTTAACCTATCAGGTGTTTGGGCTTGGACCTGGCTGTTGGGTTTGGTCAGAGTTAGCCCGGGAGTCATGGGAACAGGATCCGTGTAGTAGTTCTGCTGTCCTATGTGTGTAGTTCTTCTTAATTCAATAAACCTCTCGTGTTTCAACACAACCTCATTTTTAAAAAAATATATATTTTATTCAAATTTTTCAGCCAAACAAAACAATACAAAGGTTTTCCCTTTTTACAACAATAAAACAATATAAATAACAGTGACCGTTTTAACAAGTAAATAAATAATATATAAACTAAATGGCAACTGCCAGAACAAAAATAATAACTCTCCAGATAATAAAATCAAACAATCCAATATACATAACCAAGTATATCTATACAAAAACCACCCCTGAGGACCCACCCGAGCCCTCCCTCCCCCCCCCCCCTCCCCCCTGGGTTGCTGCTGTCACCTTCCCATTTCCTTTATCGTTCTGCGAGGTAGTCAATGAACGGTTGCCACCGCCTGGTGAACCCTTGAGCCGAACCCCTTAGCGCGAACTTTATCCGTTCTAGTTTTATAAACCCTGCCATGTCCTCAACACAACCTTTTGATCGTCTCGCAACGTAACAGCCCCTAATTCTCTTTCAGAATCATCCATTATAGTATTATTCATTCTGTGTGCACTGCCAATGTTCTTCCCTCCAGGGACTGGTTTAGCACAGGGCTAAATAGCTGGCTTTTAAAGCAGTCCAAGGCAGGCCACCAGCACAGTTCAATTCCCATACCAGCGTCCCTGAACAGGTGCCAGAATGTGGCGACTAGGGGCTTTTCACAGTGTTATAACCTGCCTGCTTACCATTGGCTGGGGACTAATGACAATCCCACAATCCTGTGGGAGTATGAGCTTCCCCAATGAGGGGGGCGGAGAAATCATTAGCAGACTCCCTGTATAAATAAAGCTGGCCAGTTTGGAACCAGCAAGAAGGAGTAAGCAGCAAGCGAGGTTGCTGCTGTTGTGCATATATATGTTATTGTAAATAAATGTTATTTCTTTGTATCCTTGAAACTCGTGCTGGATTCTTCGTGGCCCTCACAAAACTGGCGACGAGGGTTAAAGTGAATAGCTGTCTACACTGCTGAAGCCACCTCCATGGAGTTTTGTTGGATACAGGTTGGAAGTTGTTTTCTATTACACCATGCCTCTGTACGGACGTTTGGATGTTTTTGATGCTGCGCTGGAAAGCTGGAACCAGTATGCACAACGGATGCGTTACTATTTCCGGGCAAACAATATCACCGAAAACGAGCGCCAGGTGGTCATATTGTTCACCGCCTGCGGCCCGCATACGTTTGGGGTGATTAGGAGCCTTACGTACCCAGCTGCGCCGGACACCAAAACGTTTGATGAACTTGTGAATTTAGTGGGGCAGCATTTTAACCCAACCCTGTCCACGATAGTCCAACGTTACCAGTTTAATACCGCTGAGAGGACCCCAGGAGAATCCCTTGCCGACTTTCTATCCAAGCTACGCAGGATTGTGGAGTACTGTGACTATAGTGAGACCTTGTCAGAAATGTTACGCGACCATTTGGTTTGCGGTATTAACAATGCGGCCACCCAGAGAAAGTTGTTAGCTCAGCCATCATTGACTTTTCAACAGGCCATTCAAATAGTATTGTCCCGAGAGAGCGCAGAACGAGGAGTGCAGGAGATACAGGGAATGGAAGTGCATGCCTTGGGGCGCAACGCCTTCCGTCCGAAAACGTCCTCCCGCACTCCTGCGGTACCTTGGGCGAGACGACGTCCGGATCGATGCCAGTGGCCGTCGGACATTCCTCCCCGAAGGGAGCCTTCTCCAGAACCAATGGATGAGGAGCCATGTCCGTGTCAGACTTGTAGGCGCCGACCCCGTCGCTGACACTGGTCCTGGGGCCGTCGTTCTGACCGAAACTGGGACCAGCCCAGGGGCCGTACCTTCCATGTGGATGAGCCTACGGCGACTACTCCTGAGGACATGGAGACGGAGGACGACTGCCTCCAGCTGCATTGTGTGGCAGCTCCCCGTGTGGCCCCCATTAAGGTAACAGTACGGGTCAATGCTCACCCGCTTGAGATGGGGTTGGACACTGGCGCAGCGGTCTCCGTGATCGCCCAGAGGACATTCGACCGCATCAAGCAGGGTATACAGACCCTTACATTAACACAGGCCAGGTTGGCCACCTACACGGGGGAACCATTGGACATTGCAGGAACTATGATGACCCCTGTTGTTTATGGATGCCAGGAGGGGCGTTTCCCACTTATCGTGGTGCGCGGCCATGGGCCCAGCCTGTTGGGTTTGGACTGGTTGCGCCATTTGCACTTGCAGTGGCAGCACATCCTCTAAACAGTTTCTAGAGGGTTGACTGAGGTGCTAGGACGATACCCAGATGTATTCCAGCCTGGTTTGGGGAAAATAAAGGGGCCGTAGCCCGTATCCAAGTCGAACCAGGAGCCACGCCGCGCTATTTCCGGGTGCGCCCGGTGCCTTATGCCTTGCTCGAGAAGGTAGAAGGGGAGCTCACTCATTTGGAAACTTTGGGTATTATCAGGCCCGTCCGTTTCGCTGACTGGGCAGCACCAATTGTACCTGTAATGAAGCCAGATGCCACAGTTCGCTTGTGCGGCGACTATAAACATACAGTGAATACGGCTTCCCGACTCGACCGATATCCAATGCCTCGCATAGAGGATCTCTACGCAAAGCCTGCAGGCGAACTCTCGTTCACAAAATTAGATATGAGTCACGCCTACCTACAGTTGGAGCTGGACCCTGCCTCCCGACCATATGTAACGATTAATACACACTGGGGCCTGTATGAATATACACGTTTGCCCTTTGGAGTATCCTCTGCCTGCGCTATTTTTCAACGTGTTATGGAGGGCATTTTGAGAGGTTTACCGCGTGTCGCTGTCTACTTAGATGACGTTTTGATCACAGGGATGTCGGAGCAGGAATATTTAGAAAATCTGGAGGCTGTCCTTAGACGCTTTTCGGAGGCTGGAGTCCGTCTACGTCGCACAAAGTGTGTCTTTCAGGCGAAGGAAGTAATCTACCTGGGTTATCGGGTGGACCGCGAAAGTTTGCACCCCGTCGCAGAGAAGGTGCGCGCAATTCAACAGGCCCCCGCCCCGACTGACACTTTGCATCTTCGTTCTTTTCTCGGCCTCGTAAACCATTACGGGAAGTTCCTCCCCAATCTGGCAATTACGCTGGCCCCGTTGCATCTTCTACTAAAGAAAAATCACACCTGGGTTTGGGGTCAGCCGCAAGAAAACGCTTTCCAGCGGGTAAAACAACAATTGTTGTTGTCAGGGTTACTAACCCACTATGATCCTGGAAAGCCTTTGCTCGTCACATGTGATGCATCCCCGTATGGTATTGGGGCTGTCCTGTCCCACAAGAAGGAGAACAGGGCCGAGCGGTCGATAGCTTTCGCCTCCCGCACATTGACTTCAGTGGAATAAAAGGGAATTCATTGAATGTTTACAGGAGGGCTTTTTGGAACAGCTTGTGATGGAGCCCACGAGGGAACAGGCCATTCTGGACTTAGTGTTATGTAATGAGCCAGACTTGATTAAAGATCTTAAAGTAAGGGAGCACTTAGGAGGCAGTGATCATAATATGGTAGAATTCAATCTCCAATTTGAAAGAAAGAAGGTAGAATCAGATGTAAAGGTGTTACAGTTAAATAAAGGTAACTACAGGGGCATGAGGGAGGAACTGACGAAAATCGACTGGGAGTAGAGCCTAGTGGGAAAGACAGTAGAACAGCAATGGCAGGAGTTTCTGGGAGTAATTGAGGACACAGTACAGAGGTTCATCCCAAAGAAAAGAAAGGTTATCAGAGGGGGGATTAGGCAGCCATGGCTGACAAAGGAAGTTAGGGAATGCATCAAAGCAAAAGAGAAAGCCTATAATGTGACAAAGAGTAGTGGGAAGTCAGAAGATTGGGAAGGCTACAAAAACAAACAGAGGATAACAAAGAGAGAAATAAGGAAACAGAGAATCAAATATGAAGGTAGGCTAGCCAGTAACATTAGGAATGATAGTAAAAGTTTCTTTAAATACATTAAAAACAAACGGGAGGCAAAGGTTGACATTGGGCCGCTCCAAAATGACGCTGGTAATTTTGTGATGGGAGACAAGGAAATAGCTGAGGAACTAAATAAGTACTTTGCGTCAGTCTTCACAGTAGAAGACATGAGTAATATCCCAACAATTCCGGAGAGTCAGGGGGCAGAGTTGAATATGGTAGCCATCACAAAGGAGAAAGTGCTAGAGAAACTAAGAGGTCTAAAAATTGATAAATCTCCGGGCCCAGATGGACTACATCCTAGAGTTCTAAAGGAGCTAGCTGAAGAAATAGTGGAGGCGTTAGTTATGATCTTTCAAAAGTCACTGGAGTCAGGGAAAGTCCCAGAGGATTGGAAAATCGCTGTTGTAACCCCCCTGTTCAAGAAGGGAACAAGGAAAAAGATGGAAAATTATAGGCCAATTAGCCTAACCTCGGTTGTTGGCAAGATTCTAGAATCCATTGTTAAGGATGAGATTTCTAAATTCTTGGAAGTGCAGTATCAGATTAGGACAAGTCAGCATGGATTTAGTAAGGGGAGGTCGTGCCTGACAAACCTGTTAGAGTTCTTTGAAGAGATAACAAATAGGTTAGACCAAGGAGAGCCAATGGATGTTATCTATCTTGACTTCCAAAAGGCCTTTGATAAGGTGCCTCACGGGAGACTGCTGAGTAAAATAAGGGCCCATGGTATTCGAGGCAAGGTACTAACATGGATTGATGATTGGCTGTCAGGCAGAAGGCAGAGAGTTGGGATAAAAGGTTCTTTTTCGGAATGGCAACCGGTGACGAGTGGTGTCCCGCAGGGTTCAGTGTTGGGGCCACAGCTGTTCTCTTTATATATTAACGATCTAGATGACGGGACTGGGGGCATTCTGGCTAAGTTTGCCGATGATACAAAGATAGGTGGAGGGGCAGGTAGTATGGAGGAGATGGGGAGGCTGCAGAAAGATTTAGACAGTTTAGGAGAGTGGTCCAAGAAATGGCTGATGAAATTCAACGTGGGCAAGTGCGAGGTCTTGCACTTTGGAAAAAAGAATAGAGGCATGGACTATTTTCTAAACGGTGACAAAATTCATAATGCTGAAGTGCAAAGGGACTTGGGAGTCCTAGTCCAGGATTCTCTAAAGGTAAACTTGCAGGTTGAGTCCGTAATTAAGAAAGCAAATGCAATGTTGTCATTCATCTCAAGAGGCTTGGAATATAAAAGCAGGGATGTACTTCTGAAGCTTTATAAAGCATTAGTTAGGCCCCATTTAGAATACTGTGAGCAATTTTGGCCCCCACACCTCAGGAAGGACATACTGGCACTGGAGAGGGTCCAGCAGAGATTCACACGGATGATCCCAGGAATGGTAGGCCTAACATACGATGAACGTCTGAGGATCCTGGGATTATATTCATTGGAGTTTAGGAGGTTGAGGGGAGATCTAATAGAAACTTACAAGATAATGAATGGCTTAGATAGGGTGGATGTAGGGAAGTTGTTTCCATTAGCAGGGGAGACAAGGACCCGGGGGCACAGCCTTAGAATAAAAGGGAGTCACTTTAGAACAGAGATGAGGAGAAATTTCTTCAGCCAGAGAGTGGTGGGTCTGTGGAATTCATTGCCACAGAGGGCGGTGGAGGCCAGGACGTTGAGTGTCTTTAAGACAGAAGTTGATAAATTCTTGATTTCTCGAGGAATTAAGGGCTATGGAGAGCGGGTAAATGGAGTTGAAATCAGCCATGATTGAATGGTGGAATGGACTCGATGGGCCGAATGGCCTTACTTCCGCTCCTATGTCTTATGGTCTTATACACGCAGATCGAGAATGAGGGCCTGGCAGTGGTCTTTGTGGTGAAACGTTTCCACCAGTATGTGTATGGCCGCCACTTCACTATCGTGACTGATCTTAAGCCTCTGCTGGGACTTTTCAGAGAGGATAAGCCAATACCGCCCATTGCTTCCGCACGGATCCAGCGCTGGGCTTTGTTGCTCGCTGCATACGAGTATTCTCTGGAGCACAAACCAGGAACGCAGATAGTGAATGCCGACGCACTGAGCCGATTGCCTTTATTGACCGGCCCCATGTCGACCCCCACGACCGGTGAGGTGGTTGCAACCCTAAATTTTATGGACATCTTGCCTGTCACGGCATCACAGATCCGTGAGTGGACCCAGACGGAGCCAGTCCTGTCAAAGGTTCGACACATAGTCCTGTATGGTGGGCAGCATAGACAGCTCCCAGGCGAGTTGCGGGCATTTTCCTCCAAGCTGTCAGAATTCAGCGTGGAAGACGGCAACCTCTTGTGGGGGACGCGTGTGATTGTCCCGGAAAAAGGACAGGAGCTGATACTAAGAGACTTGCACACTGGGGATCCAGGAGAAATGTTGGCCCGGAGTTATGTTTGGTGGCCAGGCCTTGACGCCGACATTGAGAAGGTGGCCAAAAACTGCTCCATTTGTCAGGAGCATCAGAGGCTTCCGCCGGCCGCGCCCCTACATCACTGGGAATGGCAAGGGCGGCCTTGGGCGCGTTTGTATGCGGATTTCGCCGGCCCTTTTCAAGGATCCATGTTCCTTTTATTAATCGACGCCCAGTCTAAATGGCTAGAGGTGCATAAGATGCTAGGCACAACGCCCTGCGCAACAATTGAGAAGATGCGTTTGTCTTTTAGTACACATGGCCTCCCCGAGGTGCTGGTCACGGATAACGGCACTCCATTCACCAGTGAGGAGTTTGCGAGGTTCATGAAGATGAACGGCATACGCCATATCCGCACTGCCCCTACCACCCAGCTTCAAATGGGTTGGCGGAGTGCGCAGTGCAGACATTCAAACGAGGCCTAAAGAAGCAGTCTTCCGGGTCAATGGACATGAGATTGGCTCGCTTTTTGTTTTCGTATAGGACCACCCCCCATGCGGTGACTGGGATAGCTCCCGCAGAACTCCTAATGGGCCGGAGACATCGCACCCGCCTTAGTATGGTTTTCCCGGACATTGGCGCAAAAGTATGGCGCATACAAGAACGGCAGGGACAGGGATTTTCTCGGCATCGTCCGATTCAGCAGTTTGCGCCCGGTGACCCCCAGTGTTCGTTCACAATTTTGCTGATGGTGCCCAGTGGGTCCTTGGTGTAATCTTTCGCCAAACGGGCCCTATATCTTACCAGGTGCAAGCCCAGGGTCGTCTCCAGCGCATCCATGTAGACCACGTTCGGTCCAGAAGACTATGCCTTCCAAAGATTCCCCGCCCCCGGAGCTCATTTCTACAGCCGCAGAGACCAGCGACAATGGAAAGTAGTCCTCACAATCTTCCTCTGGTGCCTCACTCAAAGCCTGCGCAGGTCGTTACAGAACCGCGCGGAGATAGAGACGCCGAGATGACAGAGGCAGCAGACTCTGACTCCGAGATGGAGACACAGAACGCATCAGAGGGGGAATTCTCGGGCCCACGGGCCGTGGATGTACAACCGTTACCCCGTTCATCACGGAAGCGCCGGTCTCCGTCTCGTTACACGCCGCCCGATCCAGCGCCTCGTGCAAATGGTGTCCGGCCTGCGGCAAAACGAGTCCGACGCCCTCCTTCGCCAGGGTCTTCGGTGGATTCCTTGGACTTTGAGGGGAGGGATGTTATAACCTGCCTGCTTACCATTCGCTGGGGACTAATGACAATCCCACAATCCTGTGGGAGTATGAGCTTCCCCAATGAGGGGGGGCGGAGAAATCATTAGCAGACTCCCTGTATAAATAAAGCTGGCCAGTTTGGAACCAGCAGGAAGGAGTAAGCAGCCAAGCGAGGTTGCTGCTGCTGTGTATATATATGTTATTGTAAATAAATGTTATTTCTTTGTATCCTTGAAACTCGTGCTGGATTCTTCGTGGCCCTCACAAAACACAGTAACTTCATTTGAAGACTACTTGTGACAATAAGCGATTTTCATTACATTTCCTTTCCACATGCATTTGCTTGCATTAATCTGCAGGGGCCACTGCCCAAAGTCTAAGCAAAATATCTACTAGGTGACTGTATTTCAGGGTTAATTAACTTAATAAAATAACAGAAACAAACTCAGGGACAAATTAAAAGGGGCACTCCTGGTAGGGGCGCTACTCCAAAATAGCCAAGAGCAAAGGAAACTTGCCAAACATTAAATCAAAGTGCTAGCTTACTGTGACCCCTAAGAGGGGTCTATAAAGCAATTCAACCCCTATGGCGCCAACCAGGTACGGAAGGCCTCGAGGATGCCTGTGGATACCGCATGCTGCCTGTCCATGGACACCCGGCCGTGAACGTAGCCGTGGAAGAGGGGCAGACAGCCCGGCCGCACGATCCCCTCGTTCGCCCGGTGCCTGGACCTGTTTAATGCTGAGTTTCGCCAGGCCCAGGAGAAGGTTCATGGGGAGTTCCTGCAAAATCTTCCCCAGCCCTTCCCACACCGGGTCTAGCAGCTTGGCAACCCACACCACTCTTACTTCTTGACAAAGGGTCATATGGACTCGAAACATTAACTATTTTCTCGCCCTACAGATGCTGCCAGACCTGCTGAGATTTTCAAGCATTTTCTCTTTGGACTCTTACCCTGTATCCAGCCAATGCCCAATTCCCATCACCTCTTCACCCCACCCACCCAAACATGCTTCCCTTCGCGCAGGCGCGCTGGAGAGGGAGAGGGGGGGGTTAAAAACATCGCGCCCGCGCACTGTGCCACTCACTCGACCCTGCGACTGCGCAGTCGCCGACCTCTGCCCAGCCCCGCCTGGCTCCAGCCTCGGCGCACGCGCCTGTCCAGTTCCCAGTCCGCACGTGCGCAGGGCCTTTCCAACGCTCCCCTGGCGGGAAGCCGATGCGCAGGCGCGGCCTGCCCGAGTCAAGAGGGAGAGAGAGGAGCCGCTCCAACTGCCCGACCGCGCACGCACATTCCCGACTGCCGCGCAAAGCGGGTGGTGGAGTCGTTTGGAGCTTTTCGTCCACGGGCTTTTCATCTGTTCCCTAGCCCGGGCGGATTTAGAGCACAGATATTAATCTGAGGGGAGGGTTGGGTGGTTTGAGGTGATGTAGGCAGCCAAGCGGCCGCCATTACCGGACCGGCCGCCATTGGGCTCTTCATGTTTTAGTTCCCGCTTTCGGGGCGTCGTCATGGACGGCGGGGCCGGGGACCATGTGCGGCTGCCAGGCGCTGATGTCCTGGAAAAGGTAAATGGGACGAGGTACCTACCCGTGTCCATCTTGGCCCCTGTGTCCGTCCACCCGCCACACGCACGTTTACTTGGTTCAGGGAAACCGGTCTCCAGACTGAACTTGCACAGTTTGACTTCAAACATCCCAAGTGCAAGCTCGTCAGGTTAAAGACCTGCCTACCAACCAGTGAACAAAAAGGGCAAGCAAGCTCAGCAGATGGACGGGGTACTGAAGGGAGATAATGTTGAATTAAGATCAAAAGCCAGTAAATAGACCATCCCTACATTATTGGCACTGCAGCCCAGGTTCTTCACCGAGCACCAGAACCATGTAAGGAATACGGGTCACGTTGATGCCCTTTCTGCCTGGCATCTTGCAGGTTGAATTTAGTTCTAACTTCTGAGTTGCTTTGCTTGCTCTGGGTGTGGTGGTGGGTAATGATGGCATTTTGAACAGCACATTTAAAACTGGTCACTCCACGCCCTGGCTGCAGAACAACAGCCTAACCAAAACACCCGAGCCCTAAATTCTACAATGATAGTTAAAATTTCTACACTTTGTGGGGGACGTCACTGCAACTTTAACTCAAATAATGGTATCGCCCTTTTTAAAGTGCCTTCCAAAAGCAGTTTTCAAAACTAAAGCTCTGGTCCTAGTTAGATCGCCACCCTGAAACTGCAGAATCTCCCAGATGTAACTGATAGAGTTCTGCCGTGGCTATGTTTTCCTCCTTGACCTGTGAAATCTCAGGATGTGGGTGAGGCTGTATTTGTTGTCCTGAGAATTGGTCATGGTGGGGTCACTTTATCCGTTGCAACCCTTGTGCTGTTAGTGCTCCAACAAGCCTGTTGGGTAAGAATACCTAATATCCAGAATAGTGATGTGTTCAAGTCAGGATGGTGTATGACTTGGAGGTGATGGTGTCTCTACTGTTGCTTTTGACCTTTTGTTGAGAGGAATCGTAGGGGAAGGAAATATTGGGCTGGATTCTCCGGTCCCCCAGCTGTGTGTTTCTCGGCAGCGTGTCATTCCCTGATGGCCGGATTCCTGCGACTTGTCAATGGGATTTTCCATTGTAACCATTCCACACTGCTATGATATCCATTGGCAGGGCTGCGCTGCCGGCGGGAAAATTGAATCGCAATGACCGGAGAATTCTGGCCCTTGTGTAAGCCTAGGGTTATGGTGATAAAGTGGTAATATCAGTAGACTAATAACCCAAGCAACATGGGTTCAAATCCCATTAAGGCAGCTGGTGGAGTTTAAATTCAATTAATAAATCAATCAATGGTGACCATGATACTATCATCATTGATTGTTGTAAAAACCCATCTGGTTCAGGAAATCTGCCTTGACTCTTAACTGTTCTTCAACTGCAAGACTGCCATGATCTTTTTTTATTGTCACAAGTATGAAGTTACTGTGAAAAGGCCCTCGTCGCCACATTCTGGTGCCTGTTCGGGCAAGCTGGTACGGGAATTGAACCCGCGCTGCTGGTCTTGTTCTGCATTACATACCAGCTGTCTAGCCCACTGAGCTAAACCAGGATGGGCAGCAAATTCCGGTCTTGTCACTAATGCTCAAATTTCTTGGAAGAATAAAAACTTGTGTTAATGGAGGGATTAGGTATTGGCTTCAAAGATATTGAGTCAGAAGATGTGCAGGTTAGGTGGATTGGCCATGCCAAATTTCCTCTAAGTGTCCAAAGGTTGGTTAGGGTTATGGGGATAGGGTGGGGGTGTGGACTGACCTTTCAGAGGGTCAGTACACACTCAATGGGCTGAATGGCCTCCTGCACTGTGGGGTTTCTATGATTCAGTGGCAGGTACGTTGATCAAGTGAATGGTATCAAGCATCAAATATTTTTGCAGCCAGAAGATATATTGCATGTCTTAATTGCCACTGGTAGGAATTTCCTGCCTCGCAGTTTTCACTACATGGCTTGCAGTGGTTTAAGCAGCAGGCCAATGAAAGATGGGCAATAAATGACAGCCTTGATGTCACTGAAGGACTGAATTAAAATATTCAGATGAGAGGTGAGTACTCTATTATACCCCTGTCTAGAACCATGGGCGTCATTCTCCGCCGGCGGGAGTCTCCGTTGTGCCGGCGCCCGGGGCTTTCCCGACGGCGTGGGGCTGCCCCACAATGGGAAACCCCATTGACCAGCCGGTGTAACGGAGCATCCCGCCGGCGGGTCGGGGCAGAAATGTGGCGGGGCGGGATGGAGAATTTCGCTCCATATTCTTTACCATGATTTTTTTCTTTAAAAAAAAATAATTTAGAGTACCCAATTATTTATTTCCAATTAAAGGGCAATTTAGCATGGCCAATCCACCTACACTGCACATCTTTGAGTTGTGGGGGTGAGACCCATGAAGACCTGGGGAGAATGTGCAAACTCCACGTGGACAGTGACCCGGAGCTGGGATTGAACCAGGGTCCTCGGCGCTGTGAATATTATTTACCATGATGATAGCAACAAAAAATAATATCTCAACAGAATGTGAATGACAAGGAAGGTTGAATTTTAAACCTTGGTTGTGAAATGTTTCTAATTCACGACTGCGTGCATACGGAGGCCATTTGGGTCATTGTGTCTGCAATGGGTCGCTGAATGAACAATTCATCTAGTACCATTCTTATGCCTTCTCCCTGTAAACCTACACAGTGTTTTGTTTCAAATAATCACCCAATTTCCTCTTGAATGTCTCGTTTGAACCTGCCTCCATCACACTCTCAGGCTATGGATTCCAGACTTTAGCCACTGGCTGTGTGAAAAAGTTTTTTCTCGTATCACTTTTTTTTGCTTTTACCAATTACATTAAATCTGTGCATTCTGGCTCTCAACCCTTCCTCCAATGGGAACAGTTTCCCACAATGTAATCTTTTCAGGCCCCTCATGATTTTGAATTGTTCTGTTGCCCATTGAGTCTGTCCTGACCCTCTGAAAGGTCAATCCACTCCCCCACCCTATCCCCGTAACCCAAACTAACCTTTGAACCTTTGGACACTTGGGCATGGCCAATCCACCTAACCTGCACATTTGATTCAATATCTTTGAAGCCAATACCTAATTTCTCCATTAACACAACTGCTTTTGTTCCAAGAAATTTGGGCATCAGTGACCAGGCCAGAATTTGCTGCCCATCCTTTGAGAGTACTCTTATACCCCTGTCTAGAACCATATTCTTTACCATGATTTTTTTTCTTTTTTTAAAATAATTTCCTCTCGGCCGCCTTTTCTTTCACATTTATGTTAATTGATTTTAATGTAAACCTGTTGTTTCAATGGTTTTTTTTTAAACTGAAGTTAGCGATGGGAGAGTTTGACTTGCATCACTTTCATTAATTACGTTGATCAATTTACTCCATGGAAATTGTTTTCCCGGATTCCTTTGATTTTAACACTGACTATTGATTGTGGTCTTGTGACAAGGAACTTCAGAAGAGAGATATGAAATAAGTTTTTACAATGTATTGTGTTTCAGTTTGGTCACTTTTACCTTGAGTGTTTGGATATAGTTCCAAGTTGCAGCGAGGGTTTTTGTTGAGGCCATTGAAAATTGCATAAATGCACAGTGAAAATGTTTGACTGCCTGCATGACCATTGCTAGTGTGAAGATTCTGTCCTTTTAGCATAATCTGAGTACAATGTGTAGTGACAGTGAAATAATGTCACCGCCATAGATTGGGATAGCAAGTTGCTTGTGACAGAGTTGAGAAAGAAACATTGAGTGATTGTACAGTACTATCTTTGCAACTAACTGAAGGGTGTAGATCTTTTTTAAAGTTCAGATTGAACTTGATTTTAACAATGTGGCTGGAAATAAAATGATATCAAGTAAACGTCTTATTTCTGCACCATGCTGGCAAGGATGCAGTCCCTGTCCACTGATGTCTGAGATGGGATGTGGATCATGAAGAGGAACCACCTTAACCAGAATTATGCTACAGACTGATGTGTACTCTGCTCATCAGGTAGCTGAGACAAATGCAAAGCTTCACACTCCAAATGGCTTTTTATTTTAATGTGGGGAGTTATTGCTTTTTCACGTGGAACATTAAACAAATCTCAAAGTAAAGTGCCCAAGAGATTTCAACCAAGCTTTTTAAAAATCTCTTTTTCCTCTAAACCAGTGGTTTACTCCACCCGCTGCCCAATTCAAGTGAGGCACTCCGTGTTATTGCCTGTCTCTGCTCTGCCTCAGCCCACCTGCTGTTGAACCCTTGTTTTTGTTATCTCCAGACTTGATTTTTCCAGTACAGTCTTGGCTGGCCTACCATCTCCCATCTGCTGTAAACTGAGCTCATCCAAAACTTGGTCTGTAACCTAACTCCCACCAAGGCCCAACACTCCTGTGCTATGCACTGGCTTCCGCTTCAGCAGCGGGATCTCCAATTTAAATTGATCATCCTTTTTTCCACGGCCTCGTCTCTCCCGGACCTTCTAACCTCTGCCAGTCTTCTGAGGACTCTGCATTCTTTCCGTTCCAATCTCTTAAGTATCCCCTGTTTTTTTGCTCCGTTATTGAAGGTAGTGTCTTCAGTTGTCCACGTCCTAAGCACTGGAACTCCCTCCCTAAACCATACATTTAAGACGCTCCTTTATGCTTACCTCTTTGACCAAACTTTTGTTGACTTGTCCTATTTATCTAATGTGGCTTAGTGTCAAATTTTGTCTGCAAATGCTCCTGAACAGTTTTCCTGCACTAAAAATGCTACATTAATTCAAATTGTTGCTGACGCATGACAGCCTCTTGAGTTGCTTGAATTTATTCCATTCTAAAATCTTGATTTATATGGAATATTGCTTCAAGGTAGGACTAAGTACTTTTCACTGGACCTCGGTACACGTGACAATAAACAAATCCAATCCTAAGTTAAAATAGTACGAAGTAAATGTAAAAAGTATACATTTCTGTTTAGTACAGGGTGATAAGTGCTCGGAATGATTTGCAAAGCAAGGTTGTTGCGCCAAAGATAATCCAGATGCAGCTGGAGACCAGACAGGAGGACATGAGCTTTGATAGGTTAGATCATCGTATCTTTTGCTTGACTGTTCTGTAGTTTTTCATTATTGCTTTTCCTGCTTTGTAGATTCCAGTCAAAGAGAATAAAGAATTGGCACAAGAACTTGAAGGGTTGCATGTTAAATCATTTTGCCAGAAAAATGGAAGATCTACATGGAGACCGAAAGTGGGTATGCTGCATTTCCTTGTTGGTGCTACATCTTTTCTGTCAGTTTTGACATGTTCTGATTAAACTTTTTAAAAGCAGGCAAAAGATTTTTTTTCCCATTTGCAAATAACTCTTTATTCCTTATTAAGATGTTCAATTCTGGGTTTTAGAACTTACAAAACCTTTTCTTAATTCGACGGAAATTCAATCTCCCAACCTGGCAAATGTTAGATGGACTTTAAGAGGTGAAGTCTGAACGTGATAGTGAGGGTGAGTTGCAAAATGAACACAGTCCGAGATGTGTGTTCTCTAACCTGTTACACCTGTAAAATAATACAGGTGTCACACTTCTGACCTGCTCCACTATTCAAACTAAGATAAATGATAAATTATGATCATCCATAGTGAGTATTACTGGAGTGGGGATCAATGAAAACTTGTGCTGTATCTGTGACTGAGCAAATTTGCTTTTTGGGTATCTGTACTACAATGGAAAAGAATTGTGACTTCCGTAGCTTACACCGAGAATGGAAAAAGTAATGGAAATTACTGCTGCATTGCTGAAAATCTTGGCATCTCTCTCTCTCTTTCTCTGGTGCTCCCCCTGCCACCCCATTATAATTGGCAGACACAATGCGAGTCCATTAAGTATTTCAGACAGCTTAAAGCTGGTTCTGTTTTTTCACTTGGAAAATAGCTCTCAAATGCTTTCAAACTTATGGGGAGCTGTGAATGACCTATTACCAAACTGAACCCAATACTACATGTTCTAACAGTTTCAGACACTAGCTGCTTCAATATATGAGGGTTTTAGGAAATAGAGGGTTTTGCCGATAAGACTTGGATGAGAAAATATAGGACGAGATTTAAGTGGAGCATAAACACTGGTATGAACTGATTGGGCTGAATGAGCTGTTGCTTTCATTTATATATTCTATGTAATACTCCTAGATTCTAATCCTCAGAGTCTGTCTTGATTCTCCGTCTCCCTCCTTCCTTCCAGGGCATGGCGTCATGCTGGCTCTATACAGCCTCCAGATCAGTGGTCCTAGGCGCTCCTCCCAGTGGTTCCTCACCCCTTCCTCCAACACTTCCATCCGCTGTTGCTAATATCCATCTGCTCCTGCCACTGCTGAGGCACTGCTGCTAGATCCTTATGCCCACTCCCTTGACTTCCATAATCCAGGACCCCTCCTCTTAGTGACATCAATCTCTAATCCTATTCCACCCATGCAAAAATCATACCAACCTCCCATTACTGTCACAGATGGCAGGATTAGTGTTTTCACACATTTCACCTCGAAGAGATTTCACACTAAAACTGCTCTGCCATGACAGCTGCAGTTTAGCTACCCTCTCCCGTTAATTCTAGACACCCCTGGAATTCACTTGGGAGTAATAGAAAACCTTGTAATGGAACACCTTGCTTACTGTCTTCCAAAAAAATTGAGGGATGAGTGTGCATTATACTAATGGCTTGTCTTTAAACTAAAATATAATATAGTTTTTGTGGTAAAGCACTGTGTTCCCATAGTAAGGGTTGTACGGTAGAACCTGCACTACAGGTTCACCTAGGCCCCTGCATGCTAGCTCCGCCCAGGAGCCGGGTTATAAATATGCGTGGCCTTCAGCTCGCAGCCATTTTGTCAGCTGCTGTAGGAGGCCACACTTCAGAGACTAATAAAGCCTCAGTTTGAATTCAACTTCATCTCCAGCCAAATTGATCGTGCCTCAATTTATAAGTCTCTGATTCAGAAGATGGACTTCCGGATTAAACCAGATTGACTGCAGCTGGATCCACATGCAAGCGACGCCAGAAAGGACTTTCAGCACTGGCTAGCTTGTTATGAAGCGTATATCAATGCGGCGCCAACCCCTGTTCCAGAGGCTCAGAAGATTCAAATCTTGTACTTCAGACACAACTCTAAAATCTTCCCGCTGGTCCAGGATGCGCCCAATTACGCTGACGCTATGACTCGACTCAGAGTTATGAGCAGAAGACGAACACGCTCTTTGCCAGACACGCGCTCGCAACGAGTACTCCACTACCTGGTGAGTCAATCGAGGACTTCTGGAGGGCCCTGATCCTACTAGTTCGGGACTGTGACTGCCAGGACGTTACAGCTAAGGAGCACTCCGATCTCCTTATGAGGGACGCTTTTGTAACTGGGATTGGGTCCGATGTTATCAGGCAGAGGCTCCTAGAAGGGGCCACGCACGACCTCGCAGAGACTAAAACACTAGCACTTTCCATGACGGTCGCCCTGCGCAATGTACAGTCCTACGCCCCCAACCGCGCGGTCCACTCCTACGCTTCATGGGCTCGACAAGGAGCTGCCCCAACGGGTGCGCTACCCACCCAGTACGCCTGCGCCACGCGCCAGCCAGTGATCTCCGGGGGGCCCCGATGCTATTTTTGCGGCCAACAAAGACCCTCGCCAACGCTGTCCGGCCCGTGCTTCCCTTTGTAAGGCCTGCGGGAAGAAGGGCCACTACACAGCGGTGTGCCAGGCCCGCTCAGCGGCAGCGGTCGCCCCCACCCCCTGGTCACGGACAATGGGTGCCGCTATCCTGCCCTCCTCCCAGGCCTAGTGCGTGCAATGGGTGCCGCCATCTTCTCCCCCGCACCAGGCTCGCACAGCGGCAGCGGTCGCCCCCACCCCCCTCGGTCACGGACAATGGGCGCCGCTATCCTCTCCTCCCCAGGCCATGTGCGAGCAATGGGCGCCAGCATCTTCTCCCCCGCACAACACGTGCGTTTCATGGGCGCCGCCATCTTGCTCCACCCCCACAATGTGCGTTCCATGGGCGCTGCCATTTTGTGACCCCCCCAGGACCTCCGGGCGCCGCCATCTTGTCCACCCGCAGCACACAGAGACCAACGGCGTTTCAGGACCCCGACGCAGCGGCCGCCTCAC
The DNA here is from genome assembly GCF_047496885.1 of Scyliorhinus torazame. Lineage (NCBI taxonomy): Eukaryota > Metazoa > Chordata > Chondrichthyes > Carcharhiniformes > Scyliorhinidae > Scyliorhinus > Scyliorhinus torazame. The sequence continues at coordinate 22,167,313 of NC_092709.1, read as the reverse complement.
TACCCGACGATCAACCACGACTCGCATCCATGCTAATCAACCAGTCCAGACCACACACTCTGACCAACGCATTCACCAGCGTGAAAGTCAATGGCCACGTGACCTCCTGCCTACTGGACTCCGGGAGCACCGAGAGCTTTGTACATCCAAATACGGTAAGGCGCTGCTCCCTTAAGGTACACCCTACCAATCAAAGTATCTCCCTGGCCTCCGGATCCCATCGTGTAGCGATCCGGGGGTACTGCACGGTCACGCTCACAGTCCAAGGCGTAGAGTTCCACGGTTTTCGCCTCTACGTCCTCACTAACCTCTGCGCTGCATTTATCCTTGGCGTGGATTTTCAGTGCAACCTCCAGAGCCTGACCCTTAAATTCGGCGGACTCTTACCACCCCTCACTGTGCGGCCCCACGACCCTAAAGGTCGATCCTCCTTCCCTCTTTGCCAATCTAACTCCAGATTGCAAACCCGTCGCCACCAGGAGCAGACGGTACAGCACCCAGGATAAGGCCTTCATCAGGTCCGAGGTCCAGCGGCTGCTTCAGGAGGGAGTCATCGAGGCCAGCAACAGCCCCTGGAGAGCTCAAGTGGTAGTGGTTAAGTCTGGGGAGAAAAATCGAGTGGTCGTGGACTACAGCCAGACCATCAACAGCTACACGCAGCTCGACGTGTACCCCCTCCCACGCATATCTGACATGGTTAACCAGATTGCACAATAACGGGTCTTCTCAACGGTGGACCTGAAATCCGCTTACCACCAGCTCCCCATCTGCAAATCGGACCGGCCAAACACCGCCTTCGAGGCAGACGGCCAGCTATATCACTTCCTTAGGGTCCCCTTCGGTGTCACCAATGGGGTTTCGGTCTTCCAAAGGGAGTTGGATCGAATGGTCGACCGGTACGGCTTGCGGGCCACGTTTTCGTACCTAGACAATGTGACCATCTGCGGCCATGATCAGGACCACGAAGCCAACCTCGCTAAATTTCTCCACACCGCCACTCCTCACCCTCTCGTATAACAAGGAGAAGTGTGTGTTCTGTCCAAACCGCTTAGCCATCCTTGGCTACGTGGTCCAGAATGGAGTTCTGGGGCCCGATCCCGACCGCATGTGCCCCCTCATGGAGCTTCCCCTACCCCACTGCCCAAAGGCCCTCAAACGCTGCCTGGGGTTCTTCTCGTATTACGCTCAATGGGTCCCAAACTATGTGGCCAAGGCCCGTCCACTCATTTCCCCCTGACGGCCATGGCCCAACAGGCCTTCGCCCGGATCAGAGCTGATATTGCCAAAGCCACAATGCATGCTGTAGACAAAACACTTCCTTTCCAAGTAGAAGCGACGCATCGGACGTCGCCCTTGTCGCTACCCTCAACCAGGCAAGCCCGTGGCATTCTTTTCCCGCACCCTCCATGCCTCCGGAACTCGGCACTCCTCCGTCGAAAAGGAGGCCCAGGCTATCGTTGAGGCTGTGCGACATTGGAGGCATTACCTGGCCGGCAAGAGATTAATTCTCCTCACTGACCAACGGTCGGTAGCCTTCATGTTCAACAACACACAGCGGGACAAGATCAAAAATGACAAAATATTGCGGTGGAGAATCGAGCTCTCCACCTATAACTACGAGATTTAAGTATCACCCTGTCAAACTCAACGAGCCCCCAGGCGCCCTATCCTGAGGTACATGTGCCAGTGCACAGGTAGACCGATTCCAGACCCTGCACGACAGCCTTTGTCACCCAGGGGTCACTCGGTTGTACCACTTCATTAAGGCACAAAATTTGCCCTAATCTGTCGAGGAAGTAAGGACGATCACCAAGGACTGCCAGGTCTGTGAGGAGTGCAAACCGCACTTCTACCGGCCGGACCGCGCGCACCTGGTGAAGACCTCCCGCCCCTTTGAACGCCTCCGTGGATTTCAAAGGCCCCCTCCCCTCCTCCGACCGACACACTTATTTCCTCAGTGTGATCGATGAATACTCCTGTTTTCCCTTCGCCGTCTCTCCCCCCCCCCCCCCCCCCCCCCCCCCCCCCCCCCCCCCCCCCCCCCCCCCCCCCCCCCCCCCCCCCCCCCCCCCCCCCCCCCCCCCCCCGTTGATGAAGAGGATTTTGGCACGCTCCCGGAGTCAACTTCGACCACGACAGCACCAACATCGCCGGCTCCACTTCGTCGATCCCAGAGGACGATCAAGGTGCCGGACCGGCTGAACCTCTGACCGGCCCATATGCGTGGCCTTCAGCTCGCAGCCATTTTGTCAGCTGCTGTAGGAGGCCACACTTCAGAGACTAATAAAGCCTCAGTTTGAATTCAACTTCATCTCCAGCCAAATTGATCGTGCCTCAGTTTTAAACCCAAAAATACTGAACACAGTCACAATCCTGTAATTGAGTAATTTGGCAGGTGTGGTAACTGTTGTCATCCACCTGTCTTCATCCATCATATAATTGGATATGCTGAGAGCAATCCATTGGTATATTTAAAATAAAAAACAGCTATCCATCGGTGTATTTAAAAAACAAAAACAAAGTGTACATTACTTTGTGCATTACTTGCCTGAATTGTCACACGCAAAGAAACAGGTAATTAACTGGAGTATACATATTTAACACCAAAGCCAGAATTATTATTATTTTAAAAAAATAAATTTTTAGTATCCAATTAATGTTTTCCAATTAAGGGGCAATTTAGCGTGGCCAATCCACTTACCATGCACATCTTTTGGGTTGTGGTGGTGAAACCCATGCAAACACGGGGAGAATGTGCAAACTCCACATGGACAGTGACCCAGAGCCGGGATCGAACCTGGGACCTCAGCGCCGTGAGGCAACCGTGCTGGCCCAAAGCCAGAATTCTTAACCTCTGGCTGAGTTTTGGTACACAATTAAATTAAGAACAATAAACTTTTACATCCTTGGGAAAAGATGTCGCTTCATCTTAGCAACAGGTTAATTCATTGTGAGAAAATACAATACTCTTGTCCTCCACAGCTGCACTCATCTCCTGGTGTCCCCTCAATTCTATTTCTTGTAGTTGCCCCTCGCCCCATCCATCATGGGGGAAATTGTGGGGTGAGTAATGGCGTATATTTGCTGCAGATAATGGGGAAACCTGTATTATTCAAAACCAGTACTAATCCAGGAAAATGTCCTCTGTTTGGAAAAGGATGCTACATGCAGTATTTATTCCCGTGAATGAAAATGAGAAATTGAATTTCACATTCAAAGGAAATTTTGTTGCACATCCTTGAGCAATCTGACCCGATCCCCCTGAGAATTCGCTATTCTCAGTCCGGATTAAATGATCAATCGAATACCAAGTCACTTCAGCATGTTTATTCACGGCCGGGGCTGCACCACTGTGCTTCGGGGAGGCACAGCAGCAAGCCAATATTAGTACATTCGACAGTAGCTTATATACAGTATGACACTCCCTTTTCTGAGGACGGCCCCCCTTAGAGGCCCAAGTTAGGGACACATTCTGTTGCTCTCAGCTAAATTATTATTATCTTTAGAATGAGGAACCCATTCCCTCAGCTGCGTCCTGTTATTGCAGACTGTCTAGTGCAAAAGCAGAAGCGATTCATCTCGAAAGTCATGTACACATTTTACACAAAGCTGTGACATTCTATTTCCCATCAAGCTCCGATTCTATCTTGAGCCAAACTCTCACCCCTCTATATTAACAGGAAGAATAGGGTCAGTGGTGCATCAGTTCATATGGACGTGTACCTGTTGCATTGATAGAAATAAATAAAACTGATGGTGACACTGGTCTCAGATACCTGAAGTGAGAAGAACGATTTAAGATTTGTGAGTGTTAAAATTTCTTCGACCTGTCTGACCTTTCATGTGAATGTAGTTTATTATTTAAACCGTTTTATTTCCACCAGTTGTTGTGATGGATGCATGCAGTTCAACACTAGACTAATACCAGGAATGGACGGGGTGTCTTACGAGGAAAGGTTGGAGAGGTTAGGTTTGTATGCACTAGAGTTTAGACGAGTAAGAGGCGACTTGATTGAAACCTTTAAGATCCTGAGGGGTATTGACAGGGTGGATGTGAAGAGGATGTTTCCTCTTGTCGGATAATCTAGAACTGGGGCTCACTTTAAAAAAAAAAAGGGGTGCTCATTTAGAATTTGTAGGAGAATTTTTCCCTCCCAGCAGTTTGAGTCTCTGGAATACTCATCCTCAAAAAGTAGTGGAAGCAGAGTCTTTAAATGTTTTTAAGGCAGAGCTGGATAGATTCTTGATTAACAAGGGGTTGAAGATTATTAGGGGCAGGCATGAATGTGGGGTTGAGGTTGCAATCCGATCAGCCATGATCCTAATGAATGTTGGCGCAGGCTTGAAGGGCCGAGTGGCCTACCCCTAATTTGTATGTTCAAAGTCTTGCCTTCCTTCTCTTTTTATCCTGATGAGTCTTTACTTTGGCTACTTGATTATGATCATTCAAAAACAGACTTTAATCTGTTGTACTGATTTGAGTCTGATGTCGTTGCTTGTTCCATTTGATGATCACAATTAATTACAAACAAAAAGGACTGTCTATATTTTACTAGTGGTAGGATTAGAGATATGATGGATTTGTAATGATATCCCTCATTGCCTTGGTGAATAAAGTTAGCTATTTAAAGTCAACTGGTGATGAACTTTGGAAAACTTGTCTTATGTCAATGCCCATTACTGGTTTGAAAATGCCAGATGTACTTGCAATCGTTACAGCAGTCACTCCATCCCTCCAAGCTGGCTTTGAATGCAAGCTCAAGGGCTGAAAGGCCAGTGTCGTAACTATGCTACTACCATGAAAAACATATTACTTCTTTGTCATAATCATGTTAATTCACGGGTAATTTATTTCTAAATGTGCAAAATGTTCACATTTTTTTAGCGTCAAAAAAAGAACACCATACAACTCTTGATTCAGATTTGCAACATTTGGAACCGCAGAAAAACTGCATATCCTCCGGAGCAGAGGATGAAAATGAGCTTGACGATGAATATAGAGCTGATTATCACGATTATTTGGACAGTGACCTGAGTGACTATGACGTTTCTCCACTCCCAGAGGCCGTGCCAACACCTGGAATGAGTGCTGAGCTATTTTGTGAGAAAGAAGACTGGGAAGAAGAACTTAAAGAAGCTTGTCCTTATGGTAATATATCTGTGAGGGGTTTAAAGATTACATGTCCTTTCACTTCTTTCACAACTTCATATAGTTCTTGAAGATTGCTTGTACATTGTGCACTCCACTTTCTGCCTGTGTGCTTTCTTGAATGTATCTTTGTAATCCTTGGCAGTTTTGAATGGAAATCCGATATTTAGAACTATTCCACCACAGTGATTCTCATTAACTAACTTTGGTATTATATTGTGGAGAGCATAAAATATCAAATACAGTGTTTCGTTTTTAAGACCAGAAGACATAAGAGCAGAATTAGGCCATTTGGCCCATTGAGTCTGCTCCTCCATTCAATCATAGCTGATATGTTTCTCATCCCCATTCTCCTGCCTTCTCCCCATAACCCCTGACACCTTAATAATCAAGAACCTATCTATCCTCTGTCTTAAAGACACTGTGACTTGGTATCTACAGCCTTCTGCGGCTTTGAGTTCCATCCCTGACTGAAGAAATGTCTCCTCATCTCTGTTTTAAAGGATCGTCCCTTCAGCCTGAGGCTGTGCCCTCGGGTTCTAGGTTCTCCTACTAGTGGAAACATCCTCTCCACGTTCACTCTATCTAGGCTTCTCTGTATTCTGTAAGTTTCAATGAGATCCCCTTCACCCTACTAAAAGTACAGACTCAGAGTCCTCAATCGCTCCTCATATGACAAGTCCTTCATTCGGGGTATCATTCTTGTGAACCTCCTCTAGACCCTCTCCAAGGCCAGCGAATCCTTCCTTAGATACAGGACCCAAAACTGCTCACAATATTCCAAATGTGGCCTGACCAGAACTATATACAACCTCAACAGTACATCCCTGCTCTTGTATTCTAGCCCTCTGGACATGAATGCTAACATTGCATTTGCCTTCATAAGTGCCAACTGAACCTGCATGTTAATCTTAAGAGAATCCTGAACTCGGACTCCCAAGTCCTTTTGTGCTTCTGATTTCCGAAGTCGGGTTATGCCTTTTAGAAAATAGTCTGTGCCTCTATTCTTCCTATGAAAGTGTATAACCTCATACTTTTCCACATTGTATTCCATCTGCCACTTCTTTGCCCACTCTCCTAGCCTGTCCAATCCTTTTGCAGCATCTCTGTTTCCTCTACACAACCTGTCCCCCTGCATATCTTTGTATCATCTGCAAACTTGGTAAAAATGCCCTCAGTTCTTTCTTAAAAATAAAAGCATGGCTTCTATTTCAGGAAATAAACCTTTGAAATCATGGAGATGAAGTAGGTCTTGGGTGACAGTGAATTGGCAGCCGATTTTACATTACAGTCCACCTTTGAGATGGCCAAATTCACTTCCATGTAACTACCGTACGACCATTGTTAGTTTGAGATTGGGCAGGTGGGAAACAGGATATTCAGTTAACCTGCCACTTGTCAGAATTGTTCTTCTGTCAGAATGATTCATTCATTTAGCCTCATTTACTTCAAACAGTTTTCATCAAAGGGGGATGTATCTCTGGCAAAGCATTCTGAAAATTCATATCCACTTTTAATGATCTGTCTTTTTTGTCCATGCTTTAACCATTTCAACCGTTCAAATTAAAAATAGCAACTTAGATTTGCATAGCTAGTTCAGGTTTCTTGAACACACTCCGGTTAGATAAACTTTTAAAAGATATTGAAATTAAAATCTAATTTTCATGAAAAGCATATCATGAAATGCTTGTGATTTGCCAACACGAATAAATAGTACTGGGCTTATGTGTATCTGAAAGATAGGAGCAGAATTAGGCCATTCGGCCCATCGAGTCTGCTCTGCCATTCAATCATGGCTGATGTGTTTCTCTTGCCTTCTTCCCATAACCCCTGATGCCCCTAGATTCAGACCAGTGCAGGTGAGAATGCAGCTGATAGAAAAAACTCCAAATTTGTGATCGGAATCTTGGGAGGGAAGGGTGAAGCAGACTAGTGGGTAGACTGACTGTGAGTATCCACTTCAGGAATAGAAACTGTCAAACAGATTAAGGATCAACTTATTTATTTCCTTTCGAATAAGACCATAAGTGTAGGAGCAGAAATAGGCCATCAAGCCCATTGAATCTGCTCCGCCATTCAATGAGATTATGACCGATCTGATGTGATAATCCTCAACTCCACTTTCCCATCTTATCCCCGTAACCCTTAATCCCCTGAATGATTTAAAAATCTATCTATCTCAACCTTGAGCATACTTAATGACCCAGCCTCTACAGCCCTCTGTAGTAAGGGATTCCACAGATTCACTACACTGAGAGAAAAAATTGCTCCTCATCTCAGTTTTAAATGGGTGACCCCCCCCCTTATTCGAAGGTCATGCCCTCTGGTCCTAGACTCCTCCCACAAGCGGAAACAACCTTTCAGTAGCTACACTGTCAGACCTCCTGAGAACCCCCGTATGTCTCAATAAGGTCACCTTCATTCTTTTGAACTTGAGTGAGCACAGGCCCAACCTATTCTACCTCTCCTCATAAGAAAGTCCATCCATATCCAGGATCAACCTAATGGACCTTCTTTGGACTGCCTCCAATGTCAGTATATATCTCCTTTGATAAGGGGACCAAAATTGTTCACAGTATTCCAAAGTGTTCTAACCAGTGCTTTGTATAGTTTTAGCAAGATGTCCCTACTTTTATGCTCCATTCCCTTTGAAACAAGGCCGACATTCCATTTACCTTTCTATTACCAGCTGAACTTGCATGCTAGCTTTTTGTGATTTATACACAAGGACCCACAAATCCTTATGTTGCAGCTTTCTGCAGCCTTCCTCCATTTAAATAATATTCAGCTCCTTTATTCTTCTTACCAAAGGGCACTTTCCTACATTATATTCCATCTGCCAAGTTTTTGCCCACTCAGTAACCTATCTATGTCCCTCTGTAGACTTTTTTTGGGTGGGATTTACCGAGCAACCCTCCACGCTGCCCGCAATTGGGTGGCAGGATCTTCTGGTACCCCTGTTAACGGGGTTTCCCATTGAATGTACCCCTCGTAGCTAGGAAACACTCAGCGGGGGTGCACTGTCCGCAGGACTGGAAGATCCCACTGGCATGAACGATGGGAAAACCTCTCCCTTTTTGTGTCATCTACAGCACTTGCGTTCTCAACTATCTTTGTGTCATCTTCAAACCCAGCAATAGTGCATTCACTTCTCCCATCCAAATCATTGATATATTGATATATATTGTGAATAATTGTGGCTCCAGCATTTATCCCATCCCTGTGGCACTCCATTTGTTACAGATTGCCATCCTGAAAATGCCCATCTTATCCCAACTCTTGTCTTCTATCAGTTAGCCAATCCTCTTTCCATGCTAATATATTATCTCCAACACCATGGACTCTTATCTGATTAAGTAGCCTTTTGTGTGGTATCTTGAATGATTTTTGGAAATCCAAGTATGTTATATCTACTGGTTCTATATTGCTGATCACCACTTCAAAGAATTCTAATAAATTTGTCAGGCATAATTTCCCCATCACAAAACCATGCTGACTCTGCTGGATTATATTATGTATTCCTAAATGCCCTGCTATTGCACCTTTTATAATGGATTCTAATGTTTTCCCAATGACCGATGTCAAGCTACCTGGCCTATAGTTAACTTTGTTGTCTCCCTCCCTTTTTGAATAAGGGTGTTACATTGGCAGTTTTCCAATCCTCTGGGACTTTTCCAGAATTTAAAGATTTTTGGAAGATTATTACCAGTACATTCACTACCTCCCTGAATTATTTAGTATTTTTGGAATGTTATTGGTGTCTTCTACCATGAAGCCTGACAGTATTTATTGAACTCTGCCACTTTCTGGTTTCCCATTATTACTCCACGCTCATTCTTTAAGAGGCCTATGTTTAATTTGGCTTCCCTCTTCCCGTTTATGTACTTAAAAGAAGCTCTTACTGTTTGTTTTTATATTACTTGCTAGTTTACCCTCATATTTTTTGATAATCTTTTGTTGGTTTTTAAAACTTTCCCAAACCTCTGTCTTACCACTGATCCATGTCACATTGTATGTTTTTTCTTTCAGTTTAGTATTATCCTTAATTTCCTTAGTTAGCCATGGTTGATTTATCCCCCACCTAGAATCCTTCCTCACTGGGATATATCTTTGTTGTGAGTCAGAAACTGTTTTCAGAAATGTTTGTCATTGCTGATCTACCTTCTTTCCTGCTAAATTCCTTTCCTCGTCCATGCATGACAATTCTGCCCTCACTCCTTTGTAATTAAGTTTAAGTTTAACCCAGTTGTTACTGACCCAAATTTCTCACTCTCAAGCTGAATGCTAAATTCTACCATGTTATATGGTCACTGTTTCTGAGGGGATCTTTTACTTTGAGATTGTTCACTAAACCTGCCATTACCAAATCCAAAATCGCCTGATCCCTGGTTGATTCTGCAACATATTGTTCCAGGAAACTGTCTGGAATAGACTGTGAATTCTTCCTCATGGTTACCTCTGCTGATTTTGATTTTCCCAGTCTAGATAAAGGTTAAAGTCACCGTTGATTAATGTATAGTCTTTTTTACATGCCCTCATTATCTGCTTTATTCCCCGTCCTACAATATAGCTACTGCTAGAGAACATATTGACTATTCCCACCAGTGTCTTCTCCTTGTTATTTCTTACCTCCACCCATATGGATACTACAATCTTCTGATCCAAGATCATTTCTTGCTATCGTACTTATTTCATCTCTTTGGTTTCAAGCTTTGGTAACTAAGCTACCCCACCACCCTTCCTGCCTGTCCTTATGAAGAGACGCATACTCCTGAATATTTACTTGCCAATTTTGATGTCCTTCTAACCACATCTCTGATGGCTATAAGATCATACCTATTAACCTCAATTTGAGCTTTGACAAAGCGTCACCTGGACTCGAAACATTGGCTCTCCCTACAGATGCTGCCAGACCTGCTGAGATTTTCCAGCTTTTTCTCTTTGGTTTAAGATTCCAGCATCAGCAGTAATTTGCTTTTAACCTCAATTTGTGCTGTTAATTCATTTATTTTCTGCCAAATATTATGTGCATTTAAATAAAGAACCATTAATTTTGCCTTTTTACCATTTTCCCCCCCTTTTGACTCTACTTACTGCTTTTAAAAAAATGTTTGTACACTCTTTCCCTTCCTGTCACACTCTGGGCATCATAACCTGAATAGCTGTCTTGCAATTTTGCCATATCCTTCTGCTTTGTAAGCCTACGCATCCCCTCTCCAGGACCCCCCCCCCCCATTCAGTTTAATTCAGCCTTCTCTAGTTCCCTAGTTATGTAGTTTGCAAGAATGCTAGTACCAGCAGGATTCATAGGCCATCTTATTTACAGAATAAACTTTTTACTGTGCGTCACCTATCCGGTAAAACATTCCTTCTGTGTAAATATTCACAGCATCCGTAACCTTTGTTTTTATGCTGGTGCTTTTTTCAAGGTGATTACATTTTCAGAATGTTATCGTTTTGTGCTTTCCTACTGGTTGATCTGGTCAAGACCCCTAAGGAGTAGGTCATTACGCTCTTTGATTATGTTCTGCCGTTCAGTTAAGTCATAGCTGATCAGTATCTCAACTCCATTTAGCCATATTGGTTCCATATCTCTTACTACAATTGACTAACAAAATTTTTTTATCAATCTCTGTTTTGAATTTTCAATTGACCTCGCAGCAGTAGCTTTCTTGGAGGCCATTCTTGGAGGAGCTCCACATATCACAACCTGATAACCTTCATTATCCTTAAAACTGTCACCAACCCCCTAACTAATTCCCTACCCATGTCAATAGGTTTCCTCCAGTTCCATCCAGTTTTGCTAACAGGCTGTTGTATTTGACCTTCTGAAAAATCCACAATACTAACATCTACAGATACTTTCTCACTACGAATTAGATAAACTTTTAAATATTGAACTGGATTAGTTTGGTATGATTTAGACATTACATATTGGTGCTGACTGATCATTTCTTATTTGCCCAAGTGCTCAGACATCCTGAACCTAACTTCTCACAACAGAGGTTAAACTAGTATGTCTGTAACTCCCTGGTTCCTCTATCCCAATCTACTTTGTATAATGGAGTGACATTGACAATATTTCAATCCAAGAAAGCAATTCCCAAATATTCCAATGAGTATATGACATAACTAATGTGGGAAGAAGCAGAAGCTGCAGCAGTAGAGGTAAAAGCAAATTATACACCTTGAATCCATTGGTTTTGCTTGTGGGACCTTTATGCGCAGATTAGCTACTACTTTGGAACTACCTTAATATGTGTTTAGGTGCTATACAAAAGTAATTTATTTCTGGTTCAGAAAAGGTCCAGAAGACTATTGAAAAATACATGTATTATATTTACTTTGTAATTGAATTATATGGTTTTAGAAATGTTGAGTAAAATTTCCACTCAAAAGGTACTTTATGCATCTGATCCCTGTGGGAGAGGGAAGAACAGGAATATTTAGGAGGAATATTCCCTTTGAGGCTGACAATTTGTCTTAATTCATGTTTTTTTTTTAATAAATAATTTTTATTAAAGGTTTTCATAAAATATCAATAACAAAATGAGAAAGAAAAAAGAACCCAACAGGGTTAAGTACAAAACACAATCTAAAAAAAAAGCAACCCCCGCCGTACCTAAATAATAAATTAACATTAACACCCCGACTTAAGACAACAGGTGTATACACCCCCTCAGACCCTTCCAGTGTAAATAACATAAACAAAAATAAAGTAAACCCCACCCCCACCCCCCCGAGCTGCTGCTGCCATTGACCAATGTCTATCGTTCTGCCAGAAAGTCTAAGAATGGTTGCCACCGCCTAAAGAACCCTTGTACCGACCCTCTCAAGTCGAATTTCGAATTTCACCCTCTCCAATTTAATGAACCCTGCCATATCGCTGATCCAGGATTCCACGCTTGGGGGGTCTCGCATCTTTCCACTGAAGGAGAATCCTTCGCCGGGCAACCAGGGACGCAAAGGCCAGAATTCCGGCCTCTTTCGCCTCCTGCACTCCCGGCTCCTCTGCCACCCCAAATATTGCGAACCCCCAGCCCGGTTTGACCCTGGATCCTACCACCCTCGACACCGTCCTCGCTACACCCGTCCAAAATTCCTCCAGCGCTGGGCATGCCCAGAACATATGGGTGTGATTTGCTGGGCTCCCTGAGCACCTAACACACCTGTCCTCACCCCCAAAGAACCTGCTCATCCTTGTCCCGGTCATGTGTGCCCTGGGCAGCACCTTAAACTGTATGAGGCTGAGCCTCGCGCAATGAGAGGAAGAGTTCACCCTCCCTAGGGCATCTGCCCACGTCCCCTCTTCGATCTCCTCTCCCAACTCCTCCTCCCACTTACCTTTCAACTCCACTACCGAGGCCTCCTTCTCCTCCTGCATCACCTGGTAAGTTTCCGAGATCCCCCCCCCGAGAGCACCCTGTCCTGTACTGTGTGTGGCAGTAGCTGCGGGAATTCCACCACCTGCCGCCTGGCAAACGCCCTTACCTGTAAGTACCTGAAGGTGTTCCCCGGGGGAGCCCGTACTTCTCCTCCAGCTCACCCAAGCTCGCGAACTTCCACACTGGACTAAATCGCTGGCTTTGAAAGCAGACCAAGGCAGGCCAACAGCATGGTTCAATTCCCGTAACAGCCTCCTCGAACAGGCGCCGGAATGTGGCGACTAGGGGCTTTTCACAGTAACTTCATTGAAGCCTACTTGTGACAATAAGCGATTTTCATTTTTAATTTTCACAAACATGTCCCCCAACTTTCGTATCCCTGCCCTGTGCCACCCCGAAAACCCTCCACCTGTTCTTCCTGAGACGAACCGGTGGTTCCCCTGTAATGGGGTCCACGCCGAGGCCCTAACTTCCCCCCTATGCCGCCTCCACTGCCCCCAAATTTTGAGGGCAGCCACCACCACCGGGCTCGTGGTATACCTCCTTGGAGGGAGCGGCAGCGGCGCCGTTGCCAGCGCCCCCAGACTCGTACCCACACAGGACGCCGTCTCCAGCCTCTTCCATGCAGCCCCCTCCCCCTCCATCACCCACTTGCGCCGCATTGTCGCATTGGCGGCCCAGTAGTACCCACAAGAGGGTGGGCAGCGCCAGCCCCCCCCTATCTCTATTCTGCTCCAGGAACACCTTTCTCACCCTCGGAGACCCTCGCGCCCACACAAACCCCATTATACTCCTGTTAACCCGCCTGAAAAAAGCCTTCGGGATAAACACGGGGAGGCACTGGAACAGGAACAAAAACCTTGGGAGCACTGTCATTTTGATTGACTGTATGCTACCCGCCAGGGCCAGCGGCAACGCGTCCCACCTCTTGAACAACTCCTCCATTTGCTCCACCAGCCTTGCAAAGTTAAGCCCATGCAGGGCCCCCCTGCTCCTGGCCACCTGGACCCCCAAATATCTGAAGCTCCTCTCCGCCCTTTTTAGTGGGAGCTCGCCAATCCCCCTCTCCTGGTCCCCTAGCTGAACTACGAACAGCTCGCTCTTCCCCATATTGAGCTTGTACCCCGAAAAGTCCCCGAATTCCCTAAGGATCCTCATTACCTCTGGCATTCCTCCCACCGGGTCCGCCACATACAGCAGCAGGTCATCCGCATAAAGCGACACCCTATGTTCCTCCCCACCCCGCACCAACCCCCTCCAGTTCCTCGACTCTCTCAGTGCCATAGCCAGGGGTTCAATCGCCAGTGCGAAGAGCAGGGGGGACAGGGGACACCCCTGTCTCGTCTCTCGGTGCAACCAAAAGTACTCGTACCTCCTCCTATTTGTGGCCACACTCGCCATCGGGACCTCATACAACAGCCTAACCCACCTGACAAACCCCTCCCAAAACCCGAACCTCTTCAGCACCTCCCACAGGTACCCCCACTCTACCCTATTGAAGGCTTTCTCAGCGTCCATCGCCACCACTATCTCTGCCTCCCCCTCCCTCGCCGGCATCATGATAACGTTCAAAAGCTTCCACACATTCGCGTTCAACTGTCTCCCCTTCACAAACCCCGTCTGGTCTTCATGGATGATCTGCGGCACACAATCCTCAATCCTCGTGGCTAAGACCTTCGCCAGCACCTTGGCATCGACATATAGCAAGGAAATCGGTCTGTAAGACCCACATTGCAGGGTCCCGCTTCAGGATCAAGGAGATCAGTGCCCGGGACATCGTCGGGGGTAAAGCCCCCCCCCCCCTTGCCTCATTGAAGGTCCTAACTAACAGCGGGCCCAACAGGTCTATATATTTTTTTATAGAACTCGACCGGGAAACCGTCCGGCCCTGGTGCCTTCCCCGTCTGCATGCTTCCTATCCCTTTGATCAGCTCCTCCAGCCCAATCGGGGCCCCCAGTCCCACCACCAGTCCCTCTTCCACCTTTGCAAACCTCAATTGGTCCAGGGAACGGCCCATCCCTCCCTCCTCCCGTGGGGGCTCGGATCGGTACAATTGCTCGTAGAAGTCCCTGAAGACCCCATTGATGCCAACCCCACTCCGCACCATGCTCCCTCCCCTGTCCTTAACTCCCCCGATCTCCCTAGCTGCGTCCCGCTTCCGAAGCTGATGCGCCAGCATCCGGCTTGCCTTTCCCCCATACTCGTAGACCGCCCCCTGGGCCTTCCTCCACTGCACCTTCGCCTTCCTGGTGGTCACCAGATCAAATTCGGCCTGGAGGCTGCGTCTCTTCCTCAACAATCCTTCCTCAGGCTCTTCCGCATACCTCCTGTCTACCCTCACCATCTCCCCCACCAACCTCTCCCTCTCGCTCCGTTCCCTCCGCTCCTTGTGGGCCCTAATGGAGATCAGCTCTCCCCTCACCACCGCCTTCAGTGCCTCACATACCATCCCCACTCGGACCTCCCCATTGTCGTTGGTCTCCAAGTACACCTCTATACTTCCTCGGACCCGCTTGCTCACCTCCTCGTCCGCCAACAGCCCCACCTCCAAGCGCCACAGCGGGCACTGGCCCCTCTCCTCCCCCATCTCCAAGTCCACCCAATGCGGGGCGTGGTCCGAAATGGCTATTGCCGAATACTCGGTATCCTCTACTCTCGCTATCAGCGCCCTACTCAAAATGAAAAAGTCGATTCGAGAATAAGCCTTATGGACATGTGAGACGAATGAAAATTCCCTAGCCCCCGGCCTTGCAAATCTCCAAGGATCCACCCCTCCCATTTAGTCCATAAATCCCCTCAACACTCTAACCGCCGCCGGCTTCCTACCCGTCCTAGACCTGTATCGATCCAGTGCCGGATCCAACACCGTGTTAAAGTCTCCCCCCATTATCAGGTCCCCCACTTCCAAGTCTGGAATCCGACCCAACATACGCCGCATAAAACCTGCATTGTCCCAGTTCGGAGCATACACATTGACCAGTACCACCCTCTCTCCCTGCAACTTACCACTTACCATTATGTACCTACCGCCATTATCTGCCACAATGCTCGACGCCTCGAATGACGCCTTCTTTCCCACCAAGATCGCCACCCCTCGATTTTTGGCATCTAGCCCCGAGTGAAACACCTGATCTACCCACCCTTTCCTCAGTCTTATCTGGTCTGCCACCTTCAGGTGTGTCTCCTGGAGCATAACCACATCCGCCTTGAGCCCCTTCAGGTGCGCGAACACGCGGGGCCGCTTAACCGGCCCATTCAGTCCCCTTACATTCCAGATTATCAGCCAGATCAGGGGGCTACCCGCCCCCCTCCCCCGCCGACTAGCCATGACCCCCTCCTCGGCCAGCCACGTGCCCGCACCCCACACCCGGCCCGTTCCCCACAGCGGCATACCCCCGTCTCAACCCCCCCCCCCCCCCCCCCCACTTGCTCCAGCTCCTCCTTGACCTTAGCAGCAGCAACTCGATTCCCCCCCCCCAACTCCCCCTCCCCCCGACTAGGACCCATCCTAGCTGGTTTACTCCCTCCATTGCACTTCTGCAAGTCAGCTGACTCCTGCTGACCCCGGCCACTCCCGCCTCCCCTTCGACTCCTCCCATTGTGTGGCACACCCTCCTCTCCCGCTCCCCATTCACAGGCTCTCTCCCCCCCCCATTCTAAGCGCGGGGAACAATCCTCGCTTCACCCCCCGGCCCCCCCCCCCCCCCAGTCTTCGGCGCAGGAAAGAAAGCCCGCGCTCTCCATCTACTAGGCCCTGCCACCAACCAAAACAGTGCCCAACCCGCCCCATCCACCCTCCCCAACCCGAAAGAGAAAATCACAGAGAAAAAGAAACCCAAAACAATGCAAAGGCCCCCCCACCCCGAACCAAAAATAGGCATAACATATCCACCGCAGTCCCCAATCGCCCATCCCGACCCTCAGTCTGTGTCCAGCTTCTCGGCTTTAACAAAAGCCCACGCCTCCTCCGGAGACTCAAAATAATGGTGCCGGTCCTTGTAGGTAACTCACAGTCGCGCCGGCTGCAACATGCCAAACATCACCCCCTTCCTGTGCAGCACCGCCTTCGCTCGATTGTACCCGGCCCTCCTCTTCGCCACCTCCGCACTCCAGTCCTGATATATCCGAACCTCCGCGTTCTCCCACCTGCTGCTCCTCCTCCTTGGCCCACCTGAGCACACACTCCCGATCGACGAACCGATGGAACCGCACCAGCACCGCCCGCGGAGGCTCGTTAGCTTGTGCCTCCTCGCCAACACTCTATGGGGCCCCTTCCAGCTCCAGGGGCTCCTGGAAGGACCCCGCTCCCATCAGCGA
Organism: Scyliorhinus torazame; assembly: GCF_047496885.1. Lineage (NCBI taxonomy): Eukaryota > Metazoa > Chordata > Chondrichthyes > Carcharhiniformes > Scyliorhinidae > Scyliorhinus > Scyliorhinus torazame. The sequence continues at coordinate 22,150,461 of NC_092709.1, read as the reverse complement.
GTTCAACATGGTGACCACATAGGCCCCCACGTCCGGCCGCTCCAGCCCCCCCGGGAGGCCCAGAATCCGCAGATTCTTCCGCCTCGACCGATTCTCCATCTCCTCGAACCGCTCCTGCCATTTCTTGTGGAGCGCCTCGTGCGCCTCCACCTTTACCGCCAAGCCTAAGATCTCGTCCTCATTGTCAGAGATCTTTTGTCGAGCCTCTCGGATCGCCACCCCCTGGGCCGTCTGTATCTCCAGCAGCTTATCAATAGAAGCCTTCATCGGCTCTAGCAGGTCCGTTTTAATCTCTCTGAGGCAGCGCTGGATACCCTCCTGTTGCTCCTCTGCCCACTGCCTCCACGCTGCCTGGTCTCCTCCCGCCGCCATTTTGTCCTTCCCTCCCTTCTGTTACACCACCACCTTTTTTGTCGCCCCGCTCCTAGTTAAAGCCATATACTGACGGGGAGCTATTATTAACTCCTTCGCACACTGGGAAACGTCGGATAAGTGCCCTTGGGGGCCCTGAAAAGAGCCCAAAAGTCAGTTTTTGCGGGAGCCGCCGAATGTGCGACGTAGCTCCGCATAGCTGCAACCGGAAGTCTCGAGAGGGAATCCTTTTGGCAGTGTTCGCTTCACCAATCTGCCCCAAAATGTCTGTGGAAACTCCTGATAAAGGCCTAAGAGTCCGTTCCAAACGGGAGCTGCCGAATGCGCGACCTACTCCTCCATGGCCGCCACTGGAAGCCTCGTCCCCGCTTCTTCAGTGGCCTTGGTGAGATCTTTTCACAGTTGTTCCCTCTGATGCTAGAATTCACCTTTGATAAAGGCCCTCAGTTGAGCTTGCAGCTTTAAAGATTGCCCTTCCCCCGCCTGCATGCTGGAAGAGACCCTGTTTATCCTGCAGTTGCAGCCAAATCTTTTACTGTTTCTGCCGGTTCTGGTAACCAAAAGACATACCATTCCTGGGGGACACTGTCCGGGGACTGTTGCAGTCGTCTTCCCACACCGGGAAATGTCAAACAAATGCCGTGGGGGCCCTGTAAAAGAGCCCAAAAGTCCGTTCCAAGCGGGAGCTACCGAATATGCGACCTAGCTCTGCATAGCTGCACCCGGAAGTCGTCTTAATTCATGTTAAGATATTCCCATTAGATTTCTAGCCTATGAATCGTCCAAAATAAATCTATTACTTTTTTAACGACTTGTGATGTTTTTTCTTCCAGACGAAGATGACCTAGCAATAATTGTTAGACGTGGTTGTTGCGAAGTGCAGCTTGTTTGGCAGGATGGCGAGACTTACAACCCAAGCTGTGATCATGTTCCCTCATTAAGAACAAATATAATAGAAATTCCCACTGTGCAGGGGCAGTTTGATGATGCTGATGAATAAGGTTTGGACATCTCATCCTGTTGGAAGAAAAAAGGTAGACGAGCTTTGAAATTTGGAGTTAAGTTTTCTCTTCTCAAAATGGGAATGTTCTATGAAAGGATGCTGCCATATTATGCGGCTGTTTATCACAATTTCATTCAGTTTATCAAAATTCAGAATTTTCATTGGCACAGTTTCTTTTGAATTTGCAAGGTCTTTCAGCATGTAAAGTCATAATGGAGAAATAAGTGACATGATGTTTTGTTTAAAATGAATGTACAGTTAATGACTAGGAATGTGATTGGCTTTTTTTTATTTTCCAAAGTTTTTAAAAGACATTCTATTGATGTCTATTTTATTTTTAAATAATGTATTTTGAATCCCGACATGCAGGCATTTTATAAATCGGTGCTTTTTCTCATGCTGTAGAAACAAGTTAATCTGTCATTAAAACCAACGAGGGAGTAAAGGTGTTGCATACCTACCGTTGCTTTAATATAGTGGAACAATATTTGTTTTTGAGATCTTCTCCACTCTTGTGCAAAGAAATGTTAGCTTGGTGCTTATTTGTTTACCATGGGCTGTATGTTGTTCTTTTGACGCATTTGAAAAATGTTCCACATTTGTTACTGTAATCATTATTTTTATGATACCGTACACATCTGAGCTTTTGTATAAATTTAGATAAGTGTTTTTAAAGCTGTATGCAAATAATCAGTGTTGAATTGGTTGTTTGAGGGTCCTGTGATAATCACATTAACAGGAGCTCAGCCTGTCTGGAAGGGTTAAACAGGAAATAGTTTCCAAAGACTGAGGGAAGCTGAGCTGGTTATTCTGACCCCTGGAAAACAACTTAAGGACAGATATGGAGAGCGTGCATTCCTGTCAAATTACAAACCTTTCGAATTTTCCGATAATGGCAGAGGTTTTGTCAGGTGCTGCTTTTAAAAAATGGCACTTTGAAGAAAGTAAATCCAGGAATTGGACGAGCCAGATTCTGTAAAGTGATAGGTTTGCTTGTTGCACTGTGCTGATCTAACTGATCTGGGCCAGGATAGTTGGAGTTCTACAATACCTTCAGCAACTGGGGCTTTGGAGCTGAAAATTGGCCAGGGTAGCTGCTCCTGACCGTCTCATGTTGGAAGTGATTTTGGTCTGAATTAGGCTTGACTGTAAATACACATTTTGCAGTCAAATATATCAATATCATTGCTCGCCCTTTAGCCACTCTTCAGAAGAAGGATCACCTGGGCAATGAACTGAAAGGTGCCCAAAGACCTTCCCGTGGCAGTGAATAAAGGCCTCCAGGAGGAGAATGTTAATGACAAAATAAAAGAAGAGAAAAACAAGTTTTTGAGTACCCACTTCGTCATTTCCAATTAAGGGGCAATTTAGCATGGCCAATCCACCTACCCTGCACATCTTTTGGGGTGAGACCCACGCAGACACAAGGAGAATATGCAAACTCCACACGAACAGTGGGCCGGGATCAAACCCGGGTGGTCGGTGCCGTGAGGCAGCAGTGCTAACCACTGTGCCACCTTGCCGCCCCTTGAAGTTGGTTTAATCCAATGTGATAAGCGAGCCTCCTGACTTGCCTATCTTAATGTAGATCTTTTGTGATAGTTGACAACAGAGGGGGAAAAAACTCTTGACGTCCGTAACTTTAAAGGTGGTGGGATGAAACTTGGATGGGCTTTCTTGCCTTTATTTTACCCAGTACAATAATGATCTCCATTTTCTCAAATTTGAATGTATATCTGGTAGCTCACTTGAGCTACATTGGGCACAAGGCCTGATAGGCTTGTATGAATTCCTTTGTTCCCTTTACCCGTACTTATTTCCTCCTTTCTTCCAAAGAACCTGCCACCTCCTTTAAATAAATAAATATTGTCACAAGTAGGCTTACATTAACACTATAATGAAGTTACTGTAAAAAGGCCCTTGTCGCTGCATTCCGCTGCCTGTTCGGGTACACGGAGAATTCCGAATTCTCAGCTGGTACGGGAATTGAACCCGCACTGCTGGCCTTGTGCTGCATCACAAACCAGCTGTCTAGCCCACTGAGCTAAACTAGCCCTGCTTCCTTTTTCTCCATTTCTCCTTCCATCCATCACACCAAACCCATCTAGTTCATAAATCCCAGTTTGCCAATCCCCGCACAAGCCCTTGATTAGCCCTCACTAGCTGCCATATTTGCCAATCAATGTTCTTCCTTCCTTCAGAATGGACATTAACAAATAATTCTGTTTAATATTGAGATCTGTATAATTACATTTATATCTCCCTCAATTTCCATCATTATTTATTTTTCCCACTCAACTGTTGTTCTTCCTTTCTAGTTTCCTTATTACTGTTTACAAGTACAAACCCATGCAATAGGCTAGACGAGGACTTTTGAAAAAGAATGCTCTCCAAACCCAGCTGAATTTCAACCCTGGATAAAAGCAAATTACTGCCGATGCTGGAATCCGAATTTCAACCCTAAAGTCACTTGCATACAAGTGCTCCAAACAAACAAGTAAGAAGCTTCTGTGAGAGACGTATCTCTAGAGTATGTGTAGGCTCATGTTCTGATAGTCCTTCGCTGCTGGCACCTACCGTTCATTCCCTTTACAGGTTTCTGAACACCCGGCGATAGGTCTTAACAGTCAGCTCTTGTGTGTGATATCCTACTGCCTTGAATGCCAAGAGATATGGCAGAGGACGTATTACCTTCATTTACCTCTATTCTAAAGACCGTTGTGGGTCCAGAACAAGAGCCTGGGAGTTCAGTCTCCTCCCCTCCTGATGGTATATTCTTGCAAATTGTGATCATAGAATTTCGCAGTAGAGAAGGAAGCCATTTGGCTTGCCATATCTGAGCTGGCTCTTTAATAAAGCTGTCCAGTCAGATTTTTTTTCAAGTATCAGTGCATAAAATAAACAATCAAAAACAGTGGATGTACAGGTGGAGGGGAGAAAGGGCCAGGTTTGACGATTAAGTCTGAAAAATAACTTCTTCCTCTTGTATAATGTGTTTTGTTTATGAAGTTTTATTTCAACATTCCTTCAATTACTCTGGCAATTACCCCCAATACATTTAAATCTCCCAGTTGCTTCCTTGGTTTGCTGTGACATTTTGCTGAACCAGTCTTAGGATTTATAACATTTCAGTTTGAATTAAATATTCAGCTGTGTCTTGGTGTTGTGTTCTGTTGAGTGCCATCGATATTTAGATGGTGCCAAAATCAGTATAGTTCAGGAATGTCAGTCAACCTCATTTTAAACTTGGAGGGACAGCAGTTTCAAAGCGCGATAACTAAATTGAACATTATTTCAAATGTAAGAAAACAAGCTCCTATCTGTTAGACACGTGTATCAACTATGAGTTAACAAAGTATTTTTGTCAGGATCAGTAACTGAAGTTGTGTAATCAACAACTTGCATACGTATTGCTCCTTTGATATACTGCTCTGGATGAAACACTGAACTTATCTGGCCACTCATTTCATAGAATCCCTACCATGCAGAAAGAGGCTATTCGGCCCATCGAGTCTGTACCGACCCTCCGAAAGAGCAGCCTACCTTTGCCCAAACCCCAAACTATTTCCCCCTAACCCCACCTAGGGCCAATTGAACATAGCCAATCCACCTAACCTGCACATCCTTGGACTATAGGAGGAAACCGGAGCATCCGGAGAAACTCACGGGGAGAAAGTGGAAACTGCACACATTCGCTCGAGGTTGGAATCCAATTCAGGTCCCTGGCGCTGTGAGGCAGCAGTGCTAGCTACTGTGTCGCCCACGGGAATAAAAGATCCCATGGCACCATTCAAAGAAAGCAGAGGTGTTCTTCTCGTGTCCTAGCCAATATTAATGCCCCAACTAACATAAATAAAACAGATTGTCTGAACATATCGCATTAACAGCAGTGAGATATGTGGCAGCCAATTTGCATTTTCTTAGATTACTAAAAGATTACTAAATGACTATACTTCAGAAATGCTTCATTGGCTACCCATTTTACCAACATAACAACACTGGCACATTTTGCTGGACTATTATTCCCAGGGTACCCACCAGGATTCCAGGTATTAGGAAAGGCCCTTGTCAATGCAGCAAGGGCAGCTTCAGAATGAGAAGAGGTGACGGGGAACATTAAAGGAGCATTAGAGGGTCTGGTAGAAGGAGGGAAGGAGATGTAGTGAATTGCAGAATGAAGCTGAGGCCTGGAAAGATGAGAGCAACATTTGAGAGAATGTAGACCTCGATTAGACCCTCTGCTTGCACCTTGGAGTGATTCTCGCTGCTAAATCAAGGCTACTACCACCCCTCAGCAGGTAGTCCTAAGGATTGGTAGTGAAAGGGGTCAGGAAGTCCAATATATATATGGGGCATGGAGGGAGATTGGCACCAGTGGATTCAGAAAGGAGGAAAATCAAGTTTGGCTCTCAATGCCCCATTTTCCTGATATTCTCATTACTAGCTCCCAACATGTTTAAAGTAACATAGTTATTGCGCCGCAGAAAGGAACCATTTGGCCGATCAAGCCCATGCTGGCTTTCTGAAAAGCTGCCCAGTCCGCCCCTTCCCCTGCTCTATCCCCGGCGCCCTGCAAGTCTGTTCCCTACAAGTGCCTTCCTAATTTCCTTTTGAAATCATTGATGATAAATAAATAATGAAAGAAGTGAGGCTTCCTAAAGAGACAGAAGCTCGATGTGCAGTTATGTTTTCTTTCTTAAAAAAGCAAGTTGAACCATAAACACTTGATTCAAGAATGTAGTCACAAGCTGCTGCTTGTAATTAAATCGGCAACAGATCAGTTGCCAAAGTATAGTAGCTTCTTTCAGCCTCTCACATGGACACATGTGATGACTGCTCAGATGACAGGCTCTGAGACAGCTTGTGTAATATGTGGAAGAGTCAACTGGGTGACTGCGATCTCAGTCCCAAAGCTACTGCAGTTTTGTTGCACAAATTTCCAATATCTTGCCAATTCTTTTGTTTTGAAACTTTCAGGGGCATTAGCAATACTCAGCAACCAGCCACGTGTACTGTGTTTATTATTTATGCACTTTTGATGGACTGGTTATTTATACCAAAGTTACCTGAAGCACAGGCTAATTGTTTTTGGAGTTGATGCAAATAATGTATCATTTTAACTCCCCACCATCAGCGGGGATTAATTCCCTCTCGGCTTCAGTTGGAGTTTAGATCAAAGTTTACTGGTAACCCACTTAACTGAGAACTGAATTTAAAGTGCTGAAATTACACCCCATTTAATTTTCAATTTTTAAAATAGATTCTACTTTTTAGTCGTACTTTGTCCATTAGTAAAAACTGCCACATCAATAATTGAAAAAGTGTTTTAACAGACCATTAGCACCCACATTACCGTGCCATATTGTCCCGGTTGAGTTCCAGGACAGCTGGTTCATGATGCAGAGCGAGGCCAACAGCACGGGTTCAATTCCTGTTATTCATGAAGGCTCCGCCTTCTCAATCTTGCCCCTCGCCTGAGGTGTTGTGACCCTCGGGTTAAACCACCACCATTCAGCTCTTCCCCCTCAAAGGGGAAATCAGCCTGTGGTCATCTGGGGCTGTGGCGAATTTACTTTACTCTCGCCATATAGTTATGTACTCTCAGGGGACCATGTTCAGGACTGAGCTAAACCCTTGGCAATCCCCAAACAGAAAATGTTCTTTCTTGATGCTGTGAGCAGAATTGAACACTGGTCATTTTGGCAGAGAGAAGTGTCACCCTAGATAGCATATCATTTCATGGTTCTGCGAACAATTTGATTTAGTGCTGGAAGTAGTTTTCAAAAGATGCATTAAAAAGCAAAAATGTTAGAAACATAAACCAGAAAAAAATGCTGGAAATAACGAGGCCAGGCATGGTATCTGTGGAGAACACAGTTGAGCTAACATTTTTATGGCAAGCTCTTGGTTGGGACCGAATGAACGACTTTTAAAAAACAAATCTGGATAAGGAGCTGAGTCAAAAGCACATTGACTGATCTGTAAAGTGGGAGATGGCTAAAAATGTCAGAAGTGATCTTACACGAGATGATAAGTGGCAGAATGAAGTAAATCAAAAACAGACTTAGAATTCTAGAATAGGAGGAGCTAATTTAGCCCATTGTGGCTTGATGGCTCTTGGAGCTAAATTAATAGTTTTTTCAACCACCCTTTTCTAATAACTAGAATGTTGAGTAAGCAGATGAAGGGAAGAAAAACTAGCAAAGTTGGGTGGAACAAAAGCAGGTCAGAAACAAGTATTTTTTGATGGTGGAAGAGAGTGCCCCCACAGAGACAACAACCTGCTCCTTTTAACCTTCGGAAATGCCAGCACACCCATCCCACACTACCAGCATGTCCTGCTAGGGAGAGACTGAGCTTCAGTTTTAAGTCGGACATTAAAATTTATGTGAAGGTATAGTGGGCGAAATTTAGTCGGAGAATTTAGCAGTGTATCAGAGCAATAATGTCATGGGGCGGGATTCTCCGACCCCCCCCCCCCCCCCCCCCCCCGGGTCAGAGAATCACCGGGAGCTGGCATGAATCCCGCCCCCGCTGGTTGCCAAATTCTTCGGTACCAGATAGTCGCTGGGGGCGGGAATCGAGCCGTGCTGGGCGACGCGCCCCCCCCCCCCCCCCCCCCCCCCAACCCGGCGATTCTCCGGCCCGCGATGCTGCTGTCATGCCAGTCTTGCCGGCGAGAATCAAACCACCTCTCTTACCGGCGGGACTAGGCGGCTCGGGCGAGCTCTTGGGGGGGGGGGGGGGGGGGAGGCGGGGTGATCTGGCCACGGGGGGTGCCCCCACGGTGGCCTGGCCCGGATCGGGGCCCACTGATCCGCGGGTGGGCCTGTGCCGTGGGGGCACTCTTTTCCCTCCACCTCGGCCACAGCCTCCGCGATGGCCGATGCGTAAGCGCGCCCCCCCCCCCGCACATGCGCGGGGATGACATCAGCGGCTGCTGACGCTCCCGCGCATGCGCGGACTTCCGCCGCCCGGGCAAGTCCATTCAGCCCCGGCTGGCGTGGCGCCAAAGGCCTTCCACGCCAGCCGGTAGAGCGGAAACCAGTCCGCCGTGAGCCTAGCCCCTCACGGTGAACGCTTGGCCCCTAAAGGTGCGGCCTTACGCCAGAGTGGTTCACGCCACTCCATCCCGCCGGGATCCCCCGCCCCGCTGGAGAGGGGAGAATCCCGGCTAGGTCTTTAGCTTTTCACCTTTTCAGTGAAGGTAAAGGTATGTTTTGCAGTTGTAATTACAGCAAAACTGTTAACGCTGAATGAAATGTAGTAGGGTTTTTAACAACGTCCTAAGTCATAATTACTGCTGAACGACTCCCTGACCCTGGAAAACTTTGGGCAGAATCTTACCAGAATTTGCAAAGTGTCAGGCTCAAACTGAATTCTGATCTGTAACTCTCCAGTTGCCAGATCTGTTTTCTTTCTAGATATTGAGCCTCTTTAAAGAAAACAATTGAATGTGCATGGTTAATATAGTCACTGGCTCGGCAGGGCCTAACAGAGACGGCAACTGGCTCCACAGAGATTGGCGCACCATCTTTAAAGGGAAAGGAGACCATGATCAGCACTGAAACCTGACAGCCCCCAGCCCCCGTAGCAGTAGTAGCAGTGGCTCACCCCCCGGACAATCCTTGTTGGTATTCCTCCACCCCCTAACAATCATCGCGGGTATGCTTTCGCTCACACCACCGTGGAAGTGTCGCTGGTGATCTATCCCATTCCTCCCCCTTAGTGTCTGCTCTTGGGGGGTATACTTGCATCTGTGCCCCAAAGGTATCTCACCACTGATTCTCATTTTGTCAAACTTGTTGCCCGGCGAGGTGTGCGTATGTAGTGAGGGGGGAATTATATGACGGGGGGCCCATTAATAAAATTTAAACACATGAAAATCTATTCAAAAAAGGTTCACACCCTTTGTGGACAAGTGAATCTAGTGACATCACCGCCAGCTGGTGGGGAAACATGGAAACTCTGTTCTCTCCAGACTATCCGCCTGTATTGCCAATCCTGTGCATGGCTCGTATGGGCTCAAAATCTCTCTCCCTCTCCTCTCTTTCCCTCTCTTCTCTCTCTCTTCCCCCCCACCCCTCCCAACACACACACAATAGTTTATCTTAGTGGAATGCCAAATTTCTTCATTATAACTCTTAACTTTGCTTTTAAAGATTTTAATATTTCAGTTTCAACTTTATAGAAATAATTTTAATTCAAATTTTCACAAAATAACAACAACAAAATACAGAAAGTAAAGAACAAACCCCCCCCCCCCCCATATACATAAATAATAAATTAACAGCCTTCATCAATACAAAGGCAAAAATACACGCCCTCTCAAGAAAAACAAACCAAACCCCCCCCCCCGGGTTGCTGCTGCTGCTGACCATCTTCTAACGTTCTGCCAGGAAGTCTAGGAACAGTTGCCACCGCCTGAAGAACCCTTGTACCGATCCCCTTAAGGCGAATTTCACCCTCTCCAATTTAATAAACCCGGCCATATCGCTGATCCAGGACTCCACGCTTGGGGGCCTCACATCCTTCCACTGAAGAAGAATCCTTCACCGGGATGCAAAGGCCAGTTTTTGGGCACAGGCCCACCCGCGGATCAGTTCCCCCCCCCCCAGAGCTCGCCCGTGCCGCCTAGTCCCGCCGGTAAGAGAGGTGGTTTGATTCTGAACCAGTAAGAGAGGTGGTTTGATTTCGCCTCCTGCACTCCCGGCTCCTCTGCCACCCCAAATATTGCGAGCCCCCAGCCCGGCTTGACCCTGGAACCTACCACCCTCGGCATCGTCCTTGCTACACCCTTCCAAAAGTCCTCCAGCGCTGGGCAGGCCCAGAACATGTGGGTGTGATTTGCTGGGCTCCCTGAGCACCTAACACACCTGTCCTCGCACCCAAAGAACCGGCTTATCCTTGCCCCGGTCATGTGAGCCCTATGCAGCACCTTAAATTGTATGAGGCTGAGCCTCGTGTAAGAGGAGGAAGAGTTCACCCACCCCAGGGCATCCGCCCACATCCCCTCGTCATTCTCCTCACCCAACTCCTCCTCCCACTTGCTCTTTAGCTCCTCCACCGAGGCCTCCTCATCCTCCTGCATCACCTGATACGTTGCCGAGAGCCTTCCCCCTCCAACCCACACCCCCGATAGCACCCTGTCCTGGACCCCGCGTGGCGGCAGCAGTGGAACTCCACCACCTGCCGCCAAACAAACACCCTTATCTGCATATACCTGAAGGTGTTCCCCGGGGGGAGCCCAAACTTCTCCTCCAGCTCACCCAGGCTCGCGAACTTCCCGTCCACAAACAGGTCCCCCATCCTTCTAATATCTACCCTATGCCAGCTCAGAAACCCTCCGTCCATCCTCCCCAGGACAAACCGGTGGTTCACCCAAATCGGGGACCACACAGAGGCCCCCACCTCCCCCCAGTGACGTCTCCATTGCCCCCAAAATTTGAGGGTAGCCGCCGCCACCGGGCTCGTGGTGTACCTCGTTGGAGGAAGTGGCAGCGGCGCCGTCACCAGCGCCTCCAGGCTCGTGCCCACACAGGACGCCATCCCCAGCCTCTTCCATGCCACCTCATCCCCCTCCATCACCCACTTACGCACCATTGCCACTTTGGCGGCACAATACCCACAGAGGTTAGGCAGCGCCAACCCCCCCCCCCCCCCCCCATCCCTGCACCGGAACACCCTTCTCACCCTCGGGGTCTTCTGCGCCCACACAAACCCCATAACGCTCCTGTTAACCCGCCTGAAGAAAGCCGTAGGGATCAGGATGGGGAGGCATTGAAACAGGAACAAAAACCTCGGGAGCACCGTCATTTTAACTGACCGCACTCTACCCGCCAGGGAGAGTGGCAGCACGTCCCACCTCTTAAACACCTCCTCCATCTGCTCCACCAGCCTCGTGAAGTTAAGCTTCTGTAGGGCCCCCCAGCTCCTAGCCACCTGGACCCCCAGGTACCTGAAACTCCTCTCCGCCCTTTTTAGCGGGAGCTCACCAATCCCCCTCTCCTGGTCCCCCAGGTGCACTACGAGCAACTTGCTCTTCACCATATTAAGCTTGTACCCGGAGAAATCTCCAAACTCCCTAAGGATCCTCATCACCTCCGGAATTCCCCCACCGGGTCCGCAACATATAGCAGCAAATCATCCGCATAGATCGACACCCGATGCTCCTCCCCACCCTGCACCAGCCCTCTCCAGTTCCTCGACTCCCTCAACGCCATGGCCAGGGGTTCAATCGCCAGTGCAAAGAGCAGGGGGGGACAGGGGACACCCCTGCCTTGTCCCCCGGTGTAGCCGAAAATACTCTGACCTCCTTCTGTTCATGGCCACACTCGCCACCGGGGCCTCATACAACAGCCTCACCCACCTGACGAACCCCTCCCCGAACCCGAACCTTTTCAACACCTCCCACAGGTCCCCCACTCCACCCTATCAAAGGCCTTCTCCGCATCCGTCGCCGCCACTATCTCCGCCTCCCCTTCCATCGCCGGCATCATTATAACATTCAAGAGCTTCCATACATTGGTATTCAACTGCCTCCCTTTCACGAACCCCGTCTGATCCTCGTGTATGACCTGCGGCACACAGTCCAAAATCTTTGCCAGCAATTTTGCATCTACATTTAACAGTGAGATCGGCCTATATGACCCACACTGTAGGGGATCCTTGTCCCGCTTCAGGATCATGGAAATCAGCGCTCTAGACATCGTCAGGGGCAGAGCCCCCCCTTCCCTTGCCTCGTTAAAGGTCTTTGCCAACAGCAGCTCCGCATACTTATTGTAAAATGCAACCGGGAACCCATCCGGCCCCGGTCCTTCCCCGTCTGCATGTTCCCTATCCCTTTGACCAACTCCTCCAACCCAACCAGTGCCCCCAACCCCGCCACCTGCCCCTCCTCCACCCTCGGAAACCTCAGCCGGTCCAGGAAGTGACCCATCCCTCCCTCTTCCAGTGGGGGCTCAGACCGGTACAGTTCCTCGTAGAAGTCCCTGAAGACCCCATTGATACCCACCGCACTTCGCACCGTGTCCCCTCCTCCATCCCTAACTCCCCGATCTCCCTAGCTGCCTCTCGCTTCCGAAGCTGGTGCGCTAGCATCTGGCTTGCCTTTTCTCCGTATTAATATACCACCCCCTGCGCCTTCCTCCACTGCGCCTCCGCCTTCCTGGTGGTCAACAAATCGAACTCAACCTGGAGGCTACGCCGCTCCCCAAGCAGTCCCTCCTCCAGGACCTCCGCGTACCTCCTATCCACCCTCACCATCTCCCCCACCAACCTCTCCCTCGCTCTCCTCTCCCCCCTCTCCTTTTGTGCCCTAATGGAGATCAGCTCTCCTCTGATCACCGCCTTCAGCGCCTCCCAGATCACCCCTACTTGCACCTCCCCATTGTCCCCGGCCTCGCAAACCTCCATGGATCCACCCCTCCCATCTGGTCCATGAACCCCCTCAGCACCTTGGCCGCCGCCGGCCTACTGCCCGTCCTAGACCTAGAGCGATCCAATGTGGGGTCCAGCACCGTGTTGAAATCTCCCCCCCCCCCCCCCCCCATTATCAGGCCCCCTGTCTCCAGGTCCGGAATCCGGCCCAGCATACGCGGCATGAACCCCGCATCGTCCCAATTCGCGGCATATACGTTGACCAACACCACCCGCTCCCCCTGCAGCTTGCCACTTACCATCACATACCTACCGCCATTGTCTGCCACAATGCTCGACGCCTCGAACGACACTCTCTTCCCCACCAAGATCGTCACCCCCGATTTTTTTTTTTTTTTTTTTTTTTTTTTTTTTGCATCCACATCCGAATGAAACACCTGCCCTACCCACCCCTTTCTCAACCTTACCTGATCCGCCACCCTCAGGTGCATCTCTTAAAGCATGGCCACATCCGCCTTCAGCCCCTTCAGGTGCACGAACACCCGGGCCCGCTTGACCGGCCCATTCAGTCCCCTTACGTTCCAGGTTATCAGCCGGATCAGGGGGGTACTCACCCCCCTCCCCCGCCGACTAGCCATAGCCCTTCCTAGGCCAGCCACGTGCCCGCGTCTGCCCGTCCCGTTCCCCAAAGTGGCAGACCCCCGCCCCGACCTCCTCTACCAACTCCAGCTCCCCCTTGGCTATTCCAGCACCAATCCGGTCCCCCCCACCCCGCCCCAGCTGGGTCCCCCCCCCATTGCACTCCCGTAAGTCAGCTGACTCCTGCTGACCCCGGCCACTCCCGCCGCTCCATCGACCTCCGCCAGTGTGGAACCCACCCCCTGTCCACCAGCGGGATCTCATCCATTCCACTCCCAGCGCGGGAGAAAAAGCCCGCGCTTCCCAGCTCTGGCCCCGCCCCTTCAGCCCTAAACTCGGGAAATAGCCCGCGCTTTCCACTCGCCCGGCCCCGCCTCCCTTGGTGCAGCACCCTTTCCAGGCCCGGTCCCACTACCCCCAACTCAGGCCCCCCCGCGGGGCCCCATCTCCCCTACCGACCATCAACCCCCCGAAGCAGTTTACCTGCCCTCCCCCACGAGCCCGCCCGGCAGACCTAATTAAAACAATGCCCAATCAACCCCCAAAATACAAAGAACCCCCCCTCAAAACACAACCCAACAATCCCCAGCCATCCCTCCACCGCGACCGCTCATCCCCGACCCTTAGTCTGAGTCCAGTTTATCTGCCTGAACAAAGGCCCACGCCTCCTCCGGGGACTCGAAATAATGGTGTTGATCCTTATAGGTGACCCACAGACGCGCCGGCTGCAGCATACCGAACTTCACCCCCTTCCTGTGCAGCACTGCCTTCGCCCGGTTGTAACCGGCCCTCCTCTTCGCCACCTCCGCGCTCCAATCCTGGTAGATCCGGACCTCCGCGTTCTCCCACCTGCTGCTCCGCTCCTTCTTGGCCCACCTTAACACACACTCTCGATCAGCAAACCGGTGGAACTGCATCAGCACCGCCCTTGGCGGCTCGCTGGGCTTGGGCTCCTCGCCAGCACTCTGTGGGCCCCCTTCAGCTCCCAAGGGCCCCCGAAAGGCCCCCGCTCCCATCAGCGAATTCAGCATGGTGACCACGTAGGCCGCCCACATCCGATCCCTCCAGCCCCTCCGGGAGACCCAGGATCCGCAGGTTTTTCCGCCTCGACGGTTCTCCATCTCCTCGAACCTCGCCTGCCATTTCTTGTGGAGCGCCTCGTGCGCCTCCACCTTCACCGCCAGGCCCAGGATCTCGTCCTCGTTCTCCGAGACCTACTACCGGACCTCCCGGATCGCCGCCCCTTGGGCCGTTTGGGGCTCCAGCAGCTTATCGATTGAAGCCTTCATTGGCTCCAGCAGCTCTGCTTTCAGTTCCTTAAAACAGCGATGGAGAAGCTCATGCTGCTCTTGCGCCTACTGCCTACATGCTGCCTGGTCTCCGCCCGTCGCCATTTTGGTCCTCCTCCCTCGCACCTTTCTTTGCTTCAATACCACTTTTTAAATCGCCCCACTCCTGGTCCAATCCATACACCATCGGGGGAATGTTGCTGTCCCCTTCCCACATCGGGAAACGTCGAACAAGCGCCGTTACGGGCCCTAAAAAGAGCCCAACAGTCAGTTTTTAGCGGGAGCTGCTGAACGTGCGACTTAGCTCCGCATAGCCGCAACCGGAAGTCCTCAGTTTCAACTTTAATTCAAAGTGTAATTCCCAATATTAATTTTGCTCTCAGTGAAATTATTCAAAACTAAAAATAATCCATGCATTTTACTTCCTGGTTTCCTGAGCGAATTCTTCAAAGTGATTTTTAAAAAATACATTGAGTTCCCAATTCATTTTTTCCAATTAAGGTGCAATTTAGCCTGGCCAATCCACCTAGCCTGCACATCTTTGGGTTGCGGGGGCGAAACCCATGCATATTGAGGCACGATCAATTTGGCTGGAGACGAAGTTGAATTCAAACTGAGGCTTTATTAGTCTCTGAAGTGTGGCCTCCTACAGCAGCTGATGAAATGGCTGCTAGCTGAAGGCCACACATATTTATAACCCTGAGCTAACATGCAGGGGCCCAGGTGAACCTGTAGTGCAGGTTCTACCGTACAACTCTTGATATAGAACACAGTGGTTTACCACATTCACCCCCTGTTAAAATTGAGTCCGGCGGGGGTGGTGGATAACTATATGCAATTCGCAATCTTTAATATTTACAGAACAGTGAAATAAAAATGTCTCAGGTCATCTGATGGGCCGGTAGAGGTTCAGCCGGTCCGGCGCCTTGATTATCCTCTGGGATCAACGAAGTGGAGCCGGCGATGTTGGTGCTGTCGTGGTCGAAGTTGACTCTGGGAGCGTGCCAAAATCCTCTTCATCAACGGGGGTGGGCAGGGGGAGGACGGACAGTCCTGGGGTGGGTGATGGGGGTGGCAGTGGAGGGGAGGGTGCCGCCGTGGCGACGGGGGTGGCGTGGGGGCGGAACCTGCTGGTGCCAGGTCCCTGAGGGAGACTGTATCCTGGCGGCCGTCGGGGAACGCCAACTAGGCGTACTGTGGGTTTGCGTGGAGCAGGTGCACCCTTTCTACCTTCTACGGGTCCGCCTTGTGGAGTCGCACATGTTTACGGAGAAGCACAGTTGCCGGAGCTGTGAGCCAAGTTGGGAGTGATACCCCGGATGTGGACTTCCTGGGGAAGGCAAAAAGGCGTTCATGCGGTGTATGTACTGTTAGTAGCAGTGCAAAGTAATGAGCGAATGGCATGTAGTGCATCAGGGTGGACCTCTTGCAGGCGGGAGGCCGGGAGATTTCTGGACCGTAGGGCCAGCTGGACGGCCCTCCATACCGTACCATTCTCCCTTTCTACCTGTCCGTTTCCCCGGGGGTTGTAGCTCGTCGTTCTGCTGGAGGCGATACCCCTGCTGAGCAGGAACTGGCGTAGCTCATCACTCATGAATGATGATCCCCTGTCACTGTGGATGTAGGTGGGGAAGCCAAACAGAGTGAAGATAGAATTAAGGGCTTTAATGACGTGCTCCATGAGGGGGCGCATGCGGTCGGGATCGGGCCCCAGAACTCCGTCCTGGACCACGTAGCCGAGGATGGCTAAGCGGTTTGTACGGAACACACACTTCTCCTTGTTGTATGTGAGGTTGAGGAGAGTGGCGGTGCGGAGAAACGTAGCGAGGTTGGCGTCGTGGTCCTGCTGACCATGGCCGCTGATGGTCACATTGTCTAGGTATGGAAACATGGCCCGCAAGCCTTACCGGTCGACCATTCGGTCCATCTCCCTTTGGAAGACCGAAACCCCATTGGTGACGCTGAAGGGGACCCTAAGGAAGTGATATAGCCGGCCGTCTGCCTCGAAGGCGGTGTATGGCCGGTCCGATTTACGGATGGGGAGCTGGTGGTAAGCGGATTTCAGGTCCACCGTTGAGAAGACCCGTTACTGTGCAATCTGGTTAACCATGTCAGATATGCGTGAGAGGGGGTACGCGCCGAGCTGCGTGTAGCTGTTGATGGTCTGGCTGTAGTCCACGACCATTCGATTTTTCTCCCCAGACTTAACCACTACCACTTGAGCTCTCCAGGGGCTGTTGCTGGCCTCGATGACTCCGTCCTGAAGCAACCGCTGGACCTCGGACCTGATGAAGGCCTTATCCTGGGTGCTGTACCGTCTGCTCCTGGTGGCGACGGGTTTGCAATCTGGAGTTAGATTGGCAAAGAGGGAAGGAGGATCGACCTTTAGGGTCGCGATGCCGCACACAGTGAGGGGTGGTAAGGGTCTGCCGAATTTAAGGGGCAGGCTCTGGAGGTTGCACTGAAAATCCAAGCCAAGGATCAGTGCTGTGGAGAGGTTAGTGAGGACGTAGAGGCGAAAACCGTGGAACTCTACGCCTTGGACTGTGAGCGTGACCGTGCAGTACCCCCGGATCGCTACGCGATGGGATCTGGAGGCCAGGGAGATATTTTGATTGGTGGGGTGTACCTTAAGCGAGCAGCGCCTTACCGTATTTGGATGTACAAAGCTCTCGGTGCTCCCGGAGTCCAGTCGGCAGGAGGTCACGTGGCCGTTGACTTTCACGCTGGTGGATACGTTGGTCAGTGTGTGGTCTGGACTGGTCGATTACCATGGATGCGAGTCATGGTTGATCGTCTGGTAGTGAGGCGGCCTCTGCGTCGGGGTCGTGAAACGCCGTTGGTCTCCGTGTGCTGCGGGGTGGACAAGATGGCGGCGCACGGAGGTCCTGGGGTTCACACAATGGCGGCGCACATGGAACGCACGTTGCGGGGGTGGAGCAAGATGGCGGTACCCATGAAATGCACGTGTTGTGCGGGGGAGAAGATGGCGGCGCCCATTGCTCGCACATGGCCTGGGGAGGATAGCGGCGCCCATTGTCCGTGACCGGCGGGGCTAGGAGTGACCGCTGCCGCTGAGCAGGCCAGGCACACCGCTGCGTAGTGGCCCTTCTTCCCACAGGCCTTACAAAGGGCAGCACAGGCTGGGCAGCGTTGGCGGGGGTGTCTTTGTTGGCTGCAAAAATAGCATCGGGACCCCCGGAGATCACCGGCTGGCGCGTAGCGCAGGCGTACTGGGTTGGTAGTGTCCCTGCTGGGGCGGCTGCCTGTCGGGCCCATGAAGCGTAGGAGGAGTGGGCCGCGCAGTTGGGGGCGTAGGACTGTACATTGCGCAGGGCGACCGTCATGGAAAGCGCTAGTGTTTTAGTCTCTGCGAGGTCGTGCGTGGCCCCTTCTAGGGGCCGCTGCCTGATAACATCGGACCCAATCCCAGTTACAAAAGCGACCCTCATAAGGAGATCGGAGTGCTCCTTAGCTGTAACGTCCTGGCAGTCACAGTCCCGAACTAGTGGGATCAGAGCCCTCCAGAAGTCCTCGATTGACTCACCAGGTAGTTGAGTGCGCGTTACGAGCGCGTGTCTGGCAAAGAGCGTGTTCGTCTTCTGCTCATAACTCTGAGTCGAGTCATAGCGTCAGCGTAATTGGGTGCATCCTGGATCAGCAAGAAGATTTTAGAGTTGAGTCTGGAGTACAAGATTTGAATCTTCTGAGCCTCTGGAACAGGGGTCGGCGCCGCGTTGATATACGCTTCAAAACCAGCTAGCCAGTGCTGAAAGTCCTTTCTGGCTTTGCTTGCGTGTAGATCCAGCTGCAGTCGATCTGGTTTAATCCGGAGGTCCATCTTCTGAATCAGATACTAATAAATTGAGGCATGATCAATTTGGCTGGAGACGAAGTTGAATTCAAACTGAGGCTTTATTAGTATCTGAAGTGTGGCCTCCTACAGCAGCTGACAAAATGGCTGCTAGCTGAAGGCCACGCATATTTATAACCCAGCTCCTGGGCGGAGCTAGAATGCAGGGGCCCAGGTGAACCTGTAGTGCAGGTTCTACCATACAACCCTTAATATAGGAACACAGTGGTTTACGACACATACACAGGGAAAATGTGCAAACTCCACACGGACAGTAACCCAGAGCCGGGATCGAACCTGGGACCTCGGCACGTGAGGCAGCAGTGCTAACCACTGTGCCACCGTGTTGTCCTTCTTCAAGGTGATTGGCTGCTTACCTTGCTGGATGACTTCACTGTTGCTGGGTTCCAAAGATCACCTGCAGTTGGCACCTGAATCAGAATAACATTGGGAAGGTGAAACCGATGCCATGGCGATGGCTAGCTTTTTATGGACAGTTCAGCAGTGAGCATTATCACCGTTACTGATAGCAAAACCCTGGGCCATTGAGTGGTTTGAATGGGAGTAGGATGGAGAATTGAAGTGGCAAGCAGCAGGGGACTTGGAGCCATACACGCAAAACTGTTCAGCAAAGTGACCACTCAAGTCTTTGTTTGGTCTTTGCAGTGCATGGAGAGAACATATTGCGAGCAGTGTATAAGCACTGTGCGAGTCGGATGGTCTGCACCTTTGGTGCTGTGGCATGTACATGCAATGGCCCTAATGTCTGCTTCAGGCATGGGTAAGCAGCACCTCTTTTTTTCCATAACCAATATGATGGCTGTTGCACGTCTGACTTGAAGTGCAAGCGTGCTTCCTATCTGCCATTATGGGACTATCCTAGCTGCATAGCACCTGAAAACTGTTGCTACGTGGCCCAGTTTCTCGACCTTTGTGTCCTAGCCAACATTTATCCCTTAATAAATATCACCAAAAGAGTTTCAATTTATATCTTTGTTCTTTCTGTTTGTTATATCTATTTGTGAGATCTTTAATTTGATATAGCTGCCATGTTTCCCTATAATTAGAACAGTTCTTACCTTGGTTAGGCTGCATTTGGAGTTTTGCGTGCAGTTCTCGTCACCACATTACCAGAAGCATATGGAAGCTTTGGAGAGAGTGCAAAGCAGTTTCACCAGGATGGTGCCTACAAAATTATAAGAGGCATAAACAGGGTGGATAGTCAGGCTTTTTCTAAGGGTGCAAGTGTCAATTACAAGGGGGCACAGATTCACGGTGAGAGGGGGAAAATTTAAGGGAGATGTGCGGGCTAAGTTTTTCACGCAGAGAGTGGGGGTGTATGGAACGTTGCCAGAGGATGTAGAAGCAGGCACATTCACAACATTTAAGAGGCATCTGAATGGGTATATGAATAGGGAGGAAATAGAGGGAGACGGGCTGAGTAAGTGCAGAAGGTTTTATTTTTTGTTAAGGCATCATGATCGGCACAGGTTGGAAGTCCGAAGGGCCTTTTCCTATGCTGTACTTTTCTTTGTTATTGCACTTTTTTGAAAAAGGTATTCCATTGACTCTAAAGTAGAAGAACTTTGCTATAGCTGAATGTTCATTCCACTGTTGATCTCGCTTTGTGTAAAGAAAAAGAACCCTGATATCTGTCCGAAAATAACCCATCACTGGACTGAGCTTGTGTTCCCTAGTTTTACTGTCTCCGTTTAATGCTGCCTGCTTGTGCCCCTGAAGGCATTTCATGGAATCATTTCTAGGAAATGTTTGTGCTCTCAAGGTATGTGATGTCAGTGCTATTCTTGGTATCCAGGATCAGGCCACACATAGAAGGTTCGATGCAGAGTTTTGCTCTCTGTACACTGCTCCATGAATTTGCCTCGAATTTTGATCTCAACAACTCGTACTGCAGCAATGTAAATACACCCACTTTCAATACCAGGCAGTCTCCGCTTCACTTCTTGAATCTGTTTAGTGTTCACTTGTATCAAAATTGTCAGAAGATTTTGAGTTGTAGGCCTGTATGTATCGAGAATTTGTCAGAGACTGGTGAACTTGGCTGGTAAAAAGACACTTTCATCCTGTCAGTCTGGTCTAAATTTGAATATGGGGTGAGGGGTAATCTGCCTGCTCACTCATTTAGCCACTCATTCCACCTATCAAGCAGTGTTACTTTCAATCCAACAGGGAGTCCTTTTATCTTTAAAAGAATAGGAGATTAATTATATGGGAAATGAAAGTGCTGGAGATTTTGGTTTGATAAAATATAGATCAAACCAGAGGGTGAACACACACAGTCACCTCATGATGAGCACATTGGCAAATGGAAGCAATAAGATTCAGAACCAAAAGCCAGAAGAATGTGGCACACACTCTGATAGTGTTTGGTTTTTCACTATAACCCACATGCAAACTCTAGCTGTAATTTGTGGCAGTGGAAAAATCGAAGTGGAGGCATGATGGATCATTCGGCTTCCTGCTGTGCTGTCTGATTTTTAGGGCAGATTTTAACTTTGGTTGAGTGAACAACTGGTGGGTGCCCATACTCTCAGCAAAGAGACAGCTGGCATTTTGGGGGACTATAAGACCATAAGACATAGGAGCGGAAGTAAGGCATTCGGCCCATCGAGTCCACTCCACCATTCAATCATGGCTGATTTCAACTCCCATTTACCCGCTCTCTCTCCATAGCCCTTAATTCCTCGAGAAATCAAGAATTTATCAACTTCTGTCTTAAAGACAGTCAACGTCCCGGACTCCACTGCCCTCTGTGGCAATGAATTCCACAGACCCACCACTCTCTGGCTGAAGAAATTTCTCCTCATCTCTGTTCTAAAGTGACTCCCTTTTATTATAAGGCTGTGCCCCCGGGTCCTTGTCTCCCCTGCTAATGGAAACAACTTCCCTACATCCACCCTATCTAAGCCATTCATTATCTTGTAAGTTTCTATTAGATCTCCCCTCAACCTCCTAAACTCCAATGTTTATAATCCCAGGATCCTCAGACGTTCATCGTATGTTATGCCTACCATTCCTGGGATCATCCGTGTGAATCTCTGCTGGACCCGCTCCAGTGCCAGTATGTCCTTCCTGAGGTGTGGGGCCCAAAATTGCTCACAGTATTTTAAATGGGGCCTAACTAGTGCTATATAAAGCTTCAGAAGTACATCCCTGCTTTTATATTCCAAGCCTCTTGAGATAAATGACAACATTGCATTTGCTTTCTTAATTACGGACTCCACCTGCAAGTTTACCTTTAGAGAATCCTGGACTAGGACTCCCAAGTCCCTTTGCACTTCAGCATTATGAAT
The DNA here is from genome assembly GCF_047496885.1 of Scyliorhinus torazame. Taxonomy (NCBI): domain Eukaryota; kingdom Metazoa; phylum Chordata; class Chondrichthyes; order Carcharhiniformes; family Scyliorhinidae; genus Scyliorhinus; species Scyliorhinus torazame. The sequence goes on along the minus strand of NC_092709.1, from coordinate 22,128,612 downwards.
TTTGTCACCGTTTTCCAAAGTGCAAGACCTCGCACTTGCCCACGTTGAATTTCATCAGCCATTTCTTGGACCACTCTCCTAAACTGTCTAAATCTTTCTGCAGCCTCCCCACCTCCTCAATACTACCTGCCCCTCCACCTATCTTTGTATCATCGGCAAACTTAGCCAGAATGCCCCCAGTCCCGTCTTCTAGATCGTTAATATATAAAGAGAACAGCTGTGGTCCCAACACTGAACCCTGCGGGATGCCACTCGTCACCAGTTGCCATTCCGAAAAATAACCTTTTATCCCAACTCTCTGCCTTCTGCCTGACAGCCAATCGTCAATCCATGTTAGTACCTTGCCTCGAATACCATGCATGGGCTCTTATTTTACTCGGCAGTCTCCTGTGAGGCACCTTATCAAAGGTCTTTTGGAAGTCAAGATAGATAACATCCATTGGGTCTCCTTGGTATAACCTATTTGTTATCTCTTCAAAGAACTCTTAACAGGTTTGTCAGGCACGACCTCCCCTTACTAAATCCATGCTGACTTGTCCTAATCCGACCCTGCACTTCCAAGAATTTAGAAATCTCATCCTTAACGATGGATTCTAGAATCTTGCCAACAACCGAGGTTAGGCTAATTGGCCTATAATTTTCCATCTTTTTTCTTGTTCCCTTCTTGAACAGGGGGGGTTACAATAGCGATTTTCCAATCCTCTGGGACTTTCCCTGACTCCAGTGACTTTTGAAAGATCATAATAACGCCTTCACTATTTCTTCAGCTATCTCCTTTAGAACTCTAGGATGTAGCCCATCTGGGCCCGGAGATTTATCAATTTTTAGACCTTAGTTTCTCTAGCACGTTCTCCTTTGTGATGGCTACCATATTCAACTCTGCCCCCTGACTCTCCTGAATTGTTGGGATATTACTCATGTCTTCTACTGTGAAGACTGACGCAAAGTACTTATTTAGTTCCTCAGCTATTTCCTTGTCTCCCATCACTAGATTACCAGCGTCATTTTGGAGCAGCCCAATGCCTACTTTTGCCTCCCGTTTGTTTTTAATGTATTTAAAGAAACCTTTACTATCTTTCCTAATGTTACTGGCTAGCCTACCTTCATATTTGATCCTCTCTTTCCTTATTTCTCTCTTTGTTATCCTCTGTTTGTTTTTGTAGCCTTCCCAATCTTCTGACTTCCCACTACTCTTTGCCACATTATAGGCTTTCTCTTTTGCTTTGATGCATTCCCCGACTTCCTTTGTCAGCCATGGCTGCCTAATCCCCCCTCTGATAACCTTTCTTTTCTTTGGGATGAACCTCTGGACTGTGTCCTCAATTACTCCCAGAAACTCCTGCCGTTGCTGTTCTACTGTCTTTCCCACTAGGCTCTGCTCCCAGTCGATTTTCGTCAGTTCCTCCCTCATGCCCCTGTAGTTACCTTTATTTAACTGTAACACCTTTACATCTGATTCTACCTTCTTTCTTTCAAATTGCAGACTGAATTCTACCATATTATGATCACTGCCTCCTAAGTGTTCCCTTACTTTAAGGTCTTTTATCAAGTCTGGCTCTTTTTTTAAAAATATATTTTATTCAAATTTTTTGGCCAAACAAAACAATACAAAAGTTTTCCTTTTTACAACAATAAAACAGTATAAATAACAGTGGCCGTTTTTAACAAATAAATAAATTATATATATATATATATATATATATATAAACTAAATGGCAACTGCCATATCAAAATAAATAACTCCAAAAATAAAATCATACAATCCAATATACATAGCCTAATACAAATATCTAGACAAAAACACCCCTGAGGATCCGCCCGAGCCCTCCCTCCCCCCCCCCCTCCCCCCCTGGGTTGCTGCTGTTACCTTCCCATTTCCTTTATCGTTCTGCGAGGTAGTCAATGAACGGTTGCCACCGCCTGGTGAACCCTTGAGCCGAACCCCTTAGTGCGAACTTTATCCGTTCTAGTTTTATAAACCCTGCCATGTCATTTATCCAGGTCTCCACGCCCGGGGGTTTGGCTTCCTTCCACATAAGCAATATCCTTCGCCAGGCTACTAGGGACGCAAAGGCCAAGACATCAGCCTCTTTCGCCTCCTGCACTCCCGGCTCTTCTGCAACCCCGAATATAGCCAACCCCCAGCCTGGCTTGACCCGGACCCCCACCACCTTCGAAAGCACCTTTGCCACCCCCACCCAGAACCCCTGTAGTGCCGGACATGACCAAAACATGTGGGTGTGGTTTGCTGGGCTTCTCGAGCATCTCCCACACCTATCCTCTACCCCAAAAAATTTACTGAGCCTTGCTCCGGTCATATGCGCCCTGTGTAAAACCTTGAATTGTATCAGGCTTAGCCTGGCGCATGAGGACGACGAGTTTACCCTACGTAGGGCATCAGCCCACAGCCCCTCCTCAATCTCTTCCCCCAGCTCTTCTTCCCATTTCCCCTTCAACTCATCCACCATGATCTCCCCCTCTCCCTCATTTCCCTGTATATATCCGACACCCTACCATCCCCCACCCATGTCCCTGAGATCACTCTATCTTGAATCTCCTGCATCGGGAGCTGCGGGAATTCCTTCACCTGCTGCCTTGCAAAAGCCCTCAGTTGTATGTATCGAAATTTATTCCCTTGGGGCAACCCATATTTTTCCGTCCGCGCTCCCAGACTCGCAAACGTCCCGTCTACGAACAGATCTCTCAGTTGCACAACCCCAGCTCTCTGCCATGCTCCAAATCCCCCATCCATTCTCCCCGGGACAAACCTATGGTTATTTCTTATCGGGGACTGCACCGAGGCTCCCGTCCTTCCCCTATGTCGTCTCCACTGCCCCCAAATTTTTAGTGTTGCCACCACCACTGGACTTGTGGTGTATTTCTTCGGGGAGAACGGCAACGGCGCCGTCACCGTTGCCTGTAGACTGGTTCCTTTGCAGGACGCCATCGCCAATCTCTTCCACGCCGCTCCCTCCCCTTCTCCCATCCACTTCCACACCATTGAGATATTGGCGGCCCAGTAATATTCACTTAGGCTCGGTAGTGCCAGCCCCCCCCCCCCCTATCCCTGCTTCGCTGCAAGAACCCCCTCCTCACTCTCGGGGTCTTCCCGGCCCACACAAAACTCATGACACTTTTCTCAATTCTCTTGAAAAAAGCCTTTGTGACCATCACCGGAATGCACTGAAACACAAAAAGGAATCGCTGGAGGACTACCATTTTGATCGCCTGCACCCTACTCACCAGTGACAGGGGCACCATGTCCCATCTCTTAAAATCCTCCTCCATCTGTTCCACCAATCTTGTTAAATTAAGCCTATGTAAGATTCCCCAACTCCTGGCTATCTGAATCCCTAAGTACCGGAAATCTCTTGTCACCTTCCTCAGCGGTAAGTCATCTATTCCCCTGCTCTGCTCCCCCGGATGCACCACAAACAACTCACTCTTCCCCATATTCAATTTGTACCCCGAAAATTCCCGAAACTCCCTAAGTGTCTGCATTATCTCAGGCATCCCCTCCACTGGGTCCGCAACATACAGCAATAAATCATCTGCATACAAAGATACCCGGTGTTCTTCTCCTCCCCTGAGTACTCCCCTCCACTTCCTGGAGCCCCTCAGTGCTATGGCCAGGGGCTCAATCGCCAATGCAAACAGTAACGGAGACAGGGGACACCCCTGCCTCGTCCCTCTATGAAGACGGAAGTAGTCACACCTCTGTCTGTTCGTGACCACGCTCGCCACCGGGGCCCTATACAGCAGCTGTACCCATCCGTTATACCCTTCTCCAAAACCAAATCTCCTCAACACCTCCCACAGATAATCCCACTCCACTCTGTCGAATGCTTTCTCGGCGTCCATCGCCACCACTATCTCCGCCTCCCCCTCTGGTGGGGGCATCATCATTACCCCTCGCAACCTCCGTATGTTCGTGTTCAGCTGTCTCCCCTTAACGAACCCAGTTTGATCCTCGTGGACCACCCCTGGGACACTGTCCTCTATCCTCGTCGCCATCACCTTAGCCAGGAGCTTAGCATCTACATTCAAAAGGGAAATGGGCCTGTAGGACCCACACTGCAGCGGGTCTTTTTCCTTCTTCAAAAGGAGCGATATCGTTGCCTCCGACATAGTCGGGGGCAGCTGTCCCCTTTCCCTGGCCTCATTAAAGGTTCTCGTCAAATGCAGGGCAAGTAGGTCCATATACTTCCTATAAAATTCCACCGGGAATCCGTCCGGTCCCGGGGCCTTCCCCGCCTGCATGCTCCCAATCCCTTTTACCACCTCCTCCATCTCAATCTGTGCTCCCAGTCCCGCCCTTTCCTGCTCATCCACCTTAGGGAATTCCAGCTGATCCAGGAAATGCATCATTCCCTCCTTCCCTTCCGGGGGCTGAGCCTTATATAACATCTCATAAAATGCCTTGAACACCCCGTTTACTCTCTCCGCTCCCCGTTCCATCTCTCCCTCCTCGTCTCTCACCCCACCTATCTCCCTCGCTGCTCCCCTCTTCCTCAATTGGTGGGCCAGTAGCCGACTCACCTTCTCTCCATACTCATACTGTACACCCTGTGCCCTCCTCCACTGTGCCTCTGCCTTACCCGTGGTCAGCAGGTCAAATTCCACATGTAGCCTTTGTCTTTCCCTGTACAGTCCCTCCTCCGGTGCCTCCGCATATTGCCTATCCACCCTCAGAAGTTCTTTCAGCAATCGCTCCCTTTCTTTACCCTCTTGCTTCCCTTTATGTGCCCTTATGGATATCAGTTCCCCTCTAACCACTGCCTTCAACGCCTCCCAGACCACTCCCACCTGAACCTCTCCATTGTCAATAAGCTCCAAGTACCTTTCGATGCACCCCCTCATCCGCCAATAAGCCCATATCCATTCTCCAGAGTGGGTGCTGTTCTTTTTCCCCTCCTACCTCCAGGTCTACTCAATGTGGAGCGTGGTCCGAAATGGCTATGGCCGTATATTCCGTCCCTGTCACCTTCGGAATCAGTGCCCTTCCCAAGACAAAAAAGTCTATCCGTGAGTATACTTTATGAACATGGGAGAAAAATGAGAACTCCTTACTCCTAGGCCTACTAAATCTCCAGGGGTCTACCCCTCCCATCTGTTCCATGAAGTCCTTGAATACCCTGGCCGCTGCCGGCCTCCTCCCGGTCCTGGACCTCGACCGGTCCAGCCCTGGATCAAGCACCGTATTGAAGTCTACCCCCATTACCAACTTTCCCGCCTCCAGGTCCGGGATACGTCCCAACATACGCCTCATAAAATTTGCATCATCCCAGTTCGGGGCATATACGTTCACCAGAACCACCACCTCCCCTTGCAATCTGCCACTCACCATCACATATCTACCCGCACTATCCGCCACTATGGTCTTTGCCTCAAACAGTACCCGTTTCCCCACTAAGATAGCCACCCCCCTGTTCTTCGCATCTAAACCCGAATGAAACACCTGCCCCACCCATCCTTTACGTAGTCTGACCTGGTCTATCAGTTTCAGATGCGTCTCCTGCAACATAACCACATCTACCTTTAATTTCTTTAGGTGTGCGAGTACCCGTGCCCTTTTAATCGGCCCGTTCAGCCCTCTCACGTTCCACGTGATCAGCCGGGTTGGGGGGCTCTTTAACCCCCCCCCCCCCTCTTGTCGACTAGCCATCCCCTTTTTTAACCCAGCTCCTCACCCGGTTCCCACGTACCCGTATATCCCCCCGACGGCGCCCTCCCGCCTCGACCACCCCATCCCATAACAGCTCCCCCTTCTCCTTAGCAGCAGCAACCCAGTTAACCCCCCCCCCTCCGCTAGATCCCCCTCTAGCGTAGTTGCACCCCCCATGTTGCTCCCAGAAGTCAGCGAACTCTGGCTGACCTCGGCTTCCCCCCTTGTCCTCGGCCCCCACTGTGCGAGGCCCCCTCCTTCCAGCGTCCCTGTTCCCGCCATAATTACCATAGCGCGGGAACAAAACCCGCGTTTCCCACTTGGCCCCGCCCCTAATGGCTGACGCCCACAGTTCCTCATATCCCCACCCCCCACCCCCCCAACATGGGGAAGAGAGAAAAGTTCCAGGATCGCAAAATTAACAAATTGAAAAAACCACCCCCCCCTCCCATTTTTCTCGCCCCACATAATCACCCCACCACTTTGTCCCAAAAGTTCTTTCTCTTGCCCGACTATTCCAGCTTCTCGTCCACAATGAATGTCCACGCCTCTTCTGCCGTCTCAAAGTAGTGGTGCTTCCCTTGGTGTGTGACCCACAATCTCGCTGGTTGCAACATTCCAAACTGGATCTTTTGTGAAGCACCGCCTTAGCCCGATTAAAACTTGCCCTCCTTCTCGCCACCTCCGCACTCCAATCCTGGTATACGCGGATCACCGCGTTCTCCTACCTACTGCTCTGAGTTTTCTTCGCCCATCTGAGGACTGTCTCTCTGTCATTATAGCGGAGAAACCTCACCACTATAGCTCGGGGTATTTCTCCAGCCTTCGGTCTTCGCGCCAGAACTTGATAAGCTCCCCCCACCTCCAAAGGGCCCGTCGGGGCCTCCGATCACATTAGCGAGTGAAGCATCGTGCTTACATATGTCCCGACGTCTGCCCCTTCTCCGTCTTTGGGAAGACCTCTTAGATTCAGAACTCTTAGATTCTTCCTCCTCGAGTTATTCTCCAGTACTTCCAACCTTTCCCCACACCTTTTGTGCTGTGCCTCGTGAGTCTCTGCCTTCATCACCCGGCCCTGTATTTCGTCTTCATTTTCAGCAGCCTTTGCATTCACGACCCGAAGCTCCAGCTCTTGGGTCCTCTGCTCCTCCTTTAGCCCTTCAATCGCCTGTAATATCGGGGCCAACAGCTCCTTCTTCAACTCCTTTTTCAGCTCTTCAAGTCTGGCTCCTTACATAACACTAAGTCCAGAATGGCCTGTTCCCTCGTGGGCTCCATCACAAGCTGTCCCAAAAAGCCCTCCTGTAAACATTCAATAAATTCCCTTTCTTTGGGTCCACTGGCAACATTATTTACCCAGTCCACCTGCATATTGAAGTCCCCCATGATCACTGTGACCTTGCCTTTCTGACATGCCCTTTCTATTTCGTGGTGCATTTTGTGCCCCTGGTCCTGACCACTGTTAGGAGGCCAGTACAGAACTCCCATTATGGTTTTTTTTGCCTTTGTGGTTCCTCAATTCTACCCACACAGACTCCACATCATCAGACCCTATGTCGTTTAGTGCTATTGACTTAATTTCATTCCTTTTTTTAAAAAATATTTTATTGAAAATTTTTGGTCAACCATCACAGTACATTGTGTATCCTTTACACAATAATATAACAGTATAAATAACAATGACCTGTTTTATAAACAAAGAATAAATCATATATAACAAAAAGAAAACTAAAACTAAATGGCAACTGCCTTGTCTCAGATAAACACTCTCCAAAAATATGATTTAACAGTCCAATATACAATTATTTATAGCAACGACCTATACATATTGTACATATATATTAACAACCCTGAGAGTCCTTCTGGTTCCTCACCCCCCTGGGCTGCTGCTGCTGCCTTCTTCTTTTCCATTCCCTCTATCTTTCTGTGAGGTATTCTACGAACGGTTGCCACCGCCTGGTGAACCCTTGAGCCGATCCCCTTAGGACGAACTAAACCGTTCCAGCTTTATAAACCCTGCCATGTCATTTATCCAGGTCTCCACCCCCGGGGGCTTGGCTTCCTTCCACATCAACAGTATCCTGCGCCGGGCTACTAGGGACGCAAAGGCCAAAACATCGGCCTCTCTCGCCTCCTGCACTCCCGGCTCTTGTGCAACCCCAAATATAGCCAACCCCCAGCTTGGTTCGACCTGGACCCCCACTACTTTCGAAAGCACCTTTGTCACCCCCACCCAGAACCCCTGTAGTGCCGGACATGACCAAAACATGTGGGTGTGATTCGCTGGGCTTCTCGAGCATCTCGCACACCTATCCTCTACCCCAAAAAATTTACTGAGCCGTGCTCCAGTCATATGCGCCCTGTGTAACACCTTAAATTGAATCAGGCTTAGCCTGGCACACGAGGACGATGAGTTTACCCTACTTAGGGCATCCGCCCACAGCCCCTCCTCAATCTCCTCCCCCAGCTCTTCTTCCCATTTCCCTTTCAGCTCATCTACCATAATCTCCCCCTCGTCCCTCATTTCCCTATATATATCTGACACCTTACCGTCCCCCACCCATGTCTTTGAGATCACTCTGTCCTGCACCTCATGCGTCGGGAGCTGCGGGAATTCCCTCACCTGTTGCCTCACAAAAGCCCTCAGTTGCATATACCGGAATGCATTCCCTTGGGGCAACCCATATTTCTCGGTCAGCGCTCCCAGACTTGCGAACTTCCCATCCACAAACAGATCTTTCAGTTGCGTTACTCCTGCTCTTTGCCATATTCCAAATTCCCCATCCATTCTCCCCGGGGCAAACCTATGGTTATTTCTTATCAGGGACCCCACCAAGGCTCCCGTCTTTCCCCTATGCCGTCTCCACTGTCCCCAAATTTTCAAAGTCGCCACCACCACCGGGCTTGTGGTGTATTTCTTCGGTGAGAACGGCAATGGGGCCGTCACCATAGCTTGTAGGCTAGTCCCCCTACAGGACGCCCTCTCCAATCTCTTCCACACCGCTCCATCCTCTTCTCCCATCCACTTACTCACCATTGAGATATTGGCGGCCCAGTAGTACTCACTTAGGCTCGGTAGTGCCAGCCCCCCCCTATCCCTACTATGCTGTAAGAATCCCTTCCTCACTCTCGGGGTCTTCCCGGCCCCAAAAAATTCATGATACTCTTTTCGATCCTTTTGAAAAAAGCCTTCGTGATCACCACCGGGAGGCACTGAAACACAAAGAGGAATCTCGGGAGGACTACCATTTTAACCGCCTGCACCCTCCCTGCCAGTGACAGGGATACCATGTCCCATCTCTTGAAGTCCTCCTCCATTTGTTCCACCAATCGCGTTAAATTTAACCTATGCAATGTACCCCAATTCTTGGCTATCTGGATCCCCAAGTAACGAAAGTCCCTTGTTACCTTCCTCAGCGGAAAGTCCTCTATTTCTCTGCTCTGCTCCCCTGGATGCACCACAAACAACTCACTTTTCCCCATGTTCAGTTTATATCCTGAGAATTCTCCAAACTCCCAAAGTGTCCGCATTATCTCTGGCATTCCCTCCACCGGGTCCGCTACATATAACAACAAATCATCCGCATACAGAGATACCCGGTGTTCTTCTCCTCCTCTAAGTACTCCCCTCCACTTCTTGGAACCCCTCAATGCTATTGCCAGGGGCTCAATCGCCAGTGCAAACAATAATGGGGACAGAGGGCATCCCTGCCTTGTCCCTCTATGGAGCCAAAAGTATGCAGATCCCCGTCCATTCGTGACCACACTCGCCACTGGGGCCCTATACAACAGCTGCACCCATCCAACATACTCATCTCCAAAACCAAATCTCCTCAGCACTTCCCACAGATAATCCCACTCCATTCTATCAAATGCTTTCTCGGCATCCATCGCCACCACTATCTCCGCTTCCCCCTCTGGTGGGGGCATCATCATTACCCCTAGCAGCCTCCGTATATTTGTATTCAGCGGTCTCCCCTTCACAAACCCAGTTTGGTCCTCGTGGACCACCCTCGGGACACAATCCTCTATCCTCATTGCCATTACCTTGGCCAGAATCTTACCGTCTACGTTCAGGAGGGAAATAGGCCTATAGGACCCGCATTGCAGCGGGTCCTTTTCCTTCTTTAGGAGAAGCGATATTGTTGCCTCAGACATAGTCGGGGGCAGCTGTCCCCTTTCCTTTGCCTCATTAAAGGTCCTCATCAGTAGCGGGGCGAGCAAGTCCACATATTTCCTGTAAAATTCAACTGGGAATCCATCCGGTCCCGGAGCCTTCCCCGCCTGCATGCTCCTAATTCCTTTCACTACTTCCTCTATTTCAATCTGTGCTCCCAGTCCCACCCTTTCCTGCTCCTCCACCTTGGGAAATTCCAGCCGGTCCAGAAAGCCCATCATTCTCTCCCATCCGGGGGTTGAGCTTCGTATAAATTTTTTATAAAATGCCTTGAACACTCCATTCACTCTCTCCGCTCCCCGCTCCATCTCTCCTTCCTCATCCCTCACTCCCCCTATTTCCCTCGCTGCTCCCCTTTTCCTCAATTGGTGGGCCAGCAACCTGCTCGCCTTCTCCCCATATTCCTCCACTGTGCCTCTGCAGTACCCGTTGTCAGCAAGTCAAATTCTACGTGTAGCCTTTGCCTTTCCCTGTACAGTCCCTCCTCCGGTGCCTCCGCATATTGCCTGTCCACCCTCAGAAGTTCTTGCAGCAACCGCTCCCGTTCCCTACTCTCCTGCTTTCCTTTATGTGCCCTTATTGATATCAGCTCCCCTCTAACCACTGCCTTCAGCGCCTCCCAGACCACTCCCACCTGGACCTCCCCATTATCATTGAGTTCCAAGTACTTTTCAATGCACCCCTCACCTTTAGACACACCCCCTCATCTGCCATTAGTCCCATGTCCATTCTCCAGGGTGGGCGCCCTTCTGTTTCCTCCCCTATCTCCAAGTCCACCCAATGTGGAGCGTGATCCGAAATGGCTATAGCCGTATACTCCGTTCCCCTCACCTTCGGGATCAACGCCCTTCCCAAAACAAAAAAGTCTATTCGCGAATAGACTTTGTGGACATAGGAGAAAAACGAAAACTCCTTACTCCTAGGTCTGCTAAATCTCCACGGGTCTACTCCTCCCATCTGCTCCATAAAATCTTTAAGCACCTTGGCTGCTGCCGGCCTCCTTCCAGTTCTGGACCTCGACCTGTCCAGCCCTGGTTCCAACACCGTATTGAAATCTCCCCCCATTACCAACTTTCCCACCTCTAGGTCCGGGATGCGTCCTAGCATACGCCTCATAAAATTGGCATCATCCCAGTTCGGGGCATATACGTTTACCAAAACCACCGTCTCCCCCTGTAGTTTGCCACTCACCATCACGTATCTGCCCCCGCTATCCGCCACGATAGTCTTTGCCTCAAACATTACCCGCTTCCCCACTAATATAGCCACCCCCCTGTTTTTCGCATCTAGCCCCGAATGGAACACCTGCCCCACCCAACCATTGCGTAGTCTCACCTGGTCTATCAGTTTCAAGTGCGTTTCCTGTAACATAACCACGTCTGCCTTAAGTTTCTTAAGGTGTGCGAGTACCCGTGCCCTCTTTATCGGCCCGTTCAGCCCTCTCACGTTCCACGTGATCAGCCGGGTTGGGGGGCTTTTTACCCCCCCCCCCCCTTGTCGATTAGCCATCCCCTTTTTCCAGCTCCTTACCCGGTTCCCACGCAGCTGTGTCCCCCCCCAGGCGGTGCCCCCCCCCGCCCATGCCACCCCATGCCAGCTCCCCCCTCTCCCCAGCAGCAGCAGCTCAATAATTCCCCCCTCCCACTCCCCCCCCCCCCCCCCCCCCCCCCCCCCCCCCCCGCTAGATCCCCCACTAGCGTAGTTACACCCCCCATGTTGCTCCCAGAAGTCAGCAAACTCTGGCTGACCTCGGCTTCCCCCCGTGACCTCGGCTCGCACCGTGCGACGCCCCCTCCTTCCTGCTTCCCTATTCCCGCCATGATTATCATAGCGCGGGAACCGAGCCCGCGCTTCCCCCTTGGCCCCGCCCCCAATGGCCAACGCCCCATCTCCATCTCCTTTCCTCCCCCCACCACCTCCTGTGGAAGATTGAAAAGTTACCACATCGCAGGATTAATAACATAAAACTCCTCTTTCCCCCCTTTTTACCCCCCTCTTCGCCCCCCCATACTCGCCCCACCACTTTGTTTCAAACATTCTTTTTTTTTTTTAAATAACCCGCTCATTCTAATTTTTCTTCCACGATAAAAGTCCACGCCTCATCCGCTGTCTCAAAGTAGTGGTGCCTCCCTTGATATGTGACCCACAGTCTTGCCGGTTGCAGCATTCTGAATTTTATCTTCTTTTTGTGAAGCACCGCCTTGGCCCGATTAAAGCTCGCCCTCCTTCTCGCCACCTCCGCACTCCAGTCTTGGTATACGCGGATCACCGCGTTCTCCCACTTACTGCTCCGAGTTTTCTTTGCCCACCTAAGGACCATCTCTTTGTCCTTAAAACGGAGGAATCTCACCACTATAGCTCTAGGAATTTCTCCTGCTCTCGGTCCTCGCGCCTTCACTCGGTATGCTCCCTCCACCTCCAGCGGACCCGCCGGGGCCTCCGCTCCATTTAACGAGTGCAGCATCGTGCTCACATATGCCCCGACGTCCGCTCCCTCCGCACCTTCAGGAAGACCAAGAATCCTTAGGTTGTTCCTCCTCGCGTTGTTCTCCAGCACCTCCAGCCTTTCCACACATCGTTTATGGTGTGCCTCGTGCATCTCCGTCTTCACCACCAGGCCCTGTATGTCGTCCTCATTCTCGGCAGCCTTTGCCTTCACGACCCGAAGCTCCTGCTCCTGGGTCTTTTGCTCCTCCTTTAGCCCTTCGATTGCCTGTAATATCGGGGCCAACAGCTCCTTCTTCATTTCCTTTTTGAGTTCTTCCACGCAGCGTTTCAAAAACTCGTGTTGTTCAGGGCCCCATATTAAACTGCCACATTCCGACGCCATCTTGGTTTTTGCTTGCCTTCCTTGCCGCTGCTCCAAAGGATCCACCGCAATCCGGCCACCTTCCTCTCCTTTTTTCATCCGTATCCAGGGGGGATTCCTTTCTGGTTCACCGCACAGTACTTTTAGCCGTTAAAATTGCCGTTGGGGCTCTTATTAAGAGCCCAAAAGTCCGTTCCACCGGGAGCTGCCGAAACGTGCGACTCAGCTGGTCATCGCCGCACCCGGAAGTCCACTTAATTTAATTCCTAATTAACAAGGCAACCCCACCCCCTCTGCCCGCCTCTCTGTCTTTTCGATAGATTGTGAATCCCTGGATGTTTAAATGCCAGTCCCTGAACCCCCTGCAACCACGTCTCTGTGATGCCTACCACATCATACCTGCCAGTCACCATCTGGGCCAAAAGCTCATCTACCTTGTTCCGTACACTGCGCGCATTTAAATATAGCACCTACAATTCTCTATTGACCGTCCCTTTTTGTTTTCTTAGTGTGGTGGACCTTGGTTTACTGAGCCTTTCCATACACTGTGTCATATTTTGTGAGATGGGGACTATCGTAACCTCTCCTGAGTTCTGTCTTTTCGTGCTTTTTTGTATTCCTAAGCAGCTACGCTTCCCACTGATTACTTCACCTCTTGGTTCCCTGACTTTCCCTTCCCCCCCCAATCTCTAGTTTAAAGTCCTATTGACCACCCTATTTACTCTTTTCGCCAGAACACTGGTCCCAGCTCGGTTCAGGTGGAGACCATCCCAACGGTATAGGTCCCCCCTGTCCCAAAACTGATGCCAGTGTCCCATGAAAAGGAACCCCTCTTTCCCACACCACTCTTTCAGCCATGTGTTAACTTCCCTTATTCTTGCCTCCCTATGCCAATTTGCACGTGGCTCGGGCAGTAATCTGGAGATTATGACCCTTGAGGACCTGTTTTTTAATTTGAATCCGAGCTCTTTATAATCTCTAAACAGGTCCTCTTTCCTAGACTTGCCTATGTTGTTGGTACCGACATGGACCACAACAACTGGATCCTCCCCCTCCCTCTCCGGTATCCTTTCAAGCCGGTCAGTGATATCCGGCACCCTAGCACCGGCCAGGCAACATACCATGCAGGACTCTTTATCCTGCTCACAAAGGATACTATCTATCCCCCAATAATAGAATCCCGTACAACTACAACTTGCCTATTTATTCCCTCCCCTTGAATGGCCTGCTGTACCATGGTGCCTTGGTCAGCTGACTCATCCTTCCTGCAGCCCTTTTCGCCATCCACACAGGGAGCAAGTGCCTCGTACCTGTTGGACAGGGTCAAGGGCTGAGGCTCCTGAGTTCCTGACTGCTGGGTCCCTTTACCTGCCTGACTTGCAGTCACACCCTGCTGTCCCTGGCCACTGGCAGGATTTAAACTACTTACTCTGACAGGTGTGACTGCCTCCTGAAACACAGTGTCCAGGTAAGTCTCCCCCTCCCGGATGTGTTTGAAGCTCAGACTCCAGCTCATCAACTCTGAGCTGGAGCTCTTCGCGCAGCCAACACTTACTGCAGATGTGGTCGCTGCAGCTCGCAATGGGATCTGCCAGCTCCCACATCAAGCAGCTCAAGCACAACACCTGACCAGCCATGTCTAATTAATTAATTAGTTTAATTTACGTTTACGAGTTTAGCTGTTTTAAAATTTGGGGCAGATTTGCTATCAACCAGTCAGAGCACAGCTTCCCTTTGACATCACTTTTGGGAAAAAAAGTGCAAAATAGGAAGTTACCGTTAGGTTTTTATACTCACACGGAGACTGCTCCTCCTCCGAACGGCTCCCAAAACTAGGCCGCGAACCCCGGGTTAAAGTAGGTTTTCATACTCGCACAGAGACTGCTCCCCCTCCTCCAAACGGCTCCTGAAACTTTCCTGGTTACCTCACTGCACCAAATTACCAAGTTTCAAATTCCCACTCTGGATGTGTCTTACTCACTCAGGCTGTGTCTCTTTGACCTGCGCAACGCTTACTGAGTGTGCTTTCTGTCTGTCTTTTATACAGACTTCAGGATGACTCACACTAAAACTTCAAAGAGAAGAATACAATGTGTACCTTTGTGCCCCTAAACAGGCCTCAGGTGACTGCCAGATAACTGCCTCGCAGCAATTACAGTGGGGGCAGCTTCAGCCAATCAGACACTAATCTACACTGCACTTTTAACTGAAAAACAGCAGAATTAGATTAACCACTTGCCTTTCGTGGTTACCTCACTGCGCCAAATTACCAAGTTTCAAATTCCCATTCTGGATGTGTCTTAATCACTCAGGCTGTGTCTCTTTGACCTGCGCAACGCTTTGTGCCCCTAAACAGGCCTCAGGTGACTGCCAGATAACTGCCTCTCAGCAATTAGGATGGGGGCAGACTAATCTCTTTTACTTTTGGACATGTGGGTCAACAAACAGTACTCAGCTGGACAATGGAGGAGTGCTGTCGGATGAAGATGGTGTGGCCAGCCATGTCAAAGTTGGTAATGAAGGATGACAATGGACAACAATAATAAAAATCTTTATTAGTGTCACAAGTAGGCTTACATTAACACTACAATGAAGTTACTGTGAAAATCTCCCAGTTGCCACACTCCGGTGCGTGTTCGGGCACACTGGTGGAGAATTCAGATTGTCCAATTCACCTAACAAGCTAGTCTTTTGAGACTTGTGGGAAGAAACCGGAGCACCCGGAGGAAACCTACACAGACACTGGGATAACGTGCAGACTCCACACAGACAGTGACCCATGCCAGGAATCGAACTTGGGTCCCTGGCGTTGTGAAGCAACAGTGCTAACCACTGTGCTACCATGCCGCCCCAATGCCCCACAGCCAGTCTCTGACTGAGAGTTTGATACTGATACTAAGCTGATAGCTTGATGTGCAGAAAATACATTTCTTTTCACCAATTTTGTCTTTTATTACTTTGGATTGCAGTTGAAAATGGGCCAAAAAGGCAATTATCTCCTAATAAAAGTTGAACTGTATTTAATACTGCAGTCACATTGATTCAGATAAACATGAGTGAAGGATATAGACCCACTCACCGCAGTAATTGGCAGATGTGTGACACAGTATGTTGGAATTTAACAAGTCATTGTGACCCATTGCAGGAAATTAAGCTTTAAAGTTAGATTCATGATTGAGTTTTGGGATGTGCTGTTGCTTTTTTTTTAGAAAAATCATTAAGCAATATGCTCTGTTTTTTGAACATATTGGGGCAATGATGTGATCATACAGCTCCCCCTTTGCTTGAAGCAAATTTTGAACTCCCTATTGCTTCTTAATCTGAAGCCTCTCACTATGTACAAATGCAAAATAATTTGGGTGCTGGAAATCTGAAATAAAACAGATTTGCATTTGTATATCACCGTTCATGATCTCTAGACACCCAAAGCACTACATATTCAATGAGGTACTGTTTCACTGTCAGAATTATGACAACTTGTGTGCAGAAAGCTCCCAGAAACTATGTTGTAATAAAGACCAAATAATCTGTTGCCATGTTGATTAAGGAATAAATATTGGCTCACGCACCAAGGATATGTCAGGAATGCCTACCCTGAAGAAGTACTGCTATTCTCTCTGACAGGATCTCAGTTTGTTTGTTTCGCCCTGTCCACCTTCATTCTTTGTCAATCTCCACCTATCGCTGCCCTCTCTTCACGCCCCCCCCCCCCCCCGCCCCGCGCAACAATATAAATGTTATCCTATTTCCAGTTCTCTCTAACTTTGACACAGTCACCCAGATTCAACGTTAGCTCTGTTCTCTCCACAGATGCTGTCAGATCTGCTGAGATTGTCCAATGTTTTCTGATTTTGTTTCTGATTCCAGCATCTGCAGTAATTTGCTTTTATTTTACACTAACGATAGCCCTGCTCTTCTTCAAAATAGGACCATGGGATATTTTATGTCCACTTGAGGGGGCAGACTATCAGCTCATTAAAAAGTGGAATGCTGCATTGTCAGAAATGCTCTCAGTACTGCACTTGATTGGTGGCACGGTGGTGCAGTGGTTAGCACTGCTGCACCATGGCGCCAATGACCCGGGTTTGAATCCGGCCCCGGGTCACTGTCCGTATGTTGTTTGCACATTATCCCGTGTCTGTGTGGGTCTCGCCTCCACAACCCAAAGATGTGCAGGAAATGTGGATTGGCCACGCTAAATTACCCCTTAGTCAGAAATTTATTTTTAAAAAGTACTGCACTTGATCTTTGTACTCCAGTCCTGGAGTGGGACATGAGCCCAGAACCTTCTGACTCCAAAGCAACTGCTACCAACTGAGCCACAGTGCGCATTAAGAACAAACAATGCTGGAACGACTGAATGGACACCATCTGTGGAGAGAGAAATAGGGTGAACGTTTCAGGCAAATTACCTTTCATTAGAACTGGGAGCAGTCAGCCATGTGTCAGTTTTGAAGCAAGTACTGAAGTGGAGGAGGCAAAAGACAAAAGTGGTGCTAATGGGAAAATTTGCCTTTCACTGTGTCAGCAGTGGCTCAGTTGGAAACTATCTCACCAGACTCAAAGAGCAAGTTCAATTACTGTTCCAGAGACATGGGCTTAAAAACCTAGGCTGACAAGAGAGTGCCTCATTGTTGAAGGGTGCTGCATTTCGATTAAGATATTAAACCAAGGCCCTCTCTGGCCTCCCAAGTGGACATAAAAGATCCTGCAGCACTATTCAAACCAGAACAAGGGAGTTCTCCCTCGTGTCCTGGCCAATATTTATCCCATAGCCAACATTGCTTAAAAAAACATTGGTCAAGTGTCGCATTGTTATTTGTTGGAAATTTGCACAAATTTGCTCCTGAGTTTCCTGTATTACAACAGTGACTACACTTGATTTGTTGTCAAGTGCTCTGTTGTCCTCTGTGTGAAATGTGACTTTTTTTCTTGTGATGTCAGTGGGTTCATTACATCCATTGACCACAGGGAATTGTTTTATAAACCACACCTAACTTAGAATCTTAGCAAATCCTATATCAAATATTGTTGCTTATCCAATCTTGCAACTCCCCTCTACCATTCTCCTAGTGATTGGCACTTCCCTCCCATTGGCAATGATGCTTTCAGCTGCCTAGCCTTCACTTTCTGGTTTTCTGACATAAATCCATTTGCCTCTCTATCCCCAGCTCCTTTAAGATCCAGCTAAATGTTATTGGTCACCACTCCTGGTATCATCTTCCTTCGTTTGGTATCCATTTCGTCCATGAAATGGAATGCTTTCCTACCTTAAAGGTGTGAGAGTTGTTGGATTGCTCAGTTGTGTTCTTCCATCTGACAAACCACCAGCAAAGTAAACAGCATATGGTGAATGCCCACTCCAGTTTCTAATAACTGTGACAAGGCATTGAGACATCTGAAGGTTGTGATGACATTTTAATAAACCATTCACTCACATTTTAAGAGTTAGTGCACTCTAACACAGCGGGTTGTGTGTTCCCCTGCATGCAATATTTTATTGGCTCTTAAACATTTGACTTTCCAGTCAAATAAATTACATTAAAACATTTTGGCATGTGATGCACACATAAACCTAGGAATTACTGTTCATGGTTTCAGAGGAACAAGACTGAACACATTTGGATAATTTCCTCTGTCGACTGATTTAGTGGAAGAAGAAAACTGTAATCATGCACATGTTAAGTGTTCAGATATTAATCTCACCAGCTATCTAATCTGTAATTCAACGCCATAAAACCTCACAGTCTTGAAAAAATAATATGTGGGTGATTTTTAGGTCTACACAAATAATTGCCGATAAATGTTTTCAATTATCATCCACCTCAAAATTCATCCTTTGCCATCAGAGCATCACCCTCCCATCCAATAAAAAGTCTACACAAAAGGAAACCAGCATGAAGAAATGACAAGGGGATTGAACATTATGCCCAGGCACGGAAGGACTTGGCAAGAGTCCAAAAACAATTTGATAATGTCAAGTTGACAAGTTATGGAGAGATAGTGTTCAGTCATCAAACAAGAAGAGGCTCACTGCAAGTCTTTACAATACTGAATAAACTATGCCCCAATAAAAACAACTGTCCAAATTAATTGCATTTGAGAAAAATCATATGGTTCACAAGTCAACTGAGTGTTGCAGTCATTGAATTCAATTTATATATGTTACTGAAGGCCTCTGGTATTTTGAAAAACAACACAATGTTAACACAAAATTGTAGGTTGGACTGTTCTGTGTTTTAATCTTTCTTTGTCAGGGTGAGTAATTATCGTTGATTGGAACAGAGGTTTTTTTTTTCAAGCCTACATTAGTCTTGCTGTACAAGGCATTGGAATATCAGCACACAGTACCACAAAGTCAAATAAGCTGCCAGAATTCAATATCTTGGCCAGCTCAGTGATAGAGGTTTAAAGTACTTTCCCTTAAACAATGCAAGAAGAGCCAATTTTGCACATCCCTGAGCATCTGACTCAAGTGAATCTATATCATAGCCATTTAAAATTCAGTTAAACAAAAATGCTTTGTTTGAACATAATGGTGCGTAGCCAGTGCCATTTTGGAAGTTGCACTGAAGTTTGTCTTCCATATTTGGCATATTAAACCCAGTGATAGTGTGAACTGTTAACATAGACTCCTTTTTAGGAGAATTTATTTGGATATAAGAGCCTGTGTCAAATCTCTATGGCTACGGTGATGATTTGTTGTGTCCATTCCTTTTCCATTTAATGTTGCTTCCTCGACATTCTACTATATGCTCAAGTTCCTGAATGGTCTGTTCAGGTATTAGGGAGAAATAATCTGAACCTCTTGACGGTCTAGTGCAGATAAAAACTCAAATTTCCCAAATTCTTGTTAAATGGCAGCTACGCTGTGGCTTTGGGGAGTGCCAAAACAGAACGGGGATTGTAAATATTGTGGTAACTTTAGACCGCAAAGAAGGTAATCAAATGTGTTGTTTGAAAGGAGGAACTTCTTTATACAAATAAATAACAAAGTTTTGACAATAACAGTAACTCAGCAGAACAGTAGTAACTATGAAAGCAGGAGCACTAGTAAAACTGGTCTTGTTTACAGGTCACCCTCCTACAGACTGGAAGAAGTCCGCACATGCTCAGAACCCTCAACGGACTCCTGTAAAACAATTGCATAGGAAGAAGGCTTATAAGAACACTCTGTACTCAAAATGACACTCTAGCACATCTCTCCCAATTCCCCATCAGGACAGAAATACATTGAAATTAATGTCTTAACTATATGAAAGTCTGTCTGCTTTGTGGTTGCATTCCGACCTATGCAATACCACAGGTGAATCTTGTAACGTATAATCTGGAATAATGGGTGAAGAGGTAGATTGAGAATCTGTACCTGAGTGTGAGATACGAACTTGGCTGGAGTATGGTGTTGAAGGCGGAGCTGTAATCTGAACAGAAGTCTGATGTAGGAGTCCTTGCCGAGATGCTCCAGGGATGAAAGTAGGGCCAGCGACATAGTGTCTGCTGTGGGCTGGTTGCAGCGGTATGCGAACAGCAATGGATCAAGGCATTCTGAGAGTATGGAGTTGATGAGTCTCATGATCAACCTCTTGAAGCACTTCATAATGATAGATGTGAAGGTCATCAGATGGTAGTCATTGAGGCACGTTGCCTGATTCTTCTTTGGCACCGTCATGGTGTTCTTGAGCTTTTGAACAATTCTTTGTGTTTTGGTGGTCACGTATTGCTTTAAATTTTCCTTTAGCAAGAGTTATTGATATACGTGGCTCATGTCCATTTTTCAAAACGTCTTGCCTCCCACAAGAATTGAAAACAAATCTTCTACCCTAGGTAGTAGATGAGCATCTAACTTGGGAAAACTGTTTAATGGTGAGCTTGTAGTCACCACAAATGCGCACCGTACCGTCATTTTAAGGACAGGAGCGATTGGAGCTGCTCAACAAGAAAATTGAATAGATTCAATGATTCCTAGCCTTTGCAGCCATCTAACTCCTCCACTTTCCTTCTCATGGCAACGGACATTGTCTTGCACTTGAAGAAGTGAGGAGTAGCCTGAGGATCTACATCCAACTTCACAGTAGTACCATACCATGTACCCAATTCCTCTTCGAACACGTCCAGATACTGCTTGACAACACCCTTGTATATTTGATCTCATCCCATTTCAATGGAATTTTCCTCAACCAGTCATGCCCTAGCAAACTCCGCCCCTTCCCTTTGACCATAAGGAGGCAATCCCTTGCTTCTTGACTGTTGTACGCAATATGGACTTCCAATGCCCCGAGCAACGATTAATCCCTGCCGGAGTAAGGGCTGCTGCTCGGTTAGAATCCCACGTCGACTTGATAGTCTCATCACTAATTTTGGACGCAGAGGGTCCATCTTTGCATACCATCGACCACCACTGTAATAAAAATAGGCTCTGCTTGTGCCTCATTCATATTAAACATGTTGTAAGTATGCTCCTCTGCTTGCTCCGAACTTTCCATGTGCTGCATAGCTGCTTGAGGCTTCCTCAATTTAAAATTTTCTTCTTCAACCTTGGCCTTGCATTTCACACGCCTGTATTTGCCCATTCTTGTTGCATCGGTGACAAAGAGCACAGAGAAATTTGGACTGATTCTCAAGTGGGACCTCCACATTTAAAACACTACTGCCTTTCTTCATGCAGCTTCTTTCTGTACTTGGCACAGCGTCCCCATCTGGGCATCAGGATTAGCTTGCTGAATATGGCTAGCATTGCTGACAGCCATTCCTATGCCCTGAGAAATTTCTAGAGCCGCCGTAAAAGTCAGTGTGGCTTCACTCAACTGAATTCTGTCTTCATTAATGCCACAGACTGGCCTATCTCTAAGCATATCTTTTAAAATTGCTCTAAAATTTGCGTTCTAAAAGCTGGCGTAATTCTGCCACAGAGTTAGCTATCGTTTGACGTGTTTTTCGACAATGGCTATGAAATTTGAATCTTTGAACAATCACCGAGGTCTTTAGTTTTGTGATTCCGAACCAGAGAAACCAAATATGGAAATGAAATATCCCCTGGCTTTCATATGTGGCCAGATTCCTCATCAACATATAGTCTTTGCCCCATACATACTTGGGGAAAATCAAATATTGTTTTGCCTCATCTTCCAATCCATTTGCTAAAAATAAATGCTGCAACCTCCCCACGTATTCAGCCCAGTTCTCACTTTTCTCATCAAACTTACCGACCACCCCGATAGCCACGCTGCGCCTAACTTGAAATTCTGTCAAATAAATCCACGATGAAACTGGCTACTCACTGAATGCACCCTTGTGTTGCCACGCAGTTTTTTTTTACTGCCGTATTCTCGTCACCAAAAAGATGTTGATAATTTGAGGAAAATAAGGTGTGAAACTTGAGACCAGAAAGAAGGTAGTCAAAAGCGTTGTATAAAACAAAAAACTTCTTGATAAATAAATATATATATTTTTTTTAATATACATAACCACATTTCAGCAGAACAATAATAACTATGAAAACAGGAGCTCTAGTAAAACGGGTCTTGATCACAGGTCACCCTCTTGCAGACTGGAAAAAGCTCTGAACCCTCACGCCAGTAAAACAAGTACGTAGGACAAAGGCTGATAAGAACACTTTGTACTCAAATGACATTCTTTATCAAATATATTGCGGGAAATTGAGAACATCTAAAGCAAGATATTCATAAAATAAAAGTTTCCTCTGATGATGAACCAAAGCTTGATAGCTCAAATCAGGACCCTTCTATACTGTTGCCTTTTTTACCTGCTATTAATATGGCAATCAATAAGGTTGCCCGTCTTTCTTTTGATATCGATATTATATTGCTCAGAGTCGCCAGGTATCAAATGATACCACCACAAGGTTCAACCGGATATCGAACAAAGAGCCAAACACCAGTTAGTTAATTCAAGATCAATGGTTCTTTATTTACACACAAGATTAATCATGCAACATAAACACTACTAGTTAAACTACACCTATCAACTAGACAACGTGTACTTAACTTCAGGCACCCGGCTTAGGTCAGAGGAACAGTGGCCGTTGTTCGATTCTGGATCTACTGGGTCTGGAGAAGTAACTGCTGCTCAGCTGGGCTCATCTGTCTGGTTGCGGGCGTTGAACTTGAACTTGCTTCTGGTGGTGCTGCACTTGGAGGTGGATGTTGCCGGAGCGCCAGGTCCAAGAGAGGTCGAACACATGACAGTCACTCTCTTTATCCTTGGGGAGCTTCGCCTCTTTTGAGCGGCCCTTCGGTTTGGACCTCATTAATTGGGTGGTTCTTGATCACTGTATTCGATTTGAGCCAATAATGGGGCGGGTGCCTTGATGGCTGGGCATGTCCAAAGTGGTCATTGACCCTGTTGTTTACACTTCCTGAGTACACCCGAAAGTGGCACCGACATGTTTGGGATTGTATCGGTTACTCAAGTATCAGTCTTTTGTCTTACGGAGATGGGCCATCAAAATGCTAATCGGTTGGGAGTTTCGATGCTGTCTGGATTCTTTGCTCACAAATACACATTCAGGCTCTGAGCCTGCCTGAATCTTACATTGTCCACATTTCCCTTTATGCTTTGCGACCGTCCATGTTTCTTATTGTAAGTGGCCATCCCAGGTGGCAAACGTCCGTCCTCTTAATCCTCAACGCGAAGCGTCAAGGATCACACTACTGAATCTTCTCCTGTTCTCTGATATGCCGGGTACCCTCAATCAAGGACAGGTTCTATCCTACTCTGTCCTATGGGTCGAAACATTTACCTAAGTTTTCCCTAATACAGCACATATCTATAAAAGTTCTAAGGGGGCACTATAACATTCAATCATACATTTCAATTTCTTTACACAAAAAGGGGAACCTCTAACTATCCTTAACTAAACTATACTCATGCTGCTATCAAATAACCAAAGGAACTTATATTACAATAGAAAATAAACAATAGCAGCATCACATTCCTACTTAACACTTATGTCAATTTACAGAAAAAGTAACTTTATTAAAAAAAACACAACCGCAGAATTTATTGGGAAGGATAGAGTTCAAAAAGAGTGTGGTGGTCTGCTGAAGTCCGCGAAAGGGGGCTCTGAGTGTGAAAACTGGAGGGCAGGAGGCTCTCCTTCGCCATTTCCGAAGTCTGATCATCTGGATGACACTGCAAAGTATAGCTATAATCAATAGGGCTTCTACCGTGTATGAAAGGGAATACCATTTTATGATATCACACCATGTGGGGGTATCAGTGGCTGTGTCTATGTGTGGTGTAGTGTCCGGGCTAGGGGTGTCGTGTTGGGTGGTCATGTTCAGGGCCTGTGTGGTGAGGGGTATAGGGGCGGATAATGAGCGCAACTGTATTGATCCAATGACAATCATGATGCAGATTATCAGGTCCATCTTCATCTTGTCTGTATCTTCCTCTATCTCCTGGTATATTCGTATCTTCCTGGGGGTACAAGCATAATATCTGTTATTATCTCGTTTTTCTGTCTGTTTCTCCTTCACGTCAATTTCCCATTTAGAATTGTCACCATATGTGATTCCCTCATTTTTATTTTCAAACCAACCATTTGGGAGACAAGACATCTGAAAAGTAATTCTGTCACAGTGCGAGCACTCTCGCAGCCTGTGTTTGATGGGCTGAGTGGGCGGACAATTTCTCCGTCCAGTGCAAATTCATTTCAACCAAGTGTTTTAACATGTAAATAGCAGGTGAGGGTTAGCAACCGAAGGGTCGCCGGAGAGGAAACAAAAGTTGTGGCAAAGTGCATTCTTTAAACCACATTTTTGAAAGAACAGCAAAAGAGTTTCAAAAATAACTTTCTGAATGGAGTGCGTATGAGCGTACAGGGCAAGAATGGGTGGAATCCCTGGGTAGGGCCGTGATCAGTGCCGTTGCTCCACTGCCTGGGTAACCTTACAAGAACGGTAAGAATCTGAATATTTATGGACTTTCAACAAACTCGTGCCTTTAACTACCATGTTGCGTCAAAGGAGTAGTCATAACTGTATCAAATTTGCATGAGATCAACACACAAGTCGTACAAGAGAGAAACATTCAACATTTTTAAAAAAACTAACAAAAAACAAAGCGGGCAGGCTCCATCAGAGAATAGGACACCGTAAATCTCAATCGGTTCCTTTCATCATCTGGACACCTCAGGGTTCCATTCCAAAAAGGGTCTCAAAGGGGTTAGCATGGTGGGAGTCAGACTGAGTCATCACCATCTCCTGGTTGCCAAACTCGTGACTGGAGTTTCGGTGCCAATGCGGCTTGGGCCGATGTGGGATCCATCTCGTCGTTTCTTATCAGTCGATAAGAATTGTCACAGTGCCATTGTTTCGTATTCTGTAGGGTGGTAGGGGCAAGCGGGGTGTTGCTATTGTCGGGTGGTGGGTCAGGTTCTGGTGACGGCAAATAAATTGTCTCTGAGTGGCCGAACATATCGTGGTCGGTGTCAGTGGGGCTGTAGTGACTGGGGCCTGGTCTGTTTTTCCATTGGTCGGGAGTATCAAGGGCGTCAGTTGTGCTTTCGCTGTCACTATCGCTAGCGGCTGAATCAAGTGTGAGGGTGAAATTGGCCTCTGGGGGGCGGAGTCAAGGTCGTGTCTGTGGACGTGCTCTCCTGGCTGGGGGAGGGCTGGATTGGGTTGTCAGTGGGTGAGTCTTCGTTGTCGGCCATTGCCAGTGAGATGTGTGAGTGGCTGCACTGCATTCCATAAACCTTAAGCTGGTTTATATGGAACCATCCTGATTTTCCATTAGGATATGTGATCTTGTAAACTGCGGGGCTTACTTTATCGGAAATTGAGTAGGGTCCTGCAAATTTGGGGGAGAGGAATGAACTGGGATTGTACAGGAAGATCATAACTTGCTGTCCGACTGTGTACTCTTATCGGGTGTACTGTTTTATCAAAGCAGGCCGTACTCTGCTTTCTCCGAGCGCCGAGTCGAACAGCTGCAGCGAGCTTTAATATTCTCCATTATGTTTTGGACCGCTTTTTCGTGGGTAAGGGCGGTGACTGTGGGGCTGGCCAAATCATGTCCAAATAAATATTCTGTACCCTTCATGGGTCGTCCGGTCATGAGGGTATGGGGGTTGTATCCTGTCGAACTCGACACCGTGTTTCTAATAAACATCAGTGTGAATGGGAGCACTGTGTCCCATGTCGTGTTATGCTGCTGTACCATCTTCCTAAGAGTTGCCTTTAGGGTTTGGTTCATGCGTTCCACAATGCCGCTGGACTGTGGGTGATAGGCAATGTGAAACTTCTGTTTTATTTCAAAAATCGTCAGGACGTTTTTCATTACTCTCCCTGTGAAGTGCGACCTTGGTCCGACTCAATACTACGGGGGAGTCCCCACCTAGTAAACATTTGCTCTGTTAGAATTTTTGCCGTGGCTTTGGCCGTGTTTGTTCTTGAAGGGAATGCTTCTACCCATTTTATGAAGGTGTCAATGACGACCAACACATATTTGAATCCATTTCTGCAGGGGGGAGGGGACCAATATAGTCTATCTGCAAGTTCGTCCATGGGCCATTAACAGGGCGGGTGTGTCTTAGCTGACCTTTCTTTGCATATCTGTCTGGGTTGTTCTGGGCGCAAATCAAACAATTCTCAATGTAATAGGTTACGTCGGTTTTTAAATCTGGCCACCAGCAGAGGCCTGAGGTGGACAAGAGTGGATTCTATCCCTTGGTGTCCGTGTCCGTCGTGGAATTGGCAAATAATGTGGTTCCTGTCCTGGGTGGGGACCACATAAATACCATCCTTTAATACGATTCCCTCATGAATCCTTAACGTGTCTTTAAACCTATCATAGGGAGCCGGGAAGTCTCCTTTTAAAATTTCCTTCAGCGTGTCATCTTCCTTTTGTGCCTGTGCCAAATCTTGAATATTGGTCTGTGAGACCTGGACCGTATGTACTGGGGCACTCTCGGTGGGGGGGTTGCCAAAAGTGGCCATGCCGTGAGCCTGCTTTCGCTAGGGTGTCTGCTTTCACGTTGCCGGGTGGGGAGGAACGATGCTGGCTTCTCACTTTTATGATTCTGTATTTTCTACCTTTCGCTATCTGGATAATGTGTTTTAGTAATGGCGCTGAGGGTAGGGGTTTTCCGTCACTGGATATAAATCCTCTAGATTCCCATAGGGACAGGAATTCTGTCAAGCTGTTGCAGACATACAAACTGTCCGAATATATGTCTGCTGGGGTCAGGAACGAATCTGAGTGCTGCACAATGTAAGCAATGGCTGCTAACTCAGCTGCCTGCGAAGCTAAATGTCTAGGCAACTTTAACAAGATTTCCTCTAAAGCGCGTCCCTGCGCGTCCTCTACATAAATACCACATCTTGTGATCCTTTTTCCATCTAGAACTGTGGAGGAGCCATCTACATAAATTTTTAGAGCTTTGTTTGTGGGCTGGGTCGTTTGTGGTCGGATGCCTGTCTTTTTCGGCACCGATCTGGGAACAAAGAGGCCTGTGTTGTGCTTGGCTGCAATGATCTCGCACTCGTGGGGTTCCTGCATATTGTAAATTGTCGGCCAGAAACATGTGCATCTTTGTCCTTTTTACCGTAATGTCGCGTCCTTGTAGGAGTAGGGTCCAGCGCGCTGCGTGAATTTGACTTGCTGTGCCGTCTTTTAGCCTACTGTCTAATAGTAGCTGTTTCGGGGAGTGCTCGGTCAAAACGGTTACGGGGTTGAGTCCTGTTATGTATGAGAAGTATTGGACAGCCTAAAAAACTGCGAGCAAGTGCCTTTCGCAGGCTGAAAATCCTTGCTCTACGGGATCTAAAACCCATGAGGCATAGGCTATGGGTCCTAAATGATCGTGCCTTTCCTGTAGAAGTACTGCCGAAAGGGTTCGGTCGCTGGTCGCTACCTCTATTGCATATGGGGAGTGTGGGTCTGGGGCCTGTAAAGCGGGGCTGTGCTTAGGGCGTGTTTCAAAGCATCTACGGCATCCGTGTGCTGTGGAAGCCATTTCCATGGGGCCTGTTGCTTAAGAAGCTCGGAAGGTGGGGCTGTTTTTCTGGCAAAACCGTCTATGTGGTTCCTGCAGTAACCGACCAGTCCTAAAAATGACCGGAGTGCTGTAACATTTTGGGGCAAGGGCAATTTACAATTGAATCTATCCGTTTCTGTTCTATCTCACGCTTATCATGTGTAATGACCGTACCTAAATAAGCGACCTTTCCCTGGAGATATTGAGCTTTTTGGGGGTTAATTTTGCATCCAATTTCTGTTAGGAGTCTTAATAATTCCGAAAGAAGCAAAATGTGCTCTTCCTTGGTGTCAGTCTGTAGGAGCAAATTGTCCATATACTGAATGAGGCATTCGGGTTGGGAAAATTTTGCTAATCGTTCGCCAATTGTCTGAAAAATGGAGGGGGAGTTGTGGGAGGCATGTCCACGTGTATTGCTGTCCCTGGAAAGTGAACGTAAATTTGTACTGGCACGTTTTGTCCAATGGAATGGACCAAGAGCCATTGCTAATGTCCAAAACCGTGAAACATTTTCACTGAAGTCCCTGCTTTAACATGGTCTCGGGACCCGTGGCAACGGTGGGGGCTGCTAACAGAGTTACTTTGTTTAATTCTTTATAATTGATGGTCAGTCGCCATGAACCATCTGGTTTTCTTACGGGCCAAATCAGGGCATTGTTCGTTGAGGCTACGGGACGAATTACTCCTTGGTCCAATAAAATCTGGATTACTTTAGCTATCTCTGCCTCGGTTTGCTGTGGAAAACTGTATTGTATCTGGGGCTTAGGATCGGGACCTATAATGTTGACTATTCCTGGGATTTTACCGCAATCATGCTTGTGCTGAGCAAACGATGCTTTATGTCTTTTCAAGACTTCTCTAACTGTTTTGTCCGTGGTAATGGTTTGTAGATCAAACCAGTACTCTCCCACTGAGCTAATCCTGTGTGCGTAGTCTCCTACTGTGGGCGTGGCGGGGACTCGTGCTGCTCTAGCCATTTTCCTCACACATTTATTTACGGGGTCGAAAGAAATTGTGCGTGAGCTCATAAAATCTATTCCTAAGATGTGCTCTTCTGTCTGGGGTAAATATACCAAAAGGACTGAGTGCTTAGTTTTAATGTTACCGATCTGGATATCCACAGGGGCTGTAATGTGTCCCTGCTGGAGGTGGCCTGTAAAGCCACTAAGGATGATGGTGTCTGTAGTGGGCCGTATACCTCGCTGGTACATCATGGAGGAGTTTAACGCGGTCCGGGACCCTCCTGTGTCCCAAAGGAACTCTACGGGGTGTCCCCGGACTGTGCCTGCAACTACTGGTATTCCGGACTTGTCCCAAAGTGTGTCGCAGACCTAAGTTGGGGAGTCCGAACACCGTCAGTCAGTGCCATTTATGGCCAAATTATATGCACGGGCACTAACGCTGTGGACAGGTCTGGCATTGTTCCTAGGGGGGGGGGGATTTGTGGGCTGATTCCGTTGCAGTTTCGGGGGGGCTTGGCATTCTTGTGCGTAATGTCCCTTCTGTCCACAATTGTAGCATTCCTGCGCTTTAGGATTCTGCGTGTTACTTCTATCTTCATTTACCCTTGCGGGATCTTGGTGTGCCCTTACTGGATTCATGTTGGTGTCTACTCTCTTCTCTGTCTTTTTCTGTAGGGATTGTTCCCAAGCTCTAGATAGTCGCTTCAGTACCCACACTTCGTTGTGTGCCGGGTCTGAGGGGTCGTAATTCGCACATGCCTTTTGTCCTGCCTCCGTGGCGTGGGAGACTAAATTAAGGGTCCATTTGGCCGTATTGTCTGCAGATAAATGGGCGCGTGTCAAATCACCGAATACTGCGGTGAAGTGGATCCAGAGGCGTCCAGCAAATGCTGTTGGATGCTCTCCCTTTTTCTGTCTGCACCGGTTGATTCCTTCTACCGGATCTCCTCTATTGTAGCCAATGGCATCTAGAATGGCTGTTTTCATATCTTGGAGGCTACCTCCTCCTAAATTTTGTGGGTCGGGAAGGGCTGAACTAACAGACGGGTCAAGGCTCATTACTATGAGTTTTATTTCTTCCTGCTCGTCCAGACCGTACATGAAGGTCTGTTGCCTAACTCGTTCAAAAAAGTGGTGTGTCTGACGTGGGGTGAAAAGTTTATATTTTGTCGCGGGCATCTCTTAACTGGGTGATGGTTAGTGGGGTGGTGTACACAAAATCGGGTTGGTCTTCTGTTGTTACTCTACGCTGCGTGGTGATGGGATTCATTGGGTTGGGTGCTGCCTGTGCAGTCGATGGTGCGGGTGCTTTCCTTTTCGGGGCCTGGGGGGCTCTGTTCTGATTTTCTGTCTCGTTCACATATCGATGGGCTGTTTCATTAAGTTCCTGCCAATCGGGGCCATCTTCCTGATCTAACTGTGGGCCAAAGGTGTCTCTGAACCCATTCTGAACTGAGAGCAGTGATTGCAATCTTGCAATTTTCTGCCTGCACTTGGCATGGTCCACCGAACTCTGCCTCTGTTCCGTGGTGGAACTGTGGAGTGCTCGTAGGGCTGCCTTTAAGTCCTCACACTGTTTTTTCAACTGTTCTGCTCGGTTTTCTGTTTCCTCTCTTACCAAAACCGCACGTTGCGTGTCCTGGTAGGCCTTATCATATTGGATCTGAAAGCTACTTAGGTGAGCGAGACAAGATTGGTGTGCCCTTTTGACATCAGCCATCTCCTTGCCCTTCGCCGCTAGCTGCTCTCTGAGTTGCTCATTTACTCTCTCACAATCGCTAACATTTCCCTCTCTACCCCTCTCCTCCTCAAGCTATGTACGGAGCGTCCTCACGACCTCCTCTGTGCCTCGCAATTGTGCCAAGCAGGACACGATTGCCATCGGCTTACGAACTCTACTCAAATTCTTCTTGTGGATCTCGGTCAGGTTATCTCACCAGGTTTGTCCTATATTACCAGGACCTGTTTCCTCATTCGCACAAAACTCAGACCATAGGGGCCATTCTTTCCTCTTATGTACTTTCTCATCTCCTCTTCCCATATGGGACACTGTTGTGCTCTGTTGGTCACTGCGACCTCGGGTTCTTGTGGGTGCATAAGGCGTTCCATTGCCTTCATTGCCATCTCTACGATGATTTTTGTATCTCTACCGGGAATTTGGGACAGGGGGGAATAAAACGGTGGTGCAAACAACGGGTATGGCTCAAGCTACTTTCTGGTTTATACAACTCCCGAAAGTTTCATGCAACAAAATCTATCGAGGTTACCCCTTATTAGTACGCATGCAAATTACACAGTTTAGAATCCTGGAGGTTTGATCGATACTGGTCTTACGCTTGTGGTTTCTTTTACTTTTCCAATTTGGATTTCTAATTCAACCATTTTGTGGGTTCTCTCGGAGTGACTGGGTCGAGTTCCCACCAGAGTCGCCAATAACTTGCCTTTTTTACCTGCTATAAATATGGCAATCAATAAGGTTGCCCTTCTTTCTTTAGATATCGATATTATATTGCTCAGAGTCGCCAGGTATCAAATGATACCACCACAAGGTTCAACCGGATATCGATCAAAGAGCCAAACACCAGTTAGTTAATTCAAGATCAATGGTTCTTTATTTACACACAAGATTAATCATGCAACATAAACACTACTAGTTAAACTACACCTATCAACTGACAACCTGTACTTAACTTCAGGCACCCGGTTAGGTCAGAGGAACAGTGGCCTTTGTTTGATTCTGGATCTACTGGGTCTGGAGAAGTAACTGCTGCTCAGCTGGGCTCATCCGTCTGGTAGCGGGTGTTGAACTTGAACTTGCTTCTGGTGGTGCTGCACTTGGAGGTGGATGTTGCCGGAGCGCCAGGTCCAAGAGAGGTCGAATGCATGGCGGTCTCTCTCTTTATCCTTGGGGAGTTTTGCGCTCTTTTGGGCGGTCCTTCGGTTTGGACCTCATTAATTGGGTAGTTCTTGATCACTGTGTTTGATTTGAGCCAATAAAGGGGCGGGTGCCTTGATGGCTGGGCGTGTTCTAAGCGGTCATTGACCCTGTTGTTTACGCTTCCTGAGTACAGGGAGTGGAGACGAAATGTCTGGGATTGCATCGGTTATTCAAGTATCAGTCTTCTGTCTTATGGAGTAGGGCCATCAAAATGCTAATCGGTTGGGGGTTTCGATGCTGTCTGGATTCTTTGCTCACAAATATACATTCAGGCTCTGAGCCTGCCCGAATCTTACATTGTCCACATTTCCCTTTATGCTTTGCGACTGTCCATGTTTCTTATTGTAAGTGGCCATCCCAGATGGTAACAATACTCGAGAGAATACAGTACTATACGCAACATGGCCTCGTAATTTTACTCCTTTAGGCCTGGTCTCTTTCTGTGGTGTATCTCACTCTAGAGCCGCTATAGCTTTCCTGTGGTGTAATGCCTAGAACTGAATGTTGTACTCCTTATGCAGTTTAATCCGAGCTTTATTCCCTGACATAATGTCCTATCCCCACCACCAGACAAACCCTTCATTTGCGTATATGCTGTGTTGCGCACTTTCTCTAATTTCTTAATTATTTCAAATTATTATATTCAATCTGACCCTCCTAAATTTGGGACTGTAAATGATCCGATAGTATATTAAGGGTAATCCAGTTCGAATCTGATTATTGCACAATTTGTAGTGAATATGACTTAAAAACAACCTTGGAGCAGGATTCTGAGGATAAGGGATTTTGGTAGAATTTTCCCACAGAAAAGATTTGAGGAAAAAAAATTATTTTTAACGTTGGGTTTTAAAAGCAAAATGCCCCTTAATTAGAAAAGAAAAATAATTGGTTACTCTAAATTAATGAAATAAAGAAGAAACTGAAATCGGGAACAAAGCAGTAGAAAGATGATTTCTTGAGGTATGGCTTTAATTGTGCCAATGCAAATCAGGATGCAAAGCCCATGTGTGTTGTATGCAGGGAAGTACTGACAAATGAAGTTTAAAACCCTCAAACCTTCAACGGTATTTGAAGACTAAGCATGGTGAGTTCGAGGACAAACCTCTTGATTTTTCAAAGCATGCAGCAAGAACTTAAATCGTCAGCTGAAGCCCTTAGCAGAAATGCAACATTGAATGACGAAACAAGAGAGATTGTGAGGACCAAGCAGGCTCACCTGCCACATTAAAGGTAAACAATAATGGTGTTTCGCGAAGGTCGGCTGGCATGGGTCGCTAATGTCAGCCGACATGTTTCGCGAAGCCAGTTGGTAAAAGTGGCTCCCGGAAAAAGAAGTTTGAGAAACACTGGTTTAAGGCAATATGATGACATCCTGACATGGGGAAGTATGGTATATTGATTATTTTATATATATTTCAAAGACATTTAACTAATAATTACTGTTGTTCTGCATGCATACTCACCAAAGTAAAGCGACCTGACAATTTGTATCGGCATTATCATACCAAATATTTTGTTGGCCTATCTTTAAAAAGATGAATTGTGTGGAAAAAATAAATATCCAGTTCAGATCACAAGAAGCGACTTGCGATATATTCTGAGTTATACGGCGAAGTTCTCTGACTCATGCCATCAGTAGTAGAGTTCCCAATGAGGCAGAGAATCCAGCATTGTCAGGAAAATGGGATCGGTAAGGGAGTCCAGGAACTGGAGGGGCTGGTCTGGGAGGGGGGGGAGGAACACCGGGTATCGTAGTATGCCAATGACCTGTTACTATATGGGGCGGACCCAGTGGGGGGGATGCCGGAGGTGATGCGGGTCCTCAGAGTTTGGGGACTTTCCCGGGTATAAGCTCAACGTGGGGAAGAGTGAGCTCTTCGTGGTACACCCAGGGGACCAGGGAAGGGGAATAGACGAGCTTCCATTGAAGAGGGCGGAAAGGAGTTTTTGGTACCTGGGGATCCAGGTGGCCAGGAGCTGAGGGGTCCTACACAAGCTCAACTTGACGAGGCTGGTGGAGCAGATGGAGGAGGAGTTTAAAAGGTGGGATATGCTGCCACTCTCCCTGGCGGGTAGGGTGCAGTTGGTGAAAATGACGGTGCTCCCGAGGTTCCTTTTTGTTTTCCAGTGCCTCCCCATCCTGATCCCTAAGGCCTTTTTTAAGTGGGTCAGCAGGAGCATCATGGGATTTGTGTGGGCGAAAAAGACCCCGAGGGTGAGAAGGGTGTTTCTGGAACGGAGTAGGGACAGAGGAGGGTTAGCGTTGCCTAATCTATGTGGGTACTACTGGGCTGCCAATGTGGCGATGATACGCAAGTGGGTAATGGAGGGGGAGGGGGCGGCGTGGAAGAGGCTGGAGATGGCGTCCTGTGTGGGCACGAGTCTGAGAGCACTGGTGACAGTACCGCTGCCGGCGACTAGGTACACCACGGCTCCGGTGGTGGCGGCGACTTTGAAAATTTGGGGGCAGTGGAGACACCACAGGGGTGAGGTAGAGGCTTTGGTTTGGTCCCCGATCCGAGAGAACCATCGGTTCGTCCCAGGGAGAATGGAAGGAGGGTTCCTGAGCTGACACAGGGCAGGAATTAGAAGGATGGGGGACCTGTTTTTAGATGGGACGTTTGCGAGCCTTGGGGCTCTGGAGGAAA
The DNA here is from genome assembly GCF_047496885.1 of Scyliorhinus torazame. NCBI lineage: Eukaryota > Metazoa > Chordata > Chondrichthyes > Carcharhiniformes > Scyliorhinidae > Scyliorhinus > Scyliorhinus torazame. Next base: position 22,094,412 of record NC_092709.1, on the reverse strand, counting down.
AATTTGGGCTCCCCCCCCCCCCCCCCCCCCCTGGAAATGCCTTCAGGTACATGCAGGTAAGGGCGTTTGCAAGACGGCAGGTGAGGGAGTTCCTGCTGCTTCCAGCACGTAGTATCCAGGATAGGGTGCTCTCGGATGTGTGGGTTGGAGAAGGCAAGGTCTCGGCGATCTACCAGGAGATGCAGGAGGAGGAGGAGACCTCGGTGGAGGAGCTAAAGGGTAAATGGGAGGAGGAGCTTGGGGAGGAGATAGATGAGGGTACGTGGGCGGATGCCCTGGGTAGGGTTAATTCTTCCTCCTCTTGCGCCAGGCTTAGCCTGATACAATTTAAGGTTCTTCACAGAGCGCATATGACAGGGGCGAGGCTAAGTAGGTTCTTTGGGGTGGAAGACAGGTGTGTAAGGTGCTCGGGGAGCCCAGCAAATCACGCCCATATGTTCTAGGCGTGCCCGGCGCTGGATGGGTTCTGGAGGGGCGTTGCGAGGACGGTGTCTAAGGTGGTGAGCACTGGGTTAAGCCGAACTGGGGGTTAGCACTATTTGGGGTATCGGACGAGCCGGGAGTGCAGGAGGTGAAAGAGGCCGGTATTCTGGCCTTTGCGTCCCTGGTAGCCCGGCGGAAGATTCTGCTACAGTGGAAAGATGCGAGGCCCCCAAACGTAGAAGCTTGGATCAGCGACATGGCAGGATTCATTAAATTGGAGAGGGTAAAATTTGCCTTGAGAGTGTCTGTGCAAGGGTTCTTCAGGTGGTGGCAACCATTCCTAGACTTACTAACGGAGCGCTAGGAGGTGGTCAGCAGCAACCTTGGGGGGGGTTATACTTTGTGTTTACTATTGCTTAATGTATATTGGGGGAATTTGTGATGTAGTTGTAAGATGTTTATTTATGTGTTCTTTGTTTTTCTTTTTTCTGTAAGGAGGGGGGTTTGTTGAAAATATATAAAAATGTTAATAAAAATATTTTTTTTAAAAAAAGGAAAACAGGATCGGCGCCTGTCACTTTCCGATGCTCCAGCCCCTGCTGACGTCAAGATCGAGGTTCACGCCCTGTGCCAGTGGGAGGATATAAATGGTCTTAATGACCGTATTCTCTGTGCCTGTGAGATTCTCCAGTCCTCTGGGTCTGGAATCATGTGGGCGAGAATCACTAACGGTCTTGACAGCTCCTGGACCATTTCCAACAGAGTTAAGTGCTGTCAATTTCTAGATGACCACTTCAAGATTACTCCGCTGTGAAGAGAGGTGATTGGAAAGCCCTTCAGTCTGTTTGAAGTGGTCCAGGAGCTGTCAGTCAAAGCTTGATGTTTATAAACATTGCGTTAGAGTACTTCAGAGTTACTCAACTGTGAAGGAAGATGAATGGAACAATGCTGACAGCTGTGGTGTGTGGAAGCTGTTAATCACAGCCTAGTAAAAAATATCAAAGAGAAGTGAATGAATGGCTTATAGATCAGAGATCTGGGGGGTGGAGTGGCCAGCTGCACAACCTCGCTAATATAATAGGCCACCAATTCAAAATGGTGTGAGTCCCTCACAATCCTCGCCATACATAAATTTGCATGGGGAGGATTGCTGGGCGTGCAAATCAGGTGCAAGTCAGGATAAAAGCAAATTACTGCGGATGCTGGAATCTGAAACGAAAGAGAAAATGCTGGAAAATCTCAGCAAATCTGGCAGCATCTGTAGGGAGAGAAAAGAGCTAACGTTTAGAGTCCGATGACTCTTTGTCAAAGCTCTGACAAAGAGTCATCGGACTCGATACGTTAGCTCTTTTCTCTCCCTACAGATGCTGCCAGACTTGCTGAGATTTTCCAGCATTTTCTCTTTCGCTCCTAGGTGCAATTCAGGTCTGGCGTGAGAACATAGTCTCCCAAATGGAGAATTTGACTCATTTTTTCTTAAAGTTGGATATTGGGAAATACAGGTGTATGTTGTTGAACCCACTTGTGGGAGCGAGCAGTATTTCCCCATCTGAGAGAAAGTCTAAAGAAACATCTTAACCCTGAGGTGCAAACAAAAAACAGCACCGTATCTCAATTCCTCACATAGAATTCAGAGCATGTAGTCCATTTGGCCCAGCTGTTATATGCCAGTGTTTATATTCCACACAAACCTCTTCCCACCGTGCTCCCTCTATTTCCTACTCCCTTGTATATGCATCATATCTCTCTTAAATCTCTCAATACACCAATTAAGAACTAGGACAAGCCTTGGGTCTTTGACGACAGAGAGGAAAAGTGAAAGCAGTTCTGATGGGCCGAATGGCCACCTTCTGCACTGTAGGGATGCTACAATTCTATGATAACTCTGGCCACTCTGGGGCAGTGAGCTCAGCAACAGCATCAGCAAAACCCTGGACCTTTCCAGTCACATTGTACGCAAGTCAAGGAGTGACTACAAAACATTAGGAGCTAATTTATCTCCGTTTTACTGTTTTGTAAGCTGATATGACCTTTTGTTCTCATCAGTCACAATCGTTCAGTCCATTTACCAAAGGCTCGCCAAAAGCAACAGTTTAAAACTGCTGACACATAACAATAAAGCTTTTATATTTTTCAGTCTGTAGGTATTCACAACCACCGTGGTTTGCGAAACTACATTTGTCACAGAACCGCAGGGCAGTGACAATGCATAGGCATAACCATTAATAAAACATTTCTCTTAATAGTAGTCTTTTTTTAGCTTGGCTGAACCATGAGTGATAGCCAGCCCATCTGTTTCTAATCAGCTACAACACTCCACAGCTTACATGTTTAACTTTGGACCCTGAGCCCCATGAGCATCAAGCCAACTTTTAAACTGCTAGATGCTGGCGAGAAGCAGCCTAGTAGAATTCCATTGAAATTACCACATGGGGAGGAAATACTGTACAGAAAAGAATACTGGATCGAGTATTAATTAACTCTTAACTGAATGAGTAGAGACACCAGAGAGAAATTTATTTATGCAGCAGTTTGGATCTTATCCACCAGGGAATGGTTGAGTCAGAGCTCATCGCATCTTTCAAGGGAAAATTGGACAAATGTTTGATGCGTACAGGGCTTTGGGAATAGTTTTGGAGAAAGTGCTGCCACAGACATAATGGACAGAATGGCCTTCCTCTCCTCTAAACACTGATGGTTGAACATGGGAAGGTATTGTCACTGGACTAGTGATCCAGAAACTCAGGGTAATTCCCTGGGAACCTGGGTTCGAATCACACCACAGCAGATGGCAAAATTTGAATTCAATAAAAATGAATTAGACTTAATAGTCTCATGATGACCACCATTGACGATTTGTCATAAAAACCCATCTGGTTCAATAATGTCTTTTTAGGAAAGGAAATTTACCTACATGTAACTTCAGATCAGTGGCTGATTCATAAGTGGCCTATCAAACCACTCAGTTCAAGAGCAATCTTCTAAACGAATAAAAAAAATTGCAGCTGGTGCATTTCCAAAGCTCTTATTCTATTAAGCATTTAGGGGAGATCGTGGCATTGTGGCAAAATCACTGGACTAATTCAGGCTAATTAATAAATTCAATGAATTAATCTGGAATCGAAGGCCAGTCTCTGCAATGGTGACCATGAAACTTATCACTGATTGTCGTAAAAACTCACACCTGGTTCACTAATGTCCTCTAGGTGTCCACATGGGAAGGAAATCCGCCATCCTTATCTGGTCGAGCTTACAGGTGTCCACATGGGTCCAGACCCTCAGCAACGTAGTTGATTCTTAATTGCTCTTTGAAATAGCCACTCAAAACTGCTATGGAAAAATTGAGCAATTAGGGATGGGTAACAAATGTGGCCATGAAAGCATGTTTTAAAAAATAATAATATAGGATTGAAATTTCCTTGGTTTTGCAAAATCTAATGGTGTGGTTTTAAATTTGGAAACTTGACTTTTTGCCAACTGCTAGATAGAACTGGAAAGAAACAGTCGATATATTGAATCCTTTCAGGAAATGATACTTAATGTTGTACAGAGCTATGGTCACTGCTCATCTTGAGTACTGCACTTAGTTTGATACAATGCAAATTTATCACAAGCATATTGTCATGAGCCGTGAAGATGTGTCCTGTTCAACATGACTTCCCGTGGAAGCTTCTGGCACTTTTTAAAATCTGTAAAATGGACACTCATAAGATGCCTAAGAAGGCTGCCAAGAGTCAGATGACCTTTGCTTATTCAACACAGACTCTCACAAGTCTCCGTAAAGTCCTAATTGAATAGCCCTGGGTGGGGATCGCTCTCTGGAATGGGAAAACCAATATGAATATTATCTGAGATTTATTAATGTTTTGTATGTCATTAACCCAAAATCTAATCAATAGACCTCTCGATTTCCCCAGCCCAAGATCTGTGCTTTACAAAAGAGAATAGGCGTCCAGTTATCCATAGAATAAGTGTGAACGATCTCTATCTCCTATTGTATATCAATGGCCTTTAGCTTTGAGGCATTCTGGATGGACATTGGCCAATGATCATACATAAACCATTTATTATCCCAAGCACCAGAAAAAGGCCAGGGCAGTATGCATAAGACTACCTCAAGCCAGAGCATCTGTAGGAAAAGATGTTTCATCTTTGCCTTTTAAAAATTGTGAGGCTGTAAAGTTTTTAAAAGTTTCCCAGCCTGATTTTTAAAAATTCATTGAAGGGATGTAGGCATTGTTGGCTCGGCCAGCATTTGTTGCCCATCCCTAATTGCTCTTGATAAGGTGGTAGTGTGTTAACTGTTTGAACCGCTGCAGTCTATGTGGTGTAGGTACAGGTACCCAGAGTGCTGTTAGGGAGGAAAATCCTGGATCTTGACCGAGCAACAGTGCAGGAGCAGCGATATATTTACAAATCAGGATGGTGTGTGGCAGGAAGGAGAACCTACAGGTGATGGTGTCCACATGTAGCTGCCACTCCTGTCCTTCAGGGTAGTGGTTGTGATTTTGGAAGGTGCTGTCTAAGCCTCAAACTCTCAATTAAAGAAATCTGACCGTCTGATATGAAAACCGCAAGTGCTTAGCTTTGTGAGCTTCTGAGGAATCCTGTGATAATTTGAAAATCTGACTTCAGCTGAACACATCTGAATTATAATCCAGGAATGGGAAAAAAAACTCCTTTCTCTGTCATGCCCACAATGATGTCCTCCTACAACAAACCAAATACGTGAACTGTTAACTAATCTTTTGGTTTGACACTTGTAGAAGTGCATTATCTTCTTTAATTGCATCTTTTTTGAGTGTGGTGTGACTGATGTAGCATCTAATTTCAGGATGAGCAAGTGAGTAAATAATTTTCATTTTTAAGCACACAAGTCTGCTACCTCTGACTTGGTTGGTTCCGTAGTTTGAGTAGTTTGGGCAGCACGGTAGCACAAGTGGATAGCACTGTGGCTTCACAGCGCCAGGGTCCCAGGTTCGATTCCCCGCTGGGTCACTGTCTGTGCGGAGTCTGCACGTTCTCCCCGTGTCTGCGTGGGTTTCCTCCGGGTGCTCCGGTTTCCTCCCACAGTCCAAAGACGTGCAGGTTAGGTGGATTGGCCATGCTAAAAATTGCCCGTAGTGTCCATAAGGGTTGGGAGGGGTTATTGGGTTGCGGGGATAGGGTGGAAGTGAGGGATTAATGTGGGTCGGTGCAGACTCGATGGGCCGAATGGCCTCCTTCTGCACTGTATGTTCTATGTAATCTATGTAATCTATATGACTGCTGCAATAATGTTTTTTAAAATCCTGGTTTGAAAGACAAGCCAGGCTTTGTGGCTACAAAAGTGATAATTAAAGCATCGTAAAAGTAAGGGTTAATGAAATTTCGTTTATATAAAGGTTCCATGGGGTGTAGATAATTAGATGCACTGTTTAGTTTAGTAAGCTGATGCAGTTAATAGGAGGAGCCAGGGACTGAAGTGGTCAGGTGTTGAGTCTTTGATCTGAGAACAGACCAGCAGCTTCTCTCGAAACAGTTCAGATTTTGCCTGCAAACAGAACTGCAGTTTCTGAAAAGGCTGGCAGGTTAAACAGTGGTCTGACACAGACAAGAATCTGGCTCCTTAAGGATCTCTTTCTCTCAAAGCAGTTTATCCAAGACATTTCTTTACAGAAAATAGTCCTGGGTTGGTTAACTGTATTTAAAAGTGGATTTTGACCTGAGGTGGGTTTTGCTTGAGTGGAGAAAAAAGATAGCAGTTAGGAGTTGTTTAACTGGTAAACTATTTGTCTTGATGATAAAGTTAGTAATATGGTCTTAGTAATAAAGCTTGTTTTAATATACCATATCCCTATTTGTGTGTGGAGTCACTTCTTGAACAAAATATCCTTTCCTCACAGTCTTCCGAATTAAATAAGACATTGCAGTTTCTGTCTAGTATCCTAGCACCTGTTGGGGTGTGGTCTGGGATCATAATACATACACATTCACCTTTCAAAAAAATAGCACACTGATTCTGAGCAGTAAGGGAAGTGAACTAGGGAGTTTCAGTTTATTTATCCTCCCATGTTCATAACATAGCGAGCCAAGGGTTAGATTATGAAGTTGGTTGCACAAACTTAAGTCTGCATTTATTTTATAAGGCTGAATGGGGCGATCTAATGACAAACGAACACCATAATTTTAGATACAGATACTATTTTCTCTCCTGGGGTAAATCTGAAAGAAAGTGGCGTAATCTCATAATTAGAGCTAGGCCAGTTAGAATTGAAATCAGGAAGCACAATATTACACCGACTAGGGAAATCTGAAATAAAAGCAGAAAATACTGGAAATACTCAGCAGCTCTATGGAGAAAAAAACCCCATTATCGTTATCTTTCATCGGAACAGCTGGAAATCTGGAACTTGTGGATGTTGGGTCAGAAACCGGGGGACATATGTACACAAACTTTACAGATTTCAAGATAGGTTGACAATGTTGTTTAAATGGCACATGAGATTCATGGCTTTACAAGAGTTCCAAAGCAAGGAAGTCAGTGCTAAACCTTTCTAAGATAGTTAGACCCCAGCTGGGACATTATGGACGATTCTTGCCACCACACTTTTTTTATAAGAATGTCAAAAAATGTGAATTGTTGAGAATAGAACCAGGGATGTAGGATTTCTGAATTTGTGATTGTTCTCCTTTGAGCAGAGAGGATTAAGGGGAGATTGAATAGAGTTGTTCACAATCATGAAGTGTTTTGATAAAGTAAATAAAGAGGGATCTGTTTCCAATGGCAAACAAGTTGATAACAAATACATGCAGATTTAAGGTAACAGAACCAGCGAGAATTATGCAGCATGTTGTTAATACCTGGAATGCACTGCCTACAAGGGTGGTAGAAGCAGATTCCAAAGTAACTTTCAAAAAGGAATTGGATAAATATTTGAGGGGGGAAACGTGTAGAGCTACAGGGAAAGAGTGAGAAATGGGACGAATTGGAAAGTTGTTTCGATCATGCACTGGCATGATGGGCTTAAAGGCCTTCTTATGTGCTGCATCATTCCATGATTCCATGTTTGAAACACTGATTCACGGGTGGTGCAATGGTTAGCACCGCTGCCTCATGGCGGCACGGACTGTTTGGTGTTTGCACATTGTCCCCGTGTCTGCGTAGGTCTCCACCACCACAACCCAGAAATGTGCATGTCAGGTGGATTGGCCACCCTAAATTGCCCCTTAATTGGGAAAAAGAATTGGGTACTCTAAAAAAAAAATTTTAAAGAAACATTGATGGATATATTTTTGCTGAGGAAAGGGGAATCAAAGAATATGAAGCAAAGGCAAGTAAATTGAGGTACAGATCACCATGATCTAATAGAACTGCAGAATAGGCTGGATTGGCTTTGTGGTGATATGCATATGCATAGCAATGTATACAGTTGGAAATATGACCTCCGACCAGCAGGTTGGGACGGCGTTCCACCATGTGACTCCACAGATCAGCAGTTGGTAGTAAGTCGCACTAGAGGACAATCACATTAGAAGTAGCTCCAGGAGAATATACTTATTCATTATCGTTTGTATTATTGTTAGTTAGCTATCTTTCCATGTGCTCAAAAACTATCTTGCTCATCAAAGAACTAGGTGTTCTGTGTTCCATCTTTACCATGGCCACAACACAGAATATAACATGGTACCAAGAGTGTCGAACAATTGAAGGTAACTATGAAGTGAAATGAAAATCGCTTATTGTCACAAGTAGGCTTCAAATGAAGTTACTGTGAAAAGCCCCTAGGGAGAAGACAGGAGTAAAACAGACCGAAGAAAGAAAAAATAAATTTCTTCCACCTACCTGGTAAACTATGGGTAACTGGAACTCGACGCATGGAAAGACTATGAAGTTAAAGATGGAAGGTCTGAAGGTGCCTCACCAGCTTCAGATGACCAGTAATGTAGATGAGAATTGGCGTCTTTTTAAGCAGTAATTTAAGCTCCATGTTACATAGAACATAGAACAATACAGCGCAGTACAGGCCCTTCGGCCCACGATGTTGCACCGAAACAAAAGCCATCTAACCTACACTATGCCATTATCATCCATATGTTTATCCAATAAACTTTTAAATGCCCTCAATGTTGGCGAGTTCACTACTGTAGCAGGTAGGGCATTCCACGGCCTCACTACTCTTTGCGTAAAGAACCTACCTCTGACCTCTGTCCTATATCTATTACCCCTCAGTTTAAAGTTATGTCCCCTCGTGCCAGCCATATCCATCCGCGGGAGAAGGCTCTCACTGTCCACCCTATCCAACCCCCTGATCATTTTGTATGCCCTTGGCCTGCAGGCACAGCCTGATGAGAGGTGTATTGTGTTGCTGCTCACGGTAGCAGGTCCTCAAGCCATTGAAATTTACAATACCGTCGCATTCGATAGCGAAGCAGAAAGCAAAACTTTTGATGAAGTAACAATGATCGACATTGCTCCCCGAAAAGATATGAAACGTTTGAACGGTATATCTTACGCACACGTACTCAGAAGTTGGGCAAATCTTTCGATACTTTTCTAACGGACTTGCGGTTGAAGGCGCAATCATGCAATTTTAGTACGTCAAAGTCGTTGTTGATTCCCGATCAGATAGTGTTCGGGATATGGAATGATAAGGTACGCGAGAGACTATTGAGGGAAAAAAATGCTTTCTTTATTTGTCATGCAAGTGAGCTAGCTGCACAGCAGATCAGCACATTCAGTCAAACATTTTGCCGCCTATGTGGCAGAAAATGGTAGCGCCATAAGCATAGAGAAGCAGTCAAAGAAAAAACGTCTCTGCGTGTAGCCATTTTAAGTGGCCGACCGGATCCGCCATTTTGTGCCAGCGATGCGGCAATCGACTTGGGCCACGACAATGCTCAGCATATGGGACGGTGTGTTCCTAGTGTGGCAGAACAAATCACTTTGTGAGGCACTGTTTTTCAAGTACAACAGTGGACCAAACAGGATCAGTCAACGTGGTTGATGAGATGTGCATTGAAGACCTTTTTTCGTTGATCTGATTTCAACTGAGGACACGATGAGTCCGAATATGCAAAGTAAAGAAGTCTTACTTTCCAGTTGCGGCAATAGTGATGGTGATGCTGATACCATGGAAGACACATGGACAATTCCATTGATGTTGAATGGCACTTTAATTAAATGCAAGCTCGACACGGGAGTGAGGGTCAACCTTATAGGTTGGTCAGATTTGAACAGGCTGAGAGTGAAACCGATAGTTGTCAATCAAATAAGTCTGCTCAGAGACTACAATGGGACAGAGATTGCGACATTAGGCTCATGTGAGCTCGAAGCATGGGTACACAACAGAAGTCATACCATAACATTTTCCATTGTGGACACTGAACGGGAGTCCATCATAGGAGTGGAAGCGTGTGAGGCACTGAACTTAGTTGAGCGGCTGCATATTCCAGACAGCGCTACGATAGAGGATTATGAAATGGAGCAGTTATCCAGTGAGATTTAAAAAAAAAAGTCAAGGTGGAGGAAGATAAACCAGATAACGTGATGGAGGAGCCAAAAGGAATTCCAGAATGCTGGTTGACAGCCTTCAAAAATGCGGATTTGCTCAGCGACATGATACAGGAGCCTATCTTAAAGCATTTGCAAGATTTACAGGTGAAATTTTCAGATCCTGGACAGCCATTGAATTTCACTCTGGAGTTTAAGTTTGAGCCAAATTAGTATTTCAAAATTAAGCAGTGACAAACACATACCAGATGGAGTCGCAGCCGGATGAGTCCGATTTTTTTTTTTTTTCTTCTTTGATGAACCACAAATTATAGGATGCACCGGATGCCAAATCGAAGGGAAGAACGGAAAAAATATCACAATGAAGACTATTAAATGTAGACGCATAAGGGTCGGCGCATTGGTAGACCAGTTGAACTTTGAAATTGGTCACTTCTTGCATGAACACGTAATTCCACGAGCAGTGTTATACTTCACAGGAGAAGTTATTGCAGACGATGATTAAGATGATGATGATTACAATGAGGAAATTGAAGAATCAGATGATGAGCCAGAAGAGGAAGACTATGAAAGTTTGTTTAGTTTATTTGGTATTAGTGATGAGGTGATAAGTAGCATCCAATCTGTGCAGGACAAAGATGACTGTGAAAGTTCCAAGATGGAGTGTGCAGAGGCTGAAAGTGAGATTGCAGCAGCAGTCAAATTAGCTGAGAGCAAATCAACTGTGAACAGCCAACTGGTAACCGAAGAAATTATCCCATTTTGGAGAAATTGGGTCCAGAGAAGTACGATGAATTATCCTATGCTCGTGGAATGGTTCCTGCAGTGGATTCCCAAGTATTTAAGGCCAGTCCATCAAAAAACTTGCTGCAAGATCAGATGGATACATTTTTGTGCAGCTCTACAACAACAGACAAAGCATGTATCATTATATCAGATGTGGATGAGCCACTAATTGAGACTAAAACACAAAGTGAAGAAGAAGGGCAGCACGGTAGCATTGTGGGGGCAGCACGGTAGCATTGTGGATAGCACAATTGCTTCACAGCTCCAGGGTCCCAGGTTCGATTCCGGCTTGGGTCACTGTCTGTGCGGAGTCTGCACATCCTCCCCGTGTGTGCGTGGGTTTCCTCCGGGTGCTCCGGTTTCCTCCCACAGTCCAAAGATGTGCAGGTTAGATGGATTGGCCATGATAAATTGCCCTTAGTGTCCAAAAGTGCCCTTAGTGTTGGGTGGGGTTGCTGGGTAATGGGGATAGGGTGGAGATGTTGACCTTGGGTGGGGTGCTCTTTCCGAGAGCCGGTGTAGACTCGATGGGCCGAGTGGCCTCCTTCTGCACTGTAAATTCTATGAAAGTAATGCCTAATTTTGAGGACATTGATCTACCTAAGATACTGGAATGCGAGAGTTTGCAGGTCATTCCTGAAGTCACAAACTTGCCTGTAACTTCAAAAGCGTCCAAAAATATGCCGATATTAGATGCCTCATCAGTTGCTGGGCTTGCAGTACAGCAATCGAGCCCATGCACCCTGGATCAACCAAAACTCCTCAATCTAGCAAAGGCTTCAAAAAGCAGCTATTGTGACAGAAGAGCCAGAAACGAGCTTTCACAGCAGAATATCCAGAGACAGCTATTACAGCAGAAGATCCAGAGACAGCTATTACAGCAGAAGATCCAGAGACCGCTATTACAGCAGTAGATCCAGAAAGAGCTACTACAGTAGACAATCCAAAAGCAGCTACTACAGTAAAAGATCTAGAAGCAGCCAGTGCAGCAAGGGATTCAGAAACAGCTAATCCCTTGGCCGAGACCAGTAGCAAGAATTATGCTGTAGGTGCACAGGCAGATGTGAGTGTGAACCGCACCAACTTCACGGGTGATGCCACTAAAGCCAAGAAGAAAAGGAGAAGGAAAAAGCTGATCATAAAAAAGAAAAGAGAAGAGTCGAGGATACAGTTGGTTGACTGGGTTGCAGCCGCAACAGTGAAGACACCAGCATTGACAATAAGACCAATGTACAAGAACACACACTGAGTAGGAAGCATCATTTAAAAAAGCTGAAAGAGTTGGTGACTCACAGACCAGCCAGAAAACCGGCCTTTCGAAAGATGAAACGATCACTGATTCGGTCAAGGTTCAGGAGACCAACAAGAAGATGTCATTAACCTGAAGGATTGAACGTGTAATGAACAGTGTACAAGGGACACCATAAGACATAGGAGCGGACGTAAGGCCATTCGGCCCATCGAGTCCACTCCACCATTCAATCATGGCTGATTTCAACTCCATTTACCTGCTCTCCATAGCCCTTAATTCCTCGAGTAATCAAGAATTTATCAACTTCTGTCTTAAAGACACTCAACGTCCCGGCCTCCACCGCCCTCTGTGGCAATGAATTCCACAGACCCACCACTCTGGCTGAAGAAATTTCTGAAGAGACACGTTTGAAACTGTTATGCATATCATGTTTTGTAAAGCAGTTAATTTGTATATGTAACATGTTTGAAATTATTATGCATATCATGTTTTGTAAAGCAGTTATATTTGTTAAACATTCACATTTCCAAAGGAAAGGGAATGTGGTGATGTGCATAGCAATGGATATAGTTGGATGTGCGACCTCCGACCAGCAGGTGGGGATGATGTTCCACCATGTGACTCCACAGATCGGCAGTTGGTAGTAAGTCGTACTAGAGGACAGTCGCATTAGAAGTGGCTCCAGGAGAATTCACTTATTTGTAACCGTTTGTATTATAGTTTGTTAGTTATCTTTCCACCTGTTCATTTTAATAAACTATCTTACTAGTCAAAGAACTAGATATTTTGTGCGCATTTTTACCACTGTCACAACACAAAACATAACAGGCTAATAGCCTAATCCTATTCCTATGTTCCTTAGTGGCATTACTCAATCCATTTTGACAATGTTTAAAGATATTGTGAGAAACGAGAGGTGTTCATTTCATTGTTCACCATTTGCCTTATACTCAGATTCACAGAATTGCTATGGCACAGAAGGAGACCATTGTGTCTGCGCTGGCTCTCCAAATGAGTATTACAACTTGGTGCTATCCCCCTACCTTTCCCCTGTACCCTTGCATGTCATCGCTTTGAGGCAATTTCAGCTGGACCAGGTCCAGAGTTGCATTTTACATGTGTCCAGTCACACTGGCCCACTTTGATCTTCCAAGAAAAGGACCAAAACTTTGCGGTTAGATATTCTTCTTGAGCCACCTTGACTTTAGTTTTCTCTCTCTCCAACTTTCATTTTCTGCATAAATGTAAGAAATAGACAAAATTGGCATCAACAACTAGAAACACATTGTAGCGGTTTGTGCCATTTATCTTCCTCCTTTCTCAGACACCCATCTGACATGTGCCTCAAAGACACAAAGTATGTCTTGACTAATTTAAAAATGACTTCTGCACTGTAAATTCTATGATTACAGTGGCAGAAATCAAGCCACAAACAAATTGAATCAGGAGGTCATTTTTTAACGTAGCCTGTAGAGAATGTTTTTTGTGCTGTGGTTATAGTGTTGACCATTGCATGAGAAATAGGGATTTGTAGGGGCATTATGAAAGTAGAACATATCTGTCCCCAAAAAACCCTCATCTTTCTTGCTGTTGTTTTAACCACACTTCGCAAGTTGCTTGCCAGTAGAGGAGAAGTTACATTTCCACTGCCAATGACAGTAAATATCTTCAACTTTGTGAACTCAATAAATAACACCGCGTCAGTGATCTGGTACAGTCATAGAATCATAGAAAGTAGGATTTTGGCCCTTTGAGCCTGCTCCGCCATTCATTATGATCATAGTAAGAAGTCTTACAACACCAGGTTAAAGTCCAGGTTTGTTTCGATATCACTAGCTTTCGGAGCGTTGCTCCTTCCTCAGGTGAACAAGGAGGAAGGAGCAGTGCTCCGAAAGCTAGTGATATTGAAACAAACCTGTTGGACTTTAACCTGGTGTTGTAAGACTTCTTACTGTGCTCACCCCAGTCCAACGCCGGCATCTCCACATTATGATCATGGCTGATCATCCAACTCAGTAGCCTGTTCCCGGCTTCCCCATATCCTTTGATCCCTTTCGCCCCAAGAGCTAAATCTAACTCCTCCTTGAAAACATAGTCAAACTTTTCTACAGGATAATGATGCATTTTCCAAGAATGATTGTCAGAATGAAGCAGTAATCAGTGCTGCCTTACTGACTTCTTACCTGAAAAAGGTTCAATTAGTTCATTATTAATTACATTAATTTAATTAAGGATTACATAAAATCTAATAAGCAAAAATTGCTCTTGTCAAAATTATAATTCAGATGCAATGACGTTTTTACTTTACAGTATGATATGGGGAAGCATGTGTATATTCCAGTTTCTTAATGGCAGCCTCCATATGGGAAGATAGCATGTCCAGATTAATTAATGAATCCTGATTGACTGAAGGAGATGAGTCACTACATCCTGTGTGTTGTCATTGATGAATTTCACAGATTCTGCTGCCAACAGTTTGACAAATATTCAGGTGTTTAAAGATATTTGCCACTCAACCGCTCTAATTTTAGCATGGGATAGGTGTGAATCCAATCTGGAATTTCTGCCAGTCTTGCACCGGAGTTGGAGCAGGTGTTCTGGAAAATCCTTAATGGAATTTAAGGGCTCTCCTGGGAGATACCTGTGAAATCCTCCACACGCCGCAACCATCCCTTCGAGCCCCCACAAAAATGGCAGGGACCCTCGTGGAACTGCAGGAAGATCACTTTCACTCGGGCATCATTCCGGTTACACTATCTGGAGCAATCAGTGAACTGCAGACTGTAAGAACTAATCACTATCATGGTTCTCACTCTTATCTGGCTAGGAGACAACATGGATGAAGGGAGGACTGCTGAGTAAAGGAATCTTTCCTCTGTAAAAATAGTTGCTGCATGGTAAGTTAGTGGTCACACACTCACTGCTTTAATTGGTAGATTGTGGGTTCAAACCCCATTCCAGAGATTTGAGTACATAATCTGGATTGACACTTCAATATATTACAAAGGGTGTGCGGCACTGTTGGAGATGCCCTCTTGTGGATCAGATACTGAACCATCTATCTTTTTAGGTGGATAGATCTCGTAGCATAATTTCCTGAGTAGGGAGGTTTCTTAATTCTTAAATCAGAAACGGATTGTCTGATCATTATGTTATAAGTGCCTACCTAACAATGGTGACTGCACTTCAGATTATTTAATTGGCTGAGAAACACTTTGGAGATCTTGGGGTCAGAAGAGGCTCAAAATAACATGTAAATCTTTTCTTTCCTACAAATTAGTGCCTTAATGCAAGCAAGATGTTTATAAGTGACACTTAGAGAGAAGTAAATAAGATAGGTTATAACATTGCACTGTAGCCATTCTGTGGGTCTATAGTCCTTGTATCATCTAGTTGGAACAGCTTTTATTTGTCAACCAAGCAGATCAGCTCAAATAAATGGTAACAGGAAAGTGGAAAATGCAATCCATAGAACCACAGAAAGGTTTCCGCACAGAAAGGCCATTCAGCCCATCAGCCAAAAGAAAAGAGAAAAAAGAAATCAGCTACTCATTTTAATTCCACTTTCCAGCACCTGGTCCATAGCCTTGCAGGTGACAGCACTTCAGGTGCAGATCCAGGTGCCTTTTAAATGAGCTGAACGTTTATGCCTCAACCACCAATTCGGACAGTGAATTCACCTGGAGAAAAAGATGTTTTCTCATGTCTCCTCTAATCCTTCTATCAATCACCTTATATCTATGATCCCTCAGCTAGGATAAACAAGTCCATCCCGCCTATCCTATCTGGATCCCTCATAATTTTTTGCAACTCAATTAGGTCACGCTGTGCTGAAACTGTTCTGTGGTTCTATGGATTGCATTTTCCACTTTCCTGTTACCATTTATTTGAGCTGATCTGCTTGGTTCATCTCACCTCTTGGTAAGATGTTCCACCCCGAGACACGAGCTCTTAATCCAGGCTGGCACTTCAGTGCAGTACTGAAGGAGTGCAGCGCTGCCAGAGGTGACATCTTTCGGAAGAAATGCAAAGCCAAGGTTGAGTCTACCCCATCAGGTGGATGTAAATAATTGCAGGGTGCAACTGAAAGTAGAGTTTCCCCCAAAGTTCTGGCCAAATGTTATACCTCCTTCAATATCATTAAAACAAATAAACTGGTCTTCAAAGTCACTTTTTTGTTGGTGGGATCTTGCTTTGTACAAACTGGCTGCTTTCTGTGCTGAGACTGCAATAGTGACTGAACTCTGAGACTGCAATAGTGACTGAACTTAAGTACTTGTTTGGCTTTGCTACATTTTGAGTGTGGATGTTACTGTGTAAAGATACATTCTTTCATTAGTTTCTACAGTGGTTTCAAATTTTGATCAATAAATATATGTTTCTTATAAATGCATTGATAGGGCATTAAAAGCAAGTAATTGGTGGATTCCACAGTTTGAAACTGTTGTTCAGTAAATTAATAATCTAGCATTGTGATTTAGTAAAAAATCTTTGTTTTCCATTTTATGAAACACAAAATCCGATTACTAACCTGTAGAAGAAATTACTGCCAAGATCCAGTTAATTGTGTAAAATTCAGATGACGCCTGGAGTGGGGACAGATAGTGCAAGCTTAAAACTGGGACTTTGCAGGCCAGTTGTTGCAATAAGTGACGCATCTTGCTCACAAAGGCCCAGTTCCAAACCTGCTGCTTGCATCCATCAACTGGTGACAGATTTTCTCACTAGGTACACTTCAAATGTTCTCTATTACAGTCTTCTTAACCTGTTATTAACAAATACTGTTAGAATGCTTCGGGCATCATCAATAAATTATTTTTCAATTTCCCTGTTTTATAGTTCAGCCAAGCATTTATGAGATGAAGCATTATATAATCAATCAGATTTTCAGAGTGTCTGGTCTGAGAGGGAATGCTTGTTTGTTTTGGGGAATAGTGGGGAAGTGTTAGACGAATTAGTAGGCTGATTATCAACCTGTTTGACCGTGTCACAAATGCTCCTCCTGAAGCCCTAGTGTGGGATTTGAAGCTGGAACGTCTGGCTCTGAAGGCAGGGGTGCCACCAGCTGTGCCACAGGACCACCTACTGAGAGGAGGATTAAACATTAGCTCAGGTTTTTAAAGCATGCTCTAGACTACTCCGATAGTAGTCATGACCAATCCATGACATAGAATAAAGACAGCTGGCTAAAGGAACAAACCTGACAAAAAAAGTGACAGCCCAGTGCCAGGTATGAGATGATAAAACAGATGGGAATGGATCTAGTGTTATGAGGAAATATGACAAACCACAACAAACCCTGATAACCATCACTGACAAACTAATGGCATTTATCAATCAGTTCAGTCAGAACAGTCGAAAAACAAAATCAATCGAGAACAAACTAACATGCTGTAGAAAGAAAATGTATAAGAATTGGAACCCTGCCAAAGAGGTCAATAGTGACTAATCACCTTAATTTTGTTTACTCGTGCCAAAACATTAATTGTGGTGGCTGAGCGTTGGAAAGGATGCGCCAACTATAATAATCATATCTGTCCAACTGCTTGCTGACTTGTTTTCGTGGATCACTTTCTGCAGAATGTGAATTATTGATTGGAGTGAAACCGAGATTATGGACCTCAGTCACCTGTTTCTCGGCGCGCGCAGGATTCTCTCTGCCGCTTGTCAATGGGATTTCCCATTGAAGCCTGCCCACACTGCCGGGAAACCCACAGACGGGGGTGCCAGAGGGAAAAGAGAATTCCAATGGCTGGAGAATTCCAGTCTGAATTTAGAAGCCAAGTGCATGATACTTTCCCTGATCTCCATCAAAAACACAGAAGCTGTGCCAAGCTTTTGCAAGATCCAAGGAAGTGATTTTGAGATGTGGATTATTAATTAGATACTCGTATCTTCATTCAATTTAGTTCTGGATGGGCCACATTGGTTCTTGATGTTTCATGATGGAGGGACCAGGCCACAGTCTTTCTGTCAATTCTTTCAACAATCCATCAAGAGGGGGGACTTCTGGTGACGGCGGGCGGGAGGCGGCCGCACAATGGAGGGCTCACGTTCGGGAACGGCATTTTCGGGGCTTTAAGCCCGGTCCCAGGGTCCATGGAGGCGGCAAAAGCAGGGGGAAACTGAAGAAAAATGTCGAGGGTAAGCAAAAAATCGTCCGTAAAGAAAACAGCTGAAGGCCCGTCGGGGAGTGGAGGGGTCATCAATTAAAATGGAGGCTGGAGCACCAGGGGAGGCTGCATTGCTAACGGCTGAAGAAATAACTAAGGTGATGGCTGCGGAATTCGAAAGGCAGTTTACAAGATACATGGAGTCAATGAAGAAGGAGATGAAAGAGGTTTTGAGTGCGCTGGTGGAGGAGGCGATTTCCATGGCGGTGGCGAGCGCAGTGGCGGAGGTGCGAGAGCAAGGGGAGGCGCTGAAGGAAGTGGAGGAGACGTTATTACAGCACGGTGATCAACATGCCTCGATGGGGAAGGAGATGCGGAAGGTGATGGACATTAACAAGGATCTGCAAGGAAAAATGGAAGACCTGGAAAACAGATCCAGGCGACAGAATTTGAGGATGGTGGGGCTGCCCGAAGGAGTTGAAGGACCGAGGCCGATTGAGTATTTTGCCGCGATGCTGGCTAAACTATTGGGGGAGGGGGAGGATCCCTCCTGATATGAACTGGATCGGGCTCATCGGTCATGGAGGCTTCTACCAATGGCGAGTGAGCCGCCAAGGGCAGTGACTCGGTGCTTCTGTAGGTACAGTGTGAAGGTAAAGGTCCTGAGCTGGGCCAAGCAGAAGCGGACGGTGCAGTGAGCTGGAGCTGGTATATGCGTATACCAGGACTTTACAATGGAGGAGGCGGGCTGCCTTCAACTGGGTGAAGAGGGCACTGTACATTAGCAAGGTGCAGTGCGGCATTGTATATCCAGCGAAGCTGAGGGTGACGTACAAGCTCAGGGACTTTTATTTTGGAACGGCGGAAGTAGCAGAGGAGTTTGTGAAGGCAGAAGGACTGTGGCAGAACTGAGAAATGGCCATGTGCCGATGTGACCTCATGACTGACTGTATTTACTTCTTTTTGTTTCACTGCGTGCGGGTGTATGGGCTAAATGAGTCAATGTTGTATATATTTGGACAAGGGAAGTGATGGGACTTTCACTCGAAATGAGGGCTCTTGGGGTGTAGGTGGATATGCGGGGTTTGTGTGCTAAAAGGGGATTTCTGGGCTTTCCAAGGGCCGGGCAAGGGGGAATGGGACCTGTGCGGTTTAAGCTGGCCAGTGAACGGGAGTGAGGTGGGGGAGGGGCTGTGGCCTTCGGAGCCTGGCAGAACAGGGTCCGAGTGGTCTAGCCGGGGTGTGAAGTTGGGAGGGAAAGAACCGAGGTTGGGAGGAGGAGTTTTACAAGAGGCAGTGGACGGGAGGAGTTGGAGACGGTGGGCGGGTGTACAACTCTTGGGTATCATGTACAGTACTCCTTCAGAGGTTGGATGGCGTTGAGTAGGGGGGGGGGGGGGGGAAGAGTGGACTCTATAGGTCAATGGTGACCATGGGCGGTCCCGGACTCCTTTTTCTTTTTCTCTTTTGTTTTTTGTTTCCACCGTGGGAGGGTTTGTTTTATTGGATGCATATATTGACAGGTGGGCCATTGTTTGAGGTGGTGGGAGGATGGGATCGTTGGTATTGTTAAGGGGATTGATTTTGTATTTGTTACCGTTTACTGTTTGTGGGTGGGGTGTAAACTTTGAAGGAAAATGTGAAAATGGAGAATAAAAACATTTTATATTTTAAAAAAATCCATCCAGACGGGGGTTGTATCGGCTAAATATCTCAAAGATGGAGACAGTACATTCAGAAGACTCAGTTCCCAGTGAAGGATGCAGTCTGGTAAAACATAATAAATATGGACAAAATGTTGGACAATTAAAGCCAAGCGAGTTCGCCTAACCTACCCCATACATTTGTAATGATCTGTTGTCACACGATGAGAGACCCTGTTCACTGTTGGTGTCATGTATTTCTCTGGCAGAGCTGGAAAAACAGATCCAAACCCCACTGCCAATTAGGAGAAACAAAATGTCTCTACAATGCTGTTGGGCAATCAAACCTAGTCCAGGAGATCGCATTGACTATAGCATATTACTTGATACCCACTTGTATGATGCAATCTCAAACTCCAGACAGGATCTGGTCGAGTTGTCTTGTAGGTTACACTCCTGCAGAATAGGAAGATTCATTGATTGAGAGATCAGTGCAGCAGATAGTTGATGTGTTATGTACTCTGGGATAACACAGGCTACAACTGGATGCAGCTTTAACCAAAAGATACTCCAGACCTTGAAGTTAGTTTAATCTGATTTATTGAACCAGTAGCACAGTTAGCACAGTTCTCTATGAGTTCGACTCTCTGCTAACCTAAGTGCGGTTACTCTGTCTGACTGAACCAGACTAGCTCTTAGCAACGTGCTGAAGGTGTGATACTGTACATACACCCTGACTCACTCTGTAGATATTCATCGGTGGAAAGAGGCGGAGTGTGAGTGCCTTGTGCCTTTTATAGTGAGATACCACTCCTGAGTGTCCTGCCTGCTCATTGGTCATGTCCTGTTCTCTGTTCATTAGCTGCCTGTCTGTGCCTGTCTGTATATCATTATCTGCATGTCTGCATATCGTGACAATAGTCATGCAGAGAATGATGAAGCAAATTGAATCCCTCCTCTGCTGAGTTGTTGAAGTCCGCCATGCTGCTGTAGCAAAGCACTGAACAGAGACTAGGAGGCAATCATTAATGAAAGGAGTCATCGAGGCACAGGAGAGGCATTATCCTGCCATGGACGATACAGTCAACGTCCTTCTGTAGATGAGCTCTAGAAGGGGTAGCATGGTAGTACAGTGGTTAGCACTGCTGCCTATGGCACCGAGGACCCGGGTTCGAATCCCAGCCCTGGGTCATGTCCGTGTGGAGTTTGCACATTCACCCCGTGTCTGCGTGGGTTTCACCCCCATAACCCAAAATGTACATGTTGGATGGATTGGCCAGGCTAAATTGCCCCTTAATCGGAAAAAAAATAATAATAATTGGATACACTAAATTTATTTTTTTTAAAGATGGCAGTACGGTGGCGCAATGGATAGCACTGCTGCCTGATGGCGCCAAGGTCCCAGGTTCGTTCCTGGCCCCGGGTCACTGTGGAGTTTCCACATTCTCCCCGTGTTTGCGTGGGTTTCGCCCCCACAACCCAAAGATGTGCAGGGTAGGTGGATTGGCCATGCTAAATTGCCCCTTAATTGGAAAAAATGAATTGAACACTCTAAATTTAAAAAAAACGATGAGCTCTAGATTTCACAAGGCCGACACTTGAAAGGAGATGCCACTTGAACAACAATGTTTTCTCCAGATATCATAGGGTGGGACAAGCATAGGTTATATCGTTTTGGCATCATGTCTGGGGCACGATCTAACAGCCACGCCATTATGGGAATGAATCGGAGCGAGCCGATTAGATCGTGGGAAACTCCGAAATCGGGAAGTGTGGCAGGTGCCAATCTGGTTCTGATCTAATCGGCCCGCTCATGTTGGTGAGGTCAGGATCGTGGCATCGCGAGAAACCAAGAATCACCAATTAAGGCCAATTGCCATCCCATTGACAGGAAGCCATGAGGGGCTGGTTTAGCACACTGGGCTAAATAGCTGGCTTGTAATGCAGATCGGGGGCTCGGTGCCAAGGGGCCCCATGCTGTGGCCGGGGGGGGGGGGGGGGGGGGGGGCGTTGCGCAGGACAGGGTTCCCCAGCACAACCCAGTCATTGGATGGCACCCTGAGAGATGGCAGGGACCGAAAGTGTGGTGAAGGCTCGGGAGATTAGAGGATAATGGGGTGGAAGCCATAATTGATTGTTAGTCTCACACCCTCTCCAATTTCCTACAGATATCGTAGTATGGATAATATTGTGGACCCCGCAGCAGCTGTCCTCGTGGTAGCATTGGCAGTCCAGGCGGCCAGACGTCGGGGAAGGCGGCAGCAGAGGCTTGAGGCAGCAACCCATGTGTAGGGTCCAACGTGTGCGACTACCTCCAAGATCATGCACATGTGTGCCCGCTTCCCCGCTTGCACGGCAGTTACATCCTGGGGCAGTCGGAGGACCCTGGTGTCTTCGAGGGACACCCCAGGATGACTGGATGGCTCATGGATGAGGGATACGTACAGGACCTGGTTAATAACAGGGGCCGGTGACCGATGCCGAGACCCGATATATCGAGGTCCATGTGGCCATCTGGGCTATCATAGAGCGGTGCATCGGACTGCTTAAAATGCCGTTCCGACGCCTTGACTGCTCAGGCCCTCCACCCCGTGATCACCTAATCCCACGCTTTTTGGATCTGTCTGTCTTATATCACTCCAGGCTGATGGGTCTGTGTCAGCACTGTCAGGGGGTCAATAGACAAAGCAGGAGGGTGAGGACAACCTGCTGTGAGCTGAGCTCTGGTGCTTCTCAGTGTATGCCATAGCCCGTCTGCCTGTTGACAGCTCGTTCACACCCATCACCTGCATGCGGTATGCCTGGGGGGGTGGGGGGGGGGGGATAGAGGGCAGAGAGTGAATAGGGAGGCGGGGGTGCAGGCTGGTCCACAATGGGGAATATCGTAACAGAGGCTTCAAATGTCTTGGGTGTAACGTGGTTTAATGGTGTACAATCGTGGCCCTAACTCCCTAGCTACCGATAGGCCGCCATCCCCCCTCCCTCCGTGCCCTCTGTGGTCCTCAATCTTCTTAGCCTTCCGTGCTGTGCCACTATGTCTAGGTGTGTTCCCAGGATGCAGATCAGAGGCAGAGGCAGTCTGCTGCTTACCGCTCCCTGGGGCCTTTGATGCCCCTGGTGGGCTCTTCTGGAGGGTCTAGGGCTAGAGGGCCCTAGCCACCTTGGCGTAGCTGTGCCACCCTGTTCCGCCTGCTGACCCCAAGAAGCACCATTGTTGGGGGGTGGGGGGAGACTCGGGTTTGGGGGGGGGAAAGTGGACACAGGAGAGACTCAGAGGAGCTAGTGACTGCCCTCCCCGTAGGGCGGCTCCTGGTCGTCCTCCAGTGTGCCCTCCTCCTGGTTGGTGCCATGGGGCCCTGGGAGTTAATAAAAATAATAATAATATGGGGCTGGTTTAGCACAGGGCTAAATCGATGGCTTTGAAAGCAGACCAAGGCAGGCCAGCAGCACGGTTCAATTCCCGTACCAGCATCCCCGAACAGGCGCCGGAATGTGGCGACTAGGGGCTTTTCACAGTAACTTCATTTGAAGCCTACTTGTGACAATAAGCGATTTTCATTTTCAATAATAATCGCTTATTGTCACAAGTAGGCTTCAATGAAATTACTGTGAAAAGCCCCTAGTCGCCACATTCCGCCGCCTGTTCGAGGAGGCTGGTAGGGGAATTGAACCTGCACTGCTGCCTTGTTCTGCATTACAAGCCAGCTATTTAGCCCACTGTGCCAAACCAGCCCCTGTTGAGTTAGTTGAGCTTCTTGCGGCACTGGGCGGCGGTCTGCCCGGTACTCCCCACGCTGATGGCCGCCACCATTGCCTCCCAGGCGGCACTGCCTGCCCTGTAGTTGACGCTCTGATCCCATCGGGGGAACAGGGTATCCTGTCTGGCCTCCGCCTCCAGCAGCCTGGCCAGGTTGGCATCTCCAAATCGTGGAGCCGTTCTGCAGGATGGCATGGCTGCGTGTTGTCTGGGGATTTCTCTGCAGGATTGTAAGCGGGGAGCTGCTGAGTGCCGTCCAGGCGAATCAGCTGGTGGGACAGTCTTTTCTGGCGTGAAGCTGGTGGGACATCATTAAGTACCTAATTAATGGTAGATACCGGTGACAGCCTCGCGGGGTCGGCCCTCAGGAAACACCCGACTGTTTTTGCTCACTACCACAGTTAGAAACTTTTCCGTTAGATTGCGCCCCCTGAATTTGTTGGGAGAATTACAGCCCACTATTTATTCCAAAAAATAAATGCAAAACAATTCAACTCCTACAGGAACAAAAATGAAAGTATACAGTTCAAAAAATTCACAAGTATTCTTTGGATGCAAGTGTTACCAGCAAGACCAGCATTTGTTATCTATCCCCATTTGCCCTGAGAAATTGGTCCAGTTTCGTGAACCGCTCTGCAGAGCATGTTCGTTACAGTAGGGACTACGCTTTGGATGTACTCTAGTGGCTGTAAAGTACTATGGGATGTCCAAGGGAGTGAAAGGCGCCATATAAATGCAAGTCCTTTCCTTTAGGATGGTTGAAGTAAAATGTTGCCACAGCCCCAGAGGACCATAGGCTGATCCCTCTTTGCGAGCTGACTGGTGGTGATTTCAGGTGAAGGTGACCACACCTTAGGCAAGAGGCGAGGTTGAGAAGGTGGGGCATACATGAAGTACAATCTTGGGGGGAGAGGGGGTTTGCTTTGCAGGTGGTTGTGGGGGGCAGGAGGGTGAAAGTAGCAGCAAATGGGCAATAACTTGATTCAGCACTCCAACCGAGTTTCTATTCCATTGACTTCAGCCCGAAACACATTTATACCCTTTGGAGTTCTCATCACATAAACCCTTTGCCCTTGCATTTCATGGTGTGATCACAATATGCCCCTTTGACACTGTTGCCTTTTAAATATGCTTATGCCCAACTATCAGTATACAGAATAAGAAACAAGGAACTGTGATTCTGCCTATATTTTAATCCTTTGACAGTACTGGAGTTACATTTCTCTTTAATGCAGTTCAATTCAACGTGACACACACAGCCTGAATTATACTAAAACGGTAAACTGGGTATTTCAACTGTGAGGGACTAAAACCTCACACTGCAATTATTTTATAAAATATGTATTTTATAAAAGAGCTCGTTGCCATTGTGTTTCATAGCCTAGGCTAGATGACAGGGGCCTGCTAAGCCAAAGGGTCCTTCCTTTCAATTTTTAAATGTTAAGCCATTCAACCATCTCGGGGATCTGGATGAGAAATACACGTCCTTTGTCAAAGATAATGGGGTGAGGTTATATGGACTTCTGGCTTGTGGAACCAGTAATATTGCCTTGCTGAACTGCAAAGTTTCAGTCTGTGAGTTACCATCTAACTAGCAGCCTTGCAGTAAAGGAGCTCTGCCCAGGCTGAATATCTGGCTCCATCTACAGTGGTTCTGCTGGAAACTATGTCCCGTCATCTACAAGACAGGCATGCAAGGAAAAATCTATCTCATTGTGTAAAGTCAACCACCGGAAAAATGAATTATACCACATCGGTTTTCAACTTGCCAATCCTTCATGAAGATTCATTGGACTTTGATTCTGGACTCTGGAACCCATGTGAAAAAATAGGTGGAATTCTCTAAAAAAACAGTTGGCAATATTTCCATTGCGGTTTCCCACACTAAGTCGTTTTTTTGGACCCGGGGTGAGACCCATCGAAAAAGTGATGCTTTCGACCCGAAGACGCCAGCGAGCCCGGCCTCTCCGAGATTGGGGTGGCATTGTTAAAGGGTGTCTCAATCCCAAAGTGAAAGTACAGGTGCCCCCCCCCCCCAATCCCCCAGCAAGGATCGTTGGCATCCAAGCCCTCCCAATGAGTCTCTCTTCAGGCCCCAACCCATTCTAGCCAGTATCTGAAGGATCCCCCAATCATTGGCCCCCCCAATCCCCCAGGTGAATGACACCCGCTATGGGGTCGCCAAATGCTCCTCCAAATCCCCTTCATGACCATACCCCTTTTCAGGATATGCCACATCCCTTGGCAGGGAAACTCCGAGGGATGTCTTGTTGCAATTATACAGGGCCTTGGTGAGCCCACACCTGGAATATTGTGTGTAGTTTTGGTCTCCTTATCTGAGGAAGGATGTTCTTGCTTTAGAGGGAGTGCAGTGAAGGTTTACCAGAGTGACGCCTGGGGTGGTGGGACTGACGTATGAGGAGAAATTGAATCGGTTAGGATTATATTCGCCAGAGTTCATAAAAATGAGGGGGGATCTCATAGAAACCTATAAAATTCTAACAGGACTAGATAGGGTAGATGCAGGAAGGATGTTCCCAATGGTGGGTGTGCCCAGAACTAGGGTTCATAGTCTTGAGGTTATGAGTAGATCATTTAGGACAGATGAGGAGACATTTCTTCAAACAGAAGGTGGCTGGCTGTGGAATTCGTTACCACAGGAAGTAGTTGAGGCCAAAACATTGTATATTTTCAAGAAGCAGTTAGATATCGCACTTGGGGCGAAAGCGATCAAAGGATATGGGCGGGGGGGGGGGGCGGAGGCAGGATTCGGCTATTGAGTTGGATGATTAGCCATGATCATAATGATTGGCGGAGCAGGCTCAAAGGACCAAATGGCCTCCTCCTCCTCCTATTTTCTATGTTTCTAACCATGAAGGGAGGTGATTGGAAAGCACTTGATGCTGTTTGAAATGGTCCAGAAGTTGTCAATCAAAGCTTGATGTTTACAAACATTGTGGTTAGAGCACTTCAGAGTTATTCAACTGTGAAGGAAGATGAAT
Source organism: Scyliorhinus torazame (assembly GCF_047496885.1). Lineage (NCBI taxonomy): Eukaryota > Metazoa > Chordata > Chondrichthyes > Carcharhiniformes > Scyliorhinidae > Scyliorhinus > Scyliorhinus torazame. Next base: position 22,067,943 of record NC_092709.1, on the reverse strand, counting down.
GGTAGAATGCTGACATCTGTGTGTATGTGTGTGTGGGGAAGCTGTCAATCCCAGCACAGTAAAATCAGTATCAAGGAGAAATTAATGAATGGCTTGCAGATCCAAGATCGGAGGGGGTTTATACCCAGCTGACTGGTTGTCTCTTTCCTGGAATTGACAGGTTCTGCTTCCTCTGCCTGAGCCAGCAGATGTATTGCCCAGGTGAGTGTTGAAGCAGTGATTTTCTTTTCACTGCCTCTGTCTGGACTGAACTCTAACTTCCAGATATGGGTCTCTCCTGGTGGGCTTAGACAGGGGTCTCGTTTCTGGGGTGGCTTCCTGACAGAGGTCACATTTATGGGGGCGGGGGGGGGGGGCTTCCTGACAGGAGTCTCTTCTTGGGGGGGGGGTCTCAATATTTAGGGGGTCTCTATGGAGGGTCTATTTATGTAGGGATTCTGTGGGAGGGTCCCTTTATTTGGGGAGTCTATGGTGGCGGGCTTGTAGGCGGGTCTTGAATTGTGGGGGAGAAGGTTGCCCTCTTGGGGGCAACTCCCTTAAATTACCCCTTGGCCCACCCCGAGGTCCACCGCATCAGGTACGCGTTTGTGAGTACCAGTAGTAATTCTCGCCTATGTGATTCCCAGCCCAGAGGAATGGAGAATCATGGGAGTCTGGATGGATGCCAGCGCCGATCCTATTTTCTAAACTACCGCTGGATTCTCCGCCTCTAAGCTAACTCTGCTACTTGCACTGCGACGCAGAGAATTTAACCCAATATTTCCTTTGTGTTGTCGCTGTACTGTAAATCTTTTCTCTATCCTTTTACTGTAAGAATGCGCACGAGTCAATGTGACAACCCTCTTCTTGCATTTTGAGTGTGTGCAAATAAACTAACCCTTTCAGTTCATCCTGTCTCGAGTTTGCAGTGAGGTTATTAATGTAAAATTGAGTCAGAACCAAAACAGTGGTTGGGAAGAATGCCATCACAATAGAGGGAAACAAATCAAAACATCTTTCTGTTTATGGAAGGGTGGTGAGTGGAGAAATTATTGCTGTTAAAAATAATCCCCCTCCTGCCCATAACACAATTAATTTTCACCGCAAAGGGTGGGATTAAACGGTAGCTAACTATTGACCACTGGCAGGCTGTTCTGGTCCCTCCGATATCTATGGCATTTTGTGTGGCTCGCCCATCTCGCTGCTGGGGAAGCTGCGTGGGGGAGGGGGCGGAGGGTCCTCCTTTGACAGGCCCGGAAGATCCTGTCCAAAGTGTTGGGTAATAGTACTCTGCCCTTAGTTTTGGTAAGATCTTTGTGGGTATGGATCAGGATTGGTCGGTTGTGTAAAATAGCTGACAGCCAATCGAGTTGAAATCAGCCATGATTGAATGGTGGAGTGGACTCGATGGGCCGAATGGCCTTACTTCCACTCCTATGTCTTATGGTCTTATGGATTGCTGGAATAGGTAATTGGACAGAGTTTAAAGCAGGCTGCTGATTGGTTGTCACCTGTTTCATGCCACTGTCTGGGATGAATTTCAACTGTCCAGATTACCTCGACTACAAAGTGAGATCTCCTTATCAGGTGATTGCGCACAACTTGAGAGAGTTTCCTGGTATTCCTTCTCGGAAAAAAGGAATCTGCACTCTCACAGGGTAGCATTAGCGCCAGCAACAATGCAACAAATCTAAACAGTGTGAAGGATCTGGGGAAGCTCATTCACACTCTGTCACACTGATTTAAAGCAAATGTTCTGTATACATAGAAATTCATGTCGACCAACCTCCCTCACGTTTGGCAGAAATGCCAATACGGGAAGTGTATGGATTTTGCTGGAAATTTCTGACATTTTTCTTGCCTTGTCTCACAAAAGGCAAAAATATTCCATTGCTCTTAATTAATGGGATAAGGTGCTAGGCAACAAATTACTCGAATCAGACTTAACCATTTTGCTCTTGTTTGGTCTCCGTGCCTGCTTTTAAAAAGCTATGAAAAAGAGCCACCCATCACAAAAGTTACCTCATATGATGCTCAGATGTTGTCCACCACTGTTCAAGATACTTGACACCAGCCAGGCCAAAGCAACTGCTTGTTCAGCATCCCATTCACTAACTTAAACATTCACGCCCTTGATAACTGATGCACCGCGCGTCAACAGTGTGTACCATCTACAAGATGGTTCCACTCCATCTACAAGTTTGCTGACCACACGACCATAGTGGGTCGGATCTCGAATAACGATGAATCAGAATACAGGAGGGTGATAGAAAACCTAGTGGAGTGGTGCAACGACAACAATCTAGCCCTCAACGCTAGCAAAACTAAAGAGCTGGTCATTGACCTCAGGAAGCAAAGTGCTGTACACACCCCTGTCTGCACCAATGGGGCCGAGGTGGAGATGGTTAACAGCTTCAAATTCCTAGGGGTGCACATCACGTAAAATCTGTCCTGGTCCACCCACGTCGACGCTACCACCAAGAAAGCGCAACAGTGCCTATACTTCCTCAGTAAACTAAGGAAATTTGGCATGTCCACACTGATTCTTAACAACTTTTACAGATGCACCATAGAAAGAATCCTATCTGCATCACAGCCTGGTATGGCAACTGCTCAGCCCAAGACCGCGAGAAACTTCAGAGAGTCGTGAACACAGCCCAGTCCATCACAAACCTGCCTCCCATCCATTGACTCCATCTACACCTCCCGCTGCATGGGGAAAGCGGGCAGCATAATCAAAGACCCCCTCCCACCTGGCTTCCTCACTCTCCCAACTTCTTCCATCGGCCAGGAGATACAGAAGTCTGAGAACACACACGAACAGACTCAATAACAACTTCCCCGCTGGACTGACTTGATTAATACTATACTCATGTATGCTTCACCCGATGCCGGTGTCTATGTCTACATTGTGTACCTTGTTGCCCTATTATGTACTTTATTTTTATTTTATTTACTTTTCATGTACTAAATGATCTGTTTGAGCTGCTCGCAGAAAAATAGTTCTCACTGTACCTCGGTACATGTGACAATAAACAAATCCAATGCAATGCACTGCCAAGGCTCCTTTGATTGCTCCTTTCTAACCTGTGACCAGACCCACTTAGAAGGGCAAGGGCAGCAATATATGAACACCACCACCTGCAAATTCCCCTCCATGTCACACACAGTTCTGACTTGGAAATATATTGTTCCTTCACTGTCACTGAATCAAAATCCGGAACTCCTTTCTTAACAGCACTGTGGGTGTACCTACACCATATGGACTGTAATGATTCAAGAAAGCAGGTCATCACCAACTTCCCAAGGATAATTAAGGATGGGGAATAAAAATGCTGGCCTAGCTGGTGATGCTTGCTACCCTAATGGCCGAAGGAGGCCATTCAGCCGATCGCGTCTGCACCGAGGACCCTACCTAGGCCTATCCCCCACCTCACCCCCAAATAAATTAAACTTGAACTCTAAGGAGTAATTTAGCATAGCCAATCCACTTAACCTGTACATATTTTGAAGGAAACCGGAAAACCTGGAGTAAGCCACACAGCCACGCCAAGAATGTGCAAATTCCACCCAGTCACCCAAGGTCGGAATCGAACCTGGGTCCCTGGTTTGTGATGCAGCAGTGCTAACCACTGTGCCGCCGTGCTGCAGTAGTCTGGACCAGGCCAATTGGCACAACCAGCACATGCTGGTGTGCATGCTCCACTAGAGCCTCTTTCCATCATTCCTTACCTAATTCTACCATTTTAACCCTCTACTTCCTGCCCTCATGTATGCCTGTTAAGCATCACCTTAAATATATCTGTACTATTACTGAACCACTCCCTGTGGTAACTAGTTCCACATTCTCACCACTCTTAGAATGAAGATGTTTTTTTCTGAATTCCCTTGGATTTCTTGGACACAATGGCTTCTGGTTATGGTCATTCTCATAAGAGGAAACATTCTCTGTGTATCCACTCTAACAAAACCTTTTATAATTAAATATATATATATATATATATATATATATATTGAAGTTTTACATTTTAACAAATAACACAGGAATGGGACAGCTCAGCAAGACAAAAAAGTCTCAACATCCATAGATACAGAGGGGAACAGGTAAATCGCAATATAGCTGGCTTAATACAGTCATTAGACTCAACTTGACACTTCTGTATGCTTCACCAGTGAACAATGGGGAAAAGGATAAGGCCATGAAAACATTGTGAAATGGTGCACACCTTCCTTCATGGCGATTGCTCTGAACGACCAGGAGAGTTCAGGAGAAGTGTTTTGCGCCATGTTAGCGTGTGCACACCAGCACACCTCGTTCTACTCCAGCAGCACCGGAGGCATCAATGACCACTGCAACCTCCTCCCCTCGGATAATAGACCCAGCTGTACCCCTGCAGGAACTAATCACGGATTCTTTATGTCCACCATAACAAAAAAGGTAAAATACAAAGAAACTACACGAGAACCCATTCAAAAAGGATGTTATACATATATCACACAATGCAACTTAACCTCAACCTCAAGCACAGGACATAACGATCATCATTTCACATATTTATCCAGAGTGGACCGGCAGTTATGGATATAGATTATGGTCAGTCCCTAATTGAAACAGTGAAAAAAGAGGGAGAATTTCCATTAGTAGAAGGTTGCAGGATAAAAGAGGACCAGGGCCCAGCCATATTTCTCCGGTGCATGTCACCACCTATTATGAAAGAAGAGAAAAAAACTACTCGTTCAGACAAAGGAGCGTCCCAACAATAAGAGGGCAACAGGATATCAGCCATAGTACATGGCCCGGCTCAACCCCAGGCCCTCATGCACAAAGGAGTCTCAACCAAGGATATTAAAACGCATCAAAAAAAAAACAGCCTCTCAGGACATTCCTAATAAGTGACTTCAAAAAGGGACGTCCCAAGCATAAGGGGGCAAAAAGATAGCAACTATATCACCGGACCTGGCCTAGTCCAGCACACACTGACACACCGGAGTCAGGACACCCAGCACATACCAAGAGCCAAGACCCAGCTGGCCCTGCACTTCACCCACCACACCCAGGGAACTGCAGCAACCCCACAACAGTAGAAAAATCACACCAGCCTCAACCAGGGAGACCCCACCACCAAAGGAAAGATGAATCATCAAGACACCCAATAATTGGGTGTCTGGGAGGGGGACCTAGTCTTTCCTCCCTGGAATGATTAAGGGAAACCCCATATAACCTGCTGAACCAAACCAGGGTTCATTACAGTACGCTGTTCACCCAGGTGAAGAGAAGAAGAACCCCCCCCCCAAAGAGGAATGCCGGAACTTGGCGAGGAACGTTGGCATTAGACCAGCATTGTATGCCATTGTAAAGAGGATAGTAGGGGAAAGACAGCACTGTCGCAATGGAGAGAATGATATTGCCTCCCCATGGAAGGCCCAGCCACAACAAAGAGGACATTCAGGAAACCACGATACAAGACTACTTGGAAGGAGGGTGCCTAACTCCCGAATCAAGCCTACCCCCAAACCGAAGAAGAGCTCCAACAATGTAGGAGCACAGCAAACAGACTCTCACTTCAACAATTCAAACAAGGTTTAACCAACCCTACCCTGACGTATATCCCCACTCATTTCTCCCTACCCTAATAACTTGAAAGTAAATCCCGCCAACTCCAAGCAAGAATAAGAAGGAACCCAGTCCTCTCCAGGACACATGATCTGCCCAGGCATTTGATGGAAATCAGCACGGATTCTCGAAATTCAAAGTAATAAAAAAGTCAAAATCAAAATCTGATGCAATTAGCTCTAACTGGAGGCTATCCTCGATCCTAGTGAGGACTCAACTAACCCTACTGCCCACCTCCACATCAACCATCCACTCATCACCCTCCCGTGGCTCCACTCATTTTCATTTTAAACAAGATAGGGGGTGTCTAAAATGCACTCCCTTCTCATAACTGCAAGTATTACAACACATTAAAAAACAGGAGTAAGACTGTGCACAAACCACATTTCACATTACCCACTGAATATGATTTTTGCCAAAATATTATAACCGACGACCCACACCCTCGTGCTCACTCCTTGCCCACCCTTGCTAGGAGAAAAGACAACAACAAGAAATAAATAGCATAACCAAAAGGGAGCAAAGTCCAGAATTATTAATGAACTGCAGGATAATAACACCACCTATGTCACTTGGAGGCCGAAGCCATGACAGGATCGTCGAAAAACCCCTAGGATCTCACAAACTATTCCATCGAACAAAGTATTTTTACCTCTGCCGTACCGTCGCCCTGACACCCAGGCAACTAGGAACCTAGGGTCTGACCGAGGGAGATGACATGACCAGCCACTTCCAACCCCTTGCAATAAGCATCGAGAACAGGATAGTATATGACCAGTGGTCCGAGGCCCAACTGACCCCAGGCCTCGAAGACCGGATACATTGTGCTCCTTCAAACCTGATGTGCATGGCAGCAATTTTCAAACTCAATCGGGAACTCGCTTCCTACGTCTCGCAAGAGACCAGGTTCACTGGGACTCCTTGTCCGGACCCCACTTCCCAAATCAGTCGCGATAGATGACACACCATGCAGCAGGGTTTCTAAGAATTGAAGGTGGGCCCCCATAAATGGCCCCCATTTATAGAATTGCTCTATAAAATACCGGTATTCTCTTCTATGCATCCTCCATTCTCCTAAGGATACTTTGCAGCAAAGACCTGCACCACAGATCCGAGATCATCCAAAACATCATTCGCAATGGCAGCCATCATCCCGATGCAAACAGCACCGCTGAGGTTTGGGCCCACTCACCATCGCAACCACCACTACAAGCTGGACACCACCCAGCCATCTCCGACTGCCTTAATCAAACGAGGATTCTCTCTGATTTAACTCGGCTTCTCGTCGCCAAACTCTGACCAGGAGCATCCAGGGACATAGTGCAAGGCATATCCCAAAAAAAGATAATGATGGAATGTGCATTGAGATAAAATAAAGGATTAAAAGACGAGTAGAGACAGAGCTTGTGAAAACACAGAGGGTCCTGTGCTCACATCACACCCCCACCCCCTTTTGCAATTATAAAGACCTCTATTAGATCATCACTCATACTTTTATCAAGAAAAAAGAGACCTCGCCCAGCTAATCTTTTCCCGATATATACATATATACCCACATATTTCTGGTATCGGGCGCAATCCAACAAGAGTCCTTTCTAGCAGGATTAGCGAAAAGCACCAGGAACAACCCCGCTATCTAACAGCGCAGTTTGTTTTTCATGCCCTGGCGGGGTTCCCCCCCCCCCCCCCCCCCCCCCCCCCGCCCCCGAGGCTACACTCAGCGTCATTTCCTGCGCTGAGGAGCTCCGGCGAGCGGAACACTTCTGTGCAGAAAGAGACCGGGACACCATTTTTAAATGGCGTCCGATCTCTCGACCCCGCATCCCACCTCACACGGACAGGGCACCCCAGGCCAGGGTTCCAGCGTGGGCAAAATGCTAGCCTGGCACCTTGGTATTACCAGCCTGGCACACTGGCAGAGCACCTGCCAGCTTGGCAGTGCCCAGGCGGCACCAACAGTGTCAGGGTGCTACCCTCCCAGAGGTCTCTCCGATCGCCTGGGAGACCCCCGACACCCCCCCACACCCAGGTACTGTTTCGCCTGGTCTCCATTTGTGGGGAGCAGTACTGAACGATGCCTGTCTGGGGTCTCCTTGGTGAGGCCAGGTGGCAGTTAGATCCGGTGGGAGCAAGACTAAGTGGGTTCTTAAACTCACTTAGCCATGCGAGATTGGGTCCTGCCCACAGATCGTGACGTCTTGAGAGATCTAGTTAGAGCTCGCGGGGTGAAACGGTTGTCGGGAATCCCACAGGAGGCATCTACCAGCCGTGTCACACCCTGGTTGCGGCAGGACGCAGCCTGTAGATCGTGCCTATCATCTTTGTAAATCTTCTTTGCACTCTCTCCATTGAATTGTAGACTGGTTACAGATCAGAAGGAGGCCCATTGTCTCTATGCTGTTTCTTTGCTAGTCCCACTCTCCTGCAGCCCTGCAATTTTTTTCTATTCAGATAATTAAATCTGTAATTGAGTCGCTAGAATTTTAACGAACTAGAAATTCACACTGTTTATTGTACCGCTGTGCGGTGGCACGATGGCACAGTGTTAGCACTGCTGCCTCACAGCTCCAGGGTTCCGGGTTCAGTTCCGGCCTCGGGTGACTGTCTGTGTGGGGTTTGCACTTTCACCCGTGTCTGCGTGGGTTTCCTCCGGGTGCTCCGGTTTCCTCCCACAGTCTAAAGATGTGCAAGTTAGGTGGATTGGCCGTGCTAAATTGGCCCTTAGTGTACAAAGGTTAGGTAAGGTTACTGGGTCACAGAGATAAGGTGGATGCGTGGGCTTAAGCAGGATGCTCTTTCCAAGGGCTGGTGCAGATTTGATGGGCTGAATGGCCTTCTGCACTGTAGATTCTATGATTCTGTGATTTCACGGACATTAAAAGGTTCATAACTAGTTAGTCAATCGGCATGAACATTTCAATATTGTGAGTGGCATCAACTACTAACTAGGGTCAGAGTTTTGAATCTGAACAAAACTTAATATGAGAAGATATTAAAAACAATCAGGCTGGAGGGATTTCAAGAAATTAATCAAATCTCTGCAATCCTTCTAGAAGCTTCTAACACTACTTTAGCTCTTTGATTAAACTACTAGTTTAATTCCCGAATATCCATTATTCTTTACGCTTTTGTTCCACCTAGTTAAAAACTCAATAAATTGTGAAAGCATTCCGGTTTGCCTTAGAGAAAAGCCATGTAGCTAGTATGTGTAATAGCAGCACTAATGTAGCTTATTCAGTTGGGTCGTTAGATTCAATTCATGCATGATTCGAGGCATATCACAATGGCAGAGGCCACTCCGCCCCTCCAGTTAGAATCTGGATTTTCCCCTTGCCTTATATCACTGGTTCTGCGATTGGGCTGAACGTCTTCAGGAGATGTCTCTCAGAGTTGTGTTCTCATCAGACAGTCACTGCTTTTTTTAAAGAAAGAGCCAATAGAAATGACATCTCTGGGCGACACTGACTCCAACAGGCAATACAGTCCATGATTCTCCCTTGGTGTGCTCACACTGTGGGTAGGAGATGCAGGACCGATCTTTGAGTTGACTATTCAAAACAAACGGCAGCCTGCCGCTCTCTCTGTTATCTCTTGGCTAAGACCCTGAGGGAGGGAGGGAAGCCTTAAAGGAAAGCAGAAAATACATTTTAAAAGAGGGACAAAGTAGATGAAATCACAAATGATTTATAAGGGCAGCACGGTGGTGCAGTGGATTAGCCCTGCTGCCTCACGGCGCTGAGGTCCCAAGTTCGATCCTGGCCTTGGGTCACTGTCCTTGTGGAGTTTGCACATTCTCCCTCTGTCTGCGTGGGTTTCGCTCCCACAACCCAAAGATGCGCAGGCTAGGTGGATTGGCCACGCGCTAAATTGCCCCTTAATTGGAAAAAATGAATTGAGTACTCTAAATTTATTTTAAAAAAGAAATGTTTATACTCTGTGCATAAAAAGTTAGTGCAAATAAATCACACTGCAGTGCTCGTAAGACAGAAAAGCAAATGCTTACAATAGTACGGCTTTAAAATTCCAGCACACTTCATAACCTACTTGAGCTGCAGTTGTAAAACAGTCAGATATCCAATCTTTTGCAGACGCGGTGCTGTGCACACTCATGGTGATGCTGTGCACCCCACACTTTGATGGTTATCGCCAACATGCCAACTCATGGAACATGCACTGGGGGGAACAGCAACTCTTGTCTTTTTCCTCTCCAAGTGTTTTCTCTTGTAACAGTTTGGCTTTTATGAGCAGTCCAGTGCCACTCCTTCTCCACTTCATTTTCATATTCTCGGACCTCCTTTTAATTTCAGCACATTGTTTTTATACCCTAAGTAACTCCGTGTAAGACCCACCCACCTTGCTGTGAGCCAGCCCTCCTAGATTGAATTACAGATTTCAACCACCCCTCTATCCCATCCTTTCCAAATTAACCACCTGACCCTTGGAATAGAAATCTGCCAAAAATACATTTACACTGGACGGCTTACAGTGAAACCAGTTATGCAAGGCTCTTTAGCTTTAGTTTGACTTTTAGAATGATTTCAGAAAAAGAAACCTGCCATTGAACATGAAGTCAGAAATCCGCGAATATATTCTTATTCAAACAAACTTGTATTCACAGGTACTTTGACAGCAAATGGAGCTGGGCTCTTGGGCAAAAAAATGCTGGTTCCAGCTCCAAAATTAACTGTGCTGTTACTTTGGAGTCCATCGCACTTTGGGTTGCCAACACCTTCAACGGTTGGCCTGGAGTTTCCAGGAATTTGTAATTAATCTCCAGGGCACTGCAGAGAGCCATCCAGTTGAGAAACATCCGATTGGGAAATGGTCCGTTTTGCTTTCCCATTGGCTGGAAAGGCAGTGTACTGTTAGGATGGGAGGCAAATGGTGGGCAGCTGAAGGCAGGGCAGCTGAAGGCAAGAAATCATGTTTTGGCCTCAAATGAGAACAGAAAATGCTGGAAATGTTCGACAATCAGGCTGTGGAGGGAGAAACATTTCAGGCCGACGGCCTTTCACCAGAATTGGAAAAATCATGGGTTTTAAGTAAGTGCACAAGCAGGGAAAGGCTGTGCCTGTGAGGTGGGTTCCCAACAAATTCCAGGCATGCGGCGATGAGACTTGTTTGATGGGAGCGCCAATTTTTGGATCCCCCTTTTTCAAAGGGGCGACCCACCAACTGAACCTTTCCAGCTCTGATCCATCCAAATCTTATAATATTTATAAATATGACCCCTGATACCTAGCAGTTATTTGTCCTATTTTAATTCATGTTTAAACAAATCTGCTAACTCCTCAGGGTTGGCCAACTCTTGCACCTCTAATTTAGGGAGTCTCAGTAACGCCATGACAACTATCAGCGATTGTTGTAAAATCCCATCTGCTTCACTAATATCCTTTAGGCATGGAAATCTGCCATTGCTGCCTGGCCTGCATGTGGGTTAACACCCATAGCACCGCGATTGCCACATAACTGCCCTCTGATATGGCCGAGCAGGCCATTCAGTTCAAGGTCAATTAGGGCTGGGCCACAAATGCTGGCCTTGTCAGCAATGCCCACAGCCTATCAAAGAATAAAGAAAAGAAAGCTTCAGCTCTTGCCGTCTGCTTTGGACACTTTATTGTATAGAAAATTGTACAATTTAATTATTGTAAATTTATTAGAATCATGAGGTGGGAGGAGGTTGCAATTTAAAAACCCACCCCCTAGAAGGGCAGGGGATAGGTTAAATTGACAAATATGCCAATTCAACTTCTTATTCCCAATTCATCCCCAACACGCTAGCTTCTTATCTACTTGTGGAAATTTTGGGGTTGTCCAAATAGAATCATAGAATTTACACTGCAGAAGGAGGCCATTCGGCCTATCGAGTCTGCACTGGCCCTTGGAAAGAGCACCTTACTCAAGCACACCCCTTCACCCTATCCCCATAACCCCACCTAACGTTTTTGGACACTAAGGATGATTTAGCATGGTCAATCCACCTAACTTGCACATCTTTGGACTGTGGGAGGAAACCGGAGCACCCGGAGGAAACCCACGCAGACACGGGGAGAATGTGCAGATTCCGCACAGTGACCCAAGCTGGGAATCGAACCTGAGATCCTAGAGCTGTGAAGCCATAGTGCTAACCACTATGCTACCATGACGCCCATCATGACCCATTTGAGAGGGTCAGGGCAATAATTATAATATTTAAAGGATACTCTATGATCGGATTCTGGCATCCATTTGAAAGTAATGTTCTGGGGCCCAATTTAACGGCTTTGTTGCTCCCGACTTGGTGTCGGGATGAGGCAGTTGAATCTCGTGAGAGGCCTCACGTGAGATTTGCGACGCTCGAAACGCCTTGCCAGATTTAATGGGGTCTCATGAGACATTATGATCTGGATCTCGCCTTCACTGGGCGTGATCCATATCTGCATATATAAATGAGCAATTAGGCTTTTTCATGTTTCTCCCAGTCGCAGTGACACCTTGGGGCTTCTCCTAGGCAAAAAGAGACCCCTGGGTGGACGGAGACAGGGCAGGGTGGCACCCTGGGACCTTCTGACACCAGCCTGGCACATTGGCAGTGTCATTATGGGTAGCACTGCAGGCTGGCAGATGAATTGCCAGGGATCAGGCCCGGGGGATGGGGAGTGAGGGCCTCCCTGAGGTTTTTTTTTGTGGGGGGGGGGGGGGAGAGATTGGAGCAGCCAGACAAAATGGGCCCAGATCTGCGAGTCTTGAAGCTCGCCAGCAGGAGTTTATTCTTAAATGCGGCCTTGATGCAGAGAAGCTACCCGAACCAAAAAAGGGGCAAAGTGCCATTAAATAGCAGGGTGCTTTGAAGTGCTGAAGCCACTGAAAAACACCCTTCTAAATGCGCCCAAAACTGGACATAGATTTTCTTTTGGTTAAACTCACCCCTGGTTTCCCAGGAATCTCACTGCTAAAAGGAGGTGGGAGCAGTCAGATTGAGCAGGCTTTGTCCAGCTCATCTTGTGAACCAGCACGAATGGAAGCGCTAACCACTCTCATCACCTCTGGGCCCTCAGGAAAATCTTTTGCTGCAATCCTCTAAACCAACCAGGAAATTTGTTCTGATTCCCCCTCTCACCCAATTGAAGTGCTCACTCCCACCAACCCCTGACGTATCCCAGTTTCCAGGGACTATCCCCAATGGTTCCCCCCCACCCCCCACTGTGGCCTTCCAACGCTGGCTTTTCTCCCTGGAATCCACAGAATTGTAACAGAGTGCACACGGAGGCCATTCAGCCCATCATGAGGACACAGGGTCTCCGAATAAGCATTTTGCCTCGCGCCATTCCCCTGCCTTCTCCCCATCACCCTGAAAATTGTTTCTTTCAAATAATAATCTCATTACCTCATGAATGCTTTGATCGAATTTGCCTCCACAACGCTCTCAAGGTGTGCATTTCAGACCCCCTTGCTGTGTGAAAATGTTATTTCTCATAACGGCGTGAATCAGTAAAATATGCCATCCCAACTATTGCACCTGTGTTGGGCCTTTGAAAGATTTCTCTAATTAGTCCCACTTTCCCCATTCCTTCCCCATTGTCCTGCAACTACTTCCTCATTAAATATATATCTAATCGCCATGTCAAGGCTACCATTGATTTATACATCCTTTCAAGCAGCGCCTTCAAGATTCTTGTACTTAATTTGATCATCCTCTTTAGGTTGGAATTTATAAATAGTATTTTTCTGTTTAAAAACGTGATTTGACATCATTGCAAAATGTATTTGTAATGTAACATTTGCAGACAACTGAGGATAAATTGAACTACCAACGTTTCTAGGATTTTGGATTGTACTGATGAGCAGAAAATATATAAGCTGATAATTAAGACTTTATATTATATTAAATAGCAAACTGGAGGTGAGGTAAGCGATGAGGAAGCTTGTAGGAAGACATTGGCAGGTTAGCAGAGTGTTAGATGGGTGGAAAATGTAGTTCAATGCAGAGGAATGTGAAATGAAGGGTAGGATTTTGTGTTTAGGTGGAATTCCTACTTCGGGGTCGAATGGGGGTCCCGATCCCGTTCTGCATCAGGAGCAGCCGCCTGACATCAATTTTGCCTGGATTTGCCAACTATTGGCCAGAGGGCCTGCTTGCTGTCCAATTGAGGACCGGTGGGCTGGGTGGACTCCCAAAATGGCTGCCCAATAAGAGGCCCCTTCAGTACGGAAGGATCAGCAGCCTGCAGTTGCAGCTGAGTGCGAGACTGGGCGCCTCCATCTTGAGGCACCCTCTCAGAGGTTTTAACGCTTTTGAAGTCAAAGTTGATCACAGCTGCCGGAATCTGGAGTAATCCACTCCACAGGGAAGCCTGCAGCCACAACTGACCAGTCAGACAGGGAGCGGTGTCTCAAATGTTCACGGAGCACAGTCCCCCTGATTTGCTGCCGGAAGGCTTTCTCCAGGCAGCTGCTGTGTTCCGGATACCTCGGGGAACCTGTAAGCCAGCTTGAAAATGCAATTCAACCTCTGATTAAAGGCCTTAAGCCTCTCAATTATCTTAACAAGCTACCCACCACTTGCAGACAGGCCACCCCCATTCTGACCTGCAGGAAAATGGTTTGGTGGGCGGAAAGGGAATGGCAATGAAGATATGGCAATACATGTCCATGTCAAGATGGTTTGTGACCTGAATACAAAGGTAAGGAAGCGATGTTGAATTTGGGCAAGGTAGTGGTTAAGGCTGTTTATGGTACATTAAGTATATTGTTACACAGGCAAAGTGCATTGTTTAATTAAGTATGTGAGCACATATAAATAGGGGACACCTCATCAGGGTCTGTCAACCCCTTCTATAAGTTTATTTCATTGACCATTTGTTAAAAGAGAATATCAATCGGCGGCGCAGTGGGTTAGCCTGCTGCCTCACGGCGCCGAGGTCCCAGATTCGATCCCGGGTCTGGGTCACTGTCCGTGTGGAGTTTGCACATTCTCCCCGTGTTTGTGTGGGTTTCGCCCCCACAACCAAAAAGATGTGCAGGCTAGGTGGATTGGCCACGCTAAATTGCCCCTTAATTGGAAAAATGAATTGGGTATGCTAAATTTATTTTTTTAAAAGAGAATATCAATAGGGGACAGCTGGGACAATGGGGGTGGATGAGGAGAGCTGTGAGACTGAACAAAGTCAATAAATGCTCTCTATAAAAAAAAAACTCTGTTTCTGCCTCACCAAATGGCTTGGATTCTTTTAACAAGCAGTTTGGGACACCTCACCATCGTGTGGGTATCAGTGGTGGCGAAGAAGCATTAGAATGGTATCTGGGGTGAGAGGATTTAGATATGAAAAAAAAGTCTAAAAATATGTGGGGCTCATTCGAACCGAGAAGGTTAAGGGAGATCTCAAAATTACGGGAAAATGTTACTGGCCACTGAGTCAGAGATTGTAACCATTTGAAAGTGAATTTAATAAGTATCTGAAGAGAAAGGATGTGAAAAGAGATCAGGAAAATAGAATTAGCGAAGATAACTTCTGAAAAGCTCATCTCAAACTATTTTCTCTCATGACCTCCCTCCCTCCTTCCTTCTCAAAGCTTCCCAAAAGATACCACTTTGACCAAGCTTCTGATCATCGTATGTAAAATCGGGTTAAGGCAAAAACATTAATACAAAAGCAGATGTGGAAATCTGACATAAAAACAGAAAAAGCTGGAAATCCTCATTAGGTTTGGCAGTATTTGCTGGAAATTACAGACAGAGTTAGCATTTCAGGTTGATGATCATTCATCAAAACTGGGAAAAAATTAAGCAAGTTCAAAGGCAGGGTAAGGTGGGAGTTGGGTTGGGTTGAAGGAGAAAGAACAAAGGGATGGTCTGTGACAGGGTGGAAGGTAGTAGAGATTAAATGACAAAAGGGATAATGGTGCGAGGCCAAAGGAGATGGCAATGGGACCAGTAAAGAAACAAAAGATGGGTCCGGGGAGGCATAAATGACAACAGTAGATCTCATCTCCAACATTTAAGAATTAAAAAAAAAAAAATTAGCAAGTGGTTTTGATATGGAATTGCTGAACCCAATGTTGAGCCTGGAAGACTGTGAAATGCCTAATTGAAAAATGAGGTGCTGTTCCTTTAGATCCTGAAGAGCCTCATTAGAACTGTGTCGGGGGCCCAGGACAGAGAGGTCAGTGTGGGGGTGGAGCAGAGAATTAAAACATTGGGCAACTGTAAGATAGAGGCCCATGCTTGATTGTGAAGGTAAAACCTACATTGCTGGCAGTACTCCTCTGGTTTGCTACCGGAAAAGAAAGTGATCCAGGCAGGAAGGATGAAAAGGCTTTTTCCCCTTGCAGCAAACTCAGTTGTGTTGACTCCCCATTGGGAGCATAGAATCACTTCAAATGTGGTTGATTATGCACAGCCATGTTCAAACACTTCACATCTCAGAGGAAGTCTGAATTTAGGAGCATAGACTTTTCCCAAGTGGCAATCTGCCCATGCAAAACCTGCCTGGAGACAGAAGGCATTTTCCGATACTTTCTTCAACACCCTGTCTCCAAAACCTCCAAAGAGTCAGGAAGAATCCATCCAGAGATGCAGCACAAAAACAGACCAGCTGGTTCATGCCGGCATCTATGCTCCACATGAGCCTACTCTCACGCTACCAGCATATCCTTCTGAATCTTTCTCCCTCATGTAGTTATCCAGCTTCTCCTTAAATGTGTCAATACTATTCGCCTCGACCATTCCATGTGGTAGCAAGTTCCACATTCTCACCATTTTCTTGGTAAAAAAGTTTCTCCTGAATCCCCTATTGGACTTATTATTTGTTATCCTATATTTTGTCTTCTAGTTTGGGATTTTCCCACAACTGGAAACATTTTCTTTGCACCCACCCTATCAAACATTTTCAGTATCTTAAAGATCTCCCTCAGGCTCCACAATTGGAGCAAATAACTCAGCACCATTAGGTTTATAAACTGTTGCTGTGCAGTAAACGAACATGTTAAACACTGAGGCTACTATCTCTCCCAGATATCTCTCAGTCTCCCACCTCACTCTACCATTCATTAATTAAGTGCTCTCAAAAATCCACATGCCTTGGTCTTGGGAGCTACATCGCGATTGTGCCTTCTAGCGCTGACCTTGTAGTCAGGAAGTGAGAAGCTCTTTGGTATGGAGTCAGTGAATACCCTTTGTTCTCCTTGGATACTTCACTACCAGTGGCTGCCAATCTAAAAGTCATCACTGTCCCTCCTCCTTTGCACCCCCTTTTTTTTACAGATGTTGGTACGAACAACGCCTGAAAAAAAGGATATTCACCCACCTTTGGGTGCCCAGACTGCTTTCCCTGCCTTCAACCCTTGCCCCAGAAGGGCCATATCTCCCCTTCTTGAGGTTTGTACGGTCAGAACTCTACAGGCCTGGGGGAGTGGGATGCCTTTGCCCTGTCCTTGCCCCCCAACATCACAGACTTTGTAAGAGTTTACGGGATTTGTTACCCGAGTATTCGGATGCTGTCCTTCTTCCGTCCCACTGGAATTATAGCAGTAATCTGTGGGATAACTGAGGGAATGAATGGGCCTCAATGGGTCTTGCAGTCTGTAACACTGCACATATCCATACTAAATTTCCATAGTTTTATTGGAAACATCTTTCTGGTCCTTTCAGTAGCTGTTTGCTGCCTCTTCCAAGTTGACTGTACCTCCAAGCTTAGTATTTCCGTGGCTGACATTTAACAATCTGAACTTAAGATGGTCCTCGACTTGGTTGTGGAACAATGGAATGTAATTTTGACTCCCACCCAGTAAATGTATCAGCCCTGGCTCAGTCAGTAGCACTCTCACTTCTGAGTCACAAGGAGTTGGGTTTGAGTTCCACTCCAGGACTCTAGTCCAAAAGCTGACACTCCCAAGTGCAGCTCGGAGGGAGTGTTGCACTGTCAGAGGTGCCAGCTTTTGGATGAGACTTTAAGCTGAGGACCCATCCGTCTGCTCGGATGGAAGTAAATGGGGACTTTTCCCCGATGTCCTGGTCAATATTTATCCCTTTAATCAACACCACAAACTTTAGTCACCATCACATGTTGGGTGGCACAGTGGTTAGCACTGCTGCTTCACCGCGCCAGGGACATGGGTTCTATTCTGACCTCAGGTGACTGTCTATCTGGAGTTTGCACATTCTCACCGTATCTGCATGGGTTTCCTCCGGGTGCTCCGGTTTCCTCCCACAGTCCAAAGATGTGCAGACTCGGTGGGTTGGCCATGTTAATTTGCCCCTAAGTGTCCAAAGGTTGGGTGGGGTTATAGGGAAAAGGAGGATTCGGCCTAGGTAGGGTCGGTCCGGACTCGATGGACCGATTGGCCTCCTGCACTGTAGGGATTCTATTCTATTTGCTGCTTCTGGGAATTTGCTGTGCCCAATTTGGCTGCTGTGTTTCTGAATTTTTGATTATTTTTTGAAGTATTTCATTGGCCGTAAAGCACTTTGAGATGCCTGCTGGTTGTAAAAAGAACTATACAAATGCAAGTCTTTCTTTTCAGTCCTGATATTGTATTGTGAAAATGTTAGCTAAAGTGTGCCATCTGGTGGTAGCTGCTTCATCTGCGCAGTGCAAAAGGCAATTATCTGATTCAATGAATCTACCTCTTCGACTGACGGTATGAGGAAGATCTTCATGTCGCTTTGCATTTCACACTGTTTTTAAATACAACATTTATATGAAAATAAAGATACTTTTGCTGGCTTATATCGTTTGGTGTTACTTTAGCCTCTGAGGCAGAAGGTGTCAACCTCCAAACCAGGATTTGAGCACACAATCTAGGTTAATACCTCAGTGCAGTACTGAAGGAGTACTGCACTCCTTCCCAATTGCCGATGACACCCAAATGAAAGAATAGAGAACACCCAACTGGATCAGTCCCCCAACACAACACTTTTACTATCAGGCAAGTACCAACTGACCCGTTAGTATTTTGAGGGCCGGTTTAGCTTAGCTGGCTGGATAGGTGGTTCATGATGCTGAGCAAGGCCAACAGCATGAGCTCAATTCCTGTACCGGTTGAGGTTACTCATGAAGGCTGCTCCTTCTCAACCTTGCCCCTATCCTGAGGTGTGGTGATCCTCAGGTTAAATCACCACCAGTCACCTCTTCCCCTTAAAGGGGAAAGCTGCCTGCGGTCATCTGGGACTATGGCAACTTTACGTTTATTGAAGGAATGTTGTGTTCTTGGAGTTGCTGTCCATTCTGATGAAGCACTTAAACCTAGATGAGGGAACCAAATGTAATATCTCCAAATTTGCAGATAGCACAAAGTTGGGTGGGAGGGTGAGCTGTGAGGAGACTGCAGAGATGCTTCAGTGGGGTTTGGACAAGCGGAGTGAGTGGGCAAATGAATGGCAGATGCAGTATAATTTGGATAAATGTGAGGTTATCCACTTTGGTCTCAAACACAGGAAGGCAGATTATTATCTGAATGGCTATTGATTGGGGGAAGGAATGTGCAACGAGACCTAGGTGTCCTTGTACATTCGCTAAAGATAAGCATGTATGTGCAGCAGACAGTAAAGAAGGTAAATCGTATATTGAAATGAAATGAAAATTAATGAAATGAAAAATGAAATTGGCCTTCATAGTGAGGATTCGAGTACAGAAGCAGGGATGTCTTGCTGCAATTATACAGGGCCTCGGTGAGGCCACACCTGGAAATTTGTGTGCAGTTTTGGTCTCTGAGGAAGGATGTTCTTTCTATAGAGGGAGTGCAAAGAAGGTTTGCCAGACTGATTTCTGGGAGAGCGGGACTGACCTATGAGTCGGTTAGGACAATATTCGCTGCAGTTCAGAATAATAATAATCTTTATTAGTGTCACAAGTAGGTTTACATTAACAATGCAGTGAAGGTACTGTGAAAATCCCCTCGTCGCCAAACTCCGGCCTGTTTGGGTCCACTGAGGGAGAATTCAAAATGTCCAATTCACCTAACAGCATGTCTTTCGGGACTTGTGGAAGGAAAGCGGAGCACCCGGAGGAAACCCACGCAGACACAGGGAGAATGTGCAGACTCCGCACAGACAGTGACCCAAGGCAATTAAAGGGGGATCTCGTAGAAACCTATAAAGTTCTTTTTTTAAATTTAGAGTAGCCAATTATTTATTTTTCCAATTAAGGGGCAATTTAAAGTGTCCAATCCACCTATCCTACACATCTTTGGTTCTGGGGGTGAAACCCATGCAGACACGGGGAGACTGTGCAAACTCCACACAGTCAGTAACCTGTGGCCAGGATCGAACCCGGGTCCTCAGCGCCGTAGGCAGCAGTGCTAACCACTGCCGCCCTGAAACCTATAAAGTTCCAACAAGACTAGGCAGGGTACATGCAGGATGTTCCTGATGGTAGGGGTGTCCAGAACCAGCGGTCATAGTCGAAGGATAAGGGGTAGATCATTTTGGACTAAGATGAGAAATGTTTTCATCCCACGTTTGGTGAACCTGTGGAATTCTCTCCCTCAGGAAGCAGTTGAGGCCAAAACATTGCATGTTTTCAAGGAGCAACATATAGTTTTGGGGGCTAGAGGGATCAATGGATAAGGGTGGGGTGGGGGGGGGGAGCTGTAACAGGTTACTGAGTTGGATGATCAGCCATGATCATACTGAATGGTGGAGCAGGGCCAAATGACCTCCTCCTGTTCCTATTTTCTATGTTTATCAGCCAACTCCACCAAATATATATAAGTTGGTCACTTATGTCATTGCTGTTCTTTGCACCTTCCTTTGCACAATTAGCCTCTCTGTTTGCCTACAATGATGTCAGTTCAAAACAAATTCACAAGCTCTGAAGCTCTTTATGATATCCTGAGGATGTGAATGGCACTATATACATTGTACGTTGTTCCTCAATTGGGTGAATATAAGTTGGGGAGATGGTGGTTTTTGTATCTTTACATTCTGTTCCCCTTGGTGAATTGTGTGGAGCACTGGATGGATTCACAGGCTGGACAACAACCTAATAAGCTTCATTGTGAACACTCCTTCTGTGGCTTCCTTCAGGGCCTGGACTGGCAAGTGGACCTGGAGCCTTCTGGCTCAAAAATAGGAGTCGGACCGGCTGGGCCACAAAACCTCCAGAGTTGGAGAAATCAAAGCCTGCAGCTGTGAAATAGATATATTTATTTTCATTACTGTTTTCATACTGAATAGAATCTTTTGTCACCTCAGTTGTTTGCAAATTTTGCGGTGTAGATGAGAGGTCTGGAGTGTATTAATAAAGTTATCCCTCCCAAATGTGCAAGTAATGTCAGCATTGGCAGAAAGTATGCAGCTAGACAGTGCTTTTCCGAACCTCTGTACAAGCCTACCCTATGATCAATTATTCCTTCCTCTTCCACTCCCTCTTGCTTGGCTGCCTCAATAAAATCAAATATTTAAATTGAAATTCTATTTGGTCGACTTAGCCAAGTAGATGGCTCAAATAAAAGCAAATTACTGCAGGTTCTGGAATCTGAAACAAAAACAAAATACTGGACAACCTCAGCATGTCTGACAGCATCTGTGGAGAGACAGCGGAGCTAACATTTCGAGTCTGGATGTTGAAGTAGATGACTCATCTACTCTTGCCTCTGCTTCGCAATATTGGTGGAATAACTGCCACTCTAGTGACCCCAGAGCATATACCATGGCTGACACCCTTATACCATGCTGAGGGAGTGCTGCACTGAAGCACTGTCCTTTGGGTGAAAGGTTAAACTGAGGCCCCGTTTGCCCTCAGCTGAATGCAAAAGGCCCCGTGCACTACTTTGAAGACGTCACCTCTGGTGTTCCGGCCAATATTTATCCCTCATTCAAAGTCACAAAAACAAGATATCTTTTCTAGTCATTTAGTTCATGGCTGTCCAGGTAGCTTGCAGTTGGCAAACGAATTGCCCACCTTACAACTGCAGTGGTGCTCTTGCAAAGTTGTTCATTGGCTGTGAAGTACTTTGGGACACCCAAGAGAACATGCTGGAAAATCTCAGCAAGTCTGGCAGCTTGTCTGGTAGTAAGGAGAGAAAAGAGCTAACATTTCGAGTCCAGGTGACCCTTTGTCAAAGTACTTTGGGACATCCTAAGGCCATGAACGACATTGTATACCCCCCCCCCCCCCCCCCCAAAACGCTGCCAGCCTTGCTGAGCATCTCCAAAATATCCTGTTTTTGCATGATAAAAGTTCTTTGGCTCAATCAAAGTGGAAAATAAAATGCCATTCAACTGGGTACTGTCTAAACATTGCAAAGTGTTTTACCCCGATCCCCCCTTGAGGATATAATCCCTGTCCAGCTACTATGATGAAATTGTGTGCAGTAAAAGGCTGCAAACACGCATCAGGTCAGGCAGCATATGGGGCCAACATCAACCTAGGCCAGGCCGATGGGGGAGATGCTCCATGGGAGCTGTTTGCGCATGCTCCAGCGGGACTACAATACCCAGAGGGCATAGCGTGGTGACGCCACACTCCCCGGTTCGCGACGCCTCGGAGAGTGGCGTCTTCATCGGTAAGTCGGCGGCCCTCACACTGACAACGAGAGCGCGCGGCCGGCCTCTCATCTGCTCCTTTCAGTTAACGGTTTAAAAATAAATCGGCCTGCGCACTCTTGACGGATCCCACCACCTTAGTCGTCCGGTTACGTTCCCCGATCTGAGCGTCCACAACTCACTCATCCTTAGCCAGAGATAACTCCCGTCAATTTTTGTTTATGGTGCGGGGTGAGGCGAGAATGGAGTAAATAATTATCCCGCGCCCGTTAATACGTTGTGTATGATTTAACTTTCCAAGTTAGGCAGGTGAGCGGGAGGCAAAATTGGGGTGGGGGGGTCCTGGCGTTGCGCGGCAGGGCCTGTGACGTTAGTGCGGTGACGTCGGACGGGGCTATAAATAGTGGCGAGCGCGAACGGCAGCGGGTCAGTGAGAGTCAGCTCGAGAGGGGGAAAAAAAAAAGAAGAGAGAAAGGAGGAGCCGGGGGAGCGTCGCCAAGGCCGAGGTACGTCACAATAGGGGTCGCCATGACGCCGGTAGCAGCCGGCACTGAGTTTCACCCGCTTACCTGGCGCCCACCTGTCGGTCCCAGGGGGGAGGGGAATGGGCTTGTAAACCCCGGGCCTCGCGGTTTCTGGGTGCGAGCCCCTGTCCCGGAGCTGCTCCCTGAAGGCGAGGCGGTTCCAGTAAATTCCCGGTGGGTTTTTAGGCCCTGTGCAATGTTTTCCTGCCCGGCCACTTGCTGATTTGCCTTCAGAGTGGTGGTTGTTTTGTTGTCGCCCCACAATAACCCTCCTTTTGCCCCCTCAGATGTTGCAGTCGCTGAACTAAACCTTTCAGCTAGAAGTTGATCTGCACACACTGACTAAACATGGAGGGGAGAACCTTTAACTTTTTTTTTTTTGGATTTTTCTGTCTGCCCTCTCTCCCTCAAGTGAATTCCTGCAGAATTGTATTTTACTTACTTGCTCTGCTTTCAAATTGTTTAAGACATCGTGGTGTCCTTTGGAAAACGCAGAGTGTGTTTGTCATGCAGAAGAATGTCTCGGTGTGTCTAATAAGAATATATAAAAGGGTTTGGAGGGTTGTAGAGAAGCCATAAATGGCTGAAAGCAATGGTGGGGTGGAGTTCCTGAGGGCCTGGCTGTAATGACTGAAGAATTGGTTGCTTCTGAGAGCAGGGGACAAGAAATGGAAGATCTTGAAGTTTAGAGAAAAATATTATTGCTTGGGCAGGAGCTTTGAACTAATTGGGGAGTGGGGGAGATGATTTTTGCAATATTGCAGAATGTGCAGATGCTTAAATATTTCAATTTTTCTTCCTCTTCCAGAAAATGCCTGCCATTAAGCTACAAAGCTCAGATGGAGAGATCTTTGAGGTGGATGTGGAAATAGCAAAGCAATCAATCACCATCAAAACCATGTTGGAAGGTACGTTCACTGAAGGACTCTGAGGTAGCAGTAATGTTTTGCAAACTTCTGCTTCTCACCAGCTTGGTTAAATGCTTAGCTTGTACCGTGTTGCTGCCAATAATGGCATTAGGGTGAAAACCTCCCATGTTCCGGAAGACCTGTCTGGTAGCTCATGAGGTGTGTCACTGGTCTTTGAAATGAAGGATTGATCCTCGTTACCAGATTGTGACCAGTACATTTGTGATTGTAGTTATTGCCCTCATTATCACTCTAATATAATTCAAGGCTGGGATGGGGGATGATTCAATGTTGGAGTCTATAGGAGCTCCAGTGGATTCTCCACTCCCAGACTACTTACCCATAGACTTCAAAATGTGTAATTGGCAATTGCTCCTTCCTCCACTGCCTGTTCTGTGCCCTGATGAAATTAATTGTCCTCCCTTCTGGCCCCTTGAAGTTGCCATCGCCAAAACTGATGCAAATATTTTATTTTTATTTGTTTGTGGTGTTTTTTCCCCCTTTGCCATGTGCCAGAAAAGGTTATGAATGCATTCTCTTTTTGGCAGTTTAACCTATGTAGGTGTAGTACTATTTTACTGGTAATTCTTAAAAAAAAAAAAAAAAAAAATCTGCATCTAAGGCAAACTTACTGCCACTAGTTGGGGTTTTGATATATTTTTGTATGCTCTTCATTTTGCTAATTGCTTACATTTTCTGCTTTGAGCAGACAAAGTGCTCCCTGCTGCTGACATAATGCTGAATGTAGCAGGGGATTAAGTAGCTGCAGTGCCATTGCGGGATATACTATTGATAGACATGGCAGAGATCCAGTCCTAGTAACGTGACAGTGCAGTAAATAATCTGGCAACAACCTGACTAATCCTGCAGCAAGGTTTTTTTTTGAGATCAAAGAGTGATACAAAAAAACAAAAGTCAGACCATGAACAGTGTTATTATGAACTTCAAGCACCATCTTTTCCTTGGGTGTTGACCCCTCTGGAAGGATACATATACATTTTTTGGCATTATCATATGAATTGATATTGGTGTTTTTCGGGAGTTTGGCTTTGCAGCAAGTGGGCAGGAATTTAATAATAACCTTTGTTAGTGTCACGAGTAGACTTGCATACTCACTGCAATGAAGTTTTTTTAAAAAATTAATATAAATTTAGAGTACCCAATTCATTTTTTCCAATTAAGGGGTAATTTAGTGTGGCCAATCCACCTACCATGCACATCTTTGAGTTGTGGAGGCAAAACCCATGCAGACATGGGGAGAATGTGCAAAACTCCGCATGGGCAGTGACCCTTGGCCGGGATCGAACCCGGGTCCTCGGCACTGTGATGCAGAAGTGCTAACCGCTACACTGCAATTAAGTTACTGTGAAAATCTTGTTTTTCCATCTCAACCTGGAGAAAGCACATGTTGTGTGTGATAAGTTGACATGAAATTGTTTCGTCGGTTTGGCTAGAACAATGGTACACATCCTTTTATTTTGACAATTTTATTTTTACCCTGAATTTGTCATCTTCTCCTGTTTTTCACTGCCGCGCAGACCTAGGTATGGATGATGAAGGTGATGATGATCCAGTACCCCTCCCAAATGTGAATGCTGCTATTCTGAAAAAGGTACGGTGGCAAAATCTTTACTTTGCTGATCTTTCTTGAGGATAACTTCTCTCCACCGTTGGATTGTT
Source organism: Scyliorhinus torazame (assembly GCF_047496885.1). Classification (NCBI taxonomy): domain Eukaryota; kingdom Metazoa; phylum Chordata; class Chondrichthyes; order Carcharhiniformes; family Scyliorhinidae; genus Scyliorhinus; species Scyliorhinus torazame. The sequence continues at coordinate 22,042,773 of NC_092709.1, read as the reverse complement.
GAGTTTTACAGCACAGAAACGGACCCTGTAGTCCAACATGTCTGAGCTGCCCATCAAGCACCTATCTATTCTCATCTCCTTTTCCAGCACTTGGTTCACAACCTTGTACGCTCATCTTCAACTGCTCATCCGAATGATTATTGAATGTTGAGGTTTCCTGCCTCTTATCACCTTTTCAAGGAGTGAGATCTAGATTCCCAACCACCCTCTGGGCGAAAATGTTTTTTCTCAAATCTCTTGCCTTCAATCCATGCCCCCTGGCTATTGCCCCTCTACTAAGGGGAAACCTTCCTTCCTATCTATGTTTATAGAACAGCACAGAACAGGCCCTTCAGCCCTCGATGTTGTGCCGAGCATTGTCCGAAACCAAGATCAAGCTATCCCACTCCCGGTCATTCTGGTGTGCTCCATGTGCCTATCCAATAACCGCTGGAAAGTTCCTAAAGTGTCCGACTCAACATTCGCAGCAGGCAGTCCATTCCACACCCTAACCACTGTCCAAGTAAAGAACCTACCTCGGACATCCCTCCTATATCTCCCACCCTGAATCTTATAGTTATGCCCCCTTGTAACAGCTACATCCACCCGAGGAAATAGTCTCTGAACGTCCACTCTATCTATACCCCTCATCTTCTAAACGTCTGTTAAGTCGCCTCTCCTCCTCCGCTCCAAAGAGAAAAGCCCTAGCTACCTCAACCTTTCCTCATAAGACTTATCCTGCAAACCAGGCAGCATCCTGGTAAATCTCCTTTACGCCCTTTCCAATGTTTCCACATCCTTCCTATAATGAGGTGACCAGAACTGTACACAATACTCCAAATGTGGTCTCACCAGGGTCATGTCTAGTTGCAGCATAACCCCACGGCTCTTAAACTCAAGCCCCCTGTTAATAAACGCTAACACACTATAGGCCTTCTTCACGGCTCTATCCACTTGAGTGGCAACCTTCAGAGATCTGTGGACATGAACCCCAAGATCTCTCTGTTCCTCCACATTCCTCACAACCCTGCCGTTGACCCTGTAATCCGCATTCAAATTTTTTTCTACCAAAATGAATCACTTCGCACTTATCAGGGTTAAACTCCATCTGCCATTTTTCGGCCCAGCTCTGCATCCTATCAATGTCTCTTTGCAGCCTACAATAGCCCTCCACCTCATCTACTACTCCACCAATCTTGGTGTCATCAGCAAATTTACTGACCCACCCTTCAGCCCCCTCCTCCAAGTCATTGATAAAAATCACAAATAGCAGAGGACCCAGCACGGATCCCTGTGGTACACCGCTGGTAACTGGTCTCCAGTCTGAGAATTTTCCATCCACCACCACCCTCTGTCTTCTATGTGATAGCCAGTTACTTATCCAATTGGCCAAATTTCCCTCTATCCCACATCTCCTTACTTTCTTCATGAGCCGACCATGGGGAACCTTATCAAACGCCTTACTAGAATCCATGTATACAACATCAACTGCTCTACCTTCATCTACACACTTAGTTACCTCCTCAAAGAATTCAATCAAATTTGTGAGGCAAGACCTACCCTTCACGAATCAGTGTTGACTATCCCGGATTAAGCTGCATCTTTCCAAATGGTCATAAATCCTATCCTTCGTTATCTTCCCGACCACCAAAGTAAGAGTAACTGGCCTATAATTACCAGAGTCATTCCTATTCCTTTTCTTGAACAGAGGAACAACATTCACCACTCTCCAGTCGTCTGGCACTATCCCCGTGGACAGCGAGGACCCAAAGATCAAAGCCAAAGGCTCTGCAATCTCATCCCTTGCCTCCCAAAGAATCCTTTGGTATATCCCATCTGGCCCAGGGGACTTGTCGACCCTCGGGTTTTTCAAAATTGCTAATACATCCTTCGTCAGAACATCTACTTCCTCCAGCCTACCCGCCTGAATCTCTCACTCATCCTCAAAAACATGGCCCCTCTCCTTTGTGAACACTGAAGAAAAGTATTCTTTCAACGCCTCTCCTATTTCTTCTGACTCCATACACAAGTTCCCACTACTGTCCTTGACCGGCCCTACCCTCACCCTGGTCATTTTATTTCTCACATAAGAGTAAAAAGCCTTGGGGGTTTTTCCTTGATCCCACCTGCCAAAGACTTCTCATGCCCCCTCCTAACTCTCCTAAGCCCTTTTTTCAGCTCATTCCTTGCTACCTTGTAACCCTCAAGCGACCCTACTGAACCTTGTTTTCTCATCCTTACGTACTCTTCCTTTTTCCTCTTGACAAGACATTCAACCTCTTTTGTGAACCATGGTTCCCTCATGGCCACTTCCTCCCTGCCCGACAGGTACATGCCTATCAAGGACACACAGTATTTGTTCCTTGAACAAGCTCCACTTTTCATTTGTGCCTTTCCTTGACAGTTTCTGTTCCCATCTTATGCTCTCTAATTCTTGCCTAATCACATCATAATTACCCCTCCCCCAATTATAAACCTTGCCCTGCTGTATGGCCCTATCCCTCACCATTGCAATAGTGAAAGACACCGAATTGTGGTCACTATCTCCAAAGTGCTCTCCCACAAACAAATCTAACACTTGGCCCGGTTCATTACCCAGTACCAAATCCAATGTGGCCCCACCTCTTTGTCGGCCGATCCACATTGTGTCAGGAAACCCTCCTGCACACACTGTACAAAAACTGCCACATCCGAACTGTTCGACCTATAGAGAATATTCCAATCAATATTTGGAAAGTTAAAGTCACCCATGACAACTATCCTGACACCTCCACACCTATCCATAATCTGTTTTGCAATTTCTTCCTCCACATCCCTATTACTATTTGGGGGCTTATAGAAAACTCCTAACAATGTGACTGCTCCTTTCCTATTTCTAACTTCGGCCCATATTACCTCAGTAGGCAGATTCCCTTCAAACTACCTTTCTGCAGCGTGTAAACTGTCCTTGATTAACAATGCTACTCCTCCACCTATTTTACCACCTTCCCTACTCTTACTGAAACATCTATACCCCGGAACTTCCAACAACCATTCCTGTCCCTGTTCTAACCATGTCTCCGTAATGGCCACAACATCGTAGTCCCAAATACCAATCCACACTCCAAGTTCAACCTTATTCCAGATGCTCCTTGCATTGAAGTAGACACACTTCAACCCACCTTTCTGTCTGCTGGTACACTCCTGCGACCTTGATGCCCTCCTCAGTACCTCACTACTCTCGACACTGGCTTCTGGAACACAGCTCGTTTTCCCAGCCCAGTGACAAATTAGTTTTAAGCCGGTTCAGGTGCAAACCATCCTGTCCACAGGTCCCACCTTCCCCAGAATGTGCTCCAATTATCCACGTACCTGAAACCCTCCCTCCTACACCATCCCTGCATAATTCTGTACATAGACCTTGATCAGGTCCCCCTCAGCCTTGGACGCCTGTTGCTTTTGGATGATTGTTGGAGCTCTTGTCTCTGAGTCGTTAGGTTGGAGTTTCAGGCCCCAGTCCACAGATTTGTGCCACATAATCAAAACTGACATTTTTCTTGGAGTACTGCATTGACAAAGGTGTCCACTCGGTAAGGTGCACACCTGTCTGCCCCTACGAATCATAGAATTTACAGTAAAGGAGGAGGCCATTCGGCCCATCGAGTCTGCACCGGCCCTTGGAAAGAGGCACCTTACCTAAGCTCACACCTTCACCATATCCCTGTAACCCAGTAAACCCACCTAACCTTTTTGGTCACTTAAGGGCAATTTATCATGGCCAGTCCACCTAACCTGCACATCTTTGGATTGTGGGAGGAAACCGGAGCACCTGGAGGAAACCCACGCAGACTCCGCACAGACAGTGACCCAAGCTGGGAATTGAATCTGGGACCCTGGAGCTGTGAAGCGACAGTGCTAACCACTGTGCTACCGTGACACCCAAGCAAAATCAAAGAAGATTGGGATACCACCTGGTGTCCTGGCCAACATTTTTATACTGGACTAAAATGGATTATCTGATAGCTTTGTAAGAGCTTGCTGTGTAAATTGACTGCCATACTTCGTGCATTACAATCCTGATTATATTTCAAGAGTTATAGTACTTTAATAGGCTGTAAAGTGGGTAATGATGAGCTCTACATAAATGTCAGTCTTTTAGATAAAGCCTGTTGCTACATCTGTACTGACTACCCTTATGTTGGGATATCGTGGGTTGACCTCTGATGTAAAGACTAAATTCAGCCTAGATTGTTCAGGTAACGGGTGGAATGGTGGCGCAGTGGTTAGCACTGCTGCCTCACGGCACTGAGGACCCGGGTTCGATCCTAGGTCACTGTCCATGAGGAGTTTGCACATTCTCCCCATGTTTGTGTGGGCCTCATCCCCACAACCCAAAAATATGTGCAAACTAGGTGGATTGACTACGCCAAATTGCCCCTTAGGGGGAAATAAATGGGTACTCAAAATTTATTTTTAAAAGATTGTTCAGGTAGAAATTTCTGCTCCATTCTTTTTGTTGAGTAGAAATTCTAACTGGTCTGGCACAGTCACTATTCTGTAGAAATGAGCAGCTTGAAGGTTGTGTTTTATGTGCTAGGTGATCCAGTGGTGTACACATCACAGAGATGATCCTCCCCCACCAGAGGATGATGAAAACAAAGAAAAACGAACCGACGATATACCTGTGTGGGATCAAGAGTTTCTGAAAGTCGACCAGGGTACACTCTTCGAATTAATTCTGGTCAGTAGTTGAACTTTGGCCTTTTTATAAATTGCCCATCCAACTGCTTAATGTTGGCATTGGTTCATGCTGCATATGTGATTTGAGTTTCTTTGGGCGATTGTGTCTGAAGCTCACATCTACCTTGACAAATGGGGAAGGTATGGAACTCGGTACCACAAGGGAGTTGTTCACTTGCTTTTATGGGGGAATGTAGATAGATAAATGAGTGAAAAGGTAATCCGGTTTCTGAGATGAGGAGGAAGCAGCATGGTCGGAACATTATAAACAGCATGGTTCTGCTGAGCCGAATGGCCCGTTTCTGAATTGTAAAATTCTATGTATACGGTCAATTCCCATTTTCTGAGCTGTGCTTGGGAATCGCCTTAAAGTCATCCATGCGTACGCTACTTAGACATTTTTTTAAAAGGGTGAGGATTGCCTTGCTGGGCCCCTGAACAGTAATCTAGCATTCAACAATGAAAGTCAAGTCTGTTATCTGCACCAGTAAGTTGGGTCCAGCCTGTCGGCCAGTGGTTTATTGTCTTTGATAGAGCAGTAGTTTATAACCACTACTACTGTGAGGCAGCAAAAGTAGATGCATGTTGTGTAGCTGGATTGAGTTTTGTTTAGTTACTTATCATAGATCATAGAATTTACAGTGCAGAAGGAGGCCATTCAGCCCATCAAGTCTGCACTGGGCCTTGGAAAGAGCACCCTACCTATGTCTACTTGTGCTGAGAGTATTTAAAACATTTTTACCAAATGCTGTGTATAAAATCCCTACAGTGCAGAAGGAGGCCATTCGGCCCATCAAATCTGCACCGACCCTCTGAAAGAGAACTCCCCTGCCCTATTCCTGTAACCCTCCACACATTGTGTAATCCACCTAACCACATCTTTGGACTGCGGGAGGAAACTGTGCACCCATGGAAACTCACACAGACACAAGGCGAAGGTGTGGAGTTTGCATGATCAGCAAAGGCTGACATTGGAACACCTGTGGGGGTGCAGTGCTAATCACTGAGTCACTGAAATGTGGTGGATTGAGAACAATTTACTGTCTAATGCTGTCACCAGAAGATGTGTCAACGGGTGAGCCTCTCTGAGCACTACCTTGTTCTGGTGGCTTGGTTGCACCCAGGTAGCCTGCCCGCCGTATGCTAAAACCGAAGAATACACCCTGAAGAGCATGGATTCTTGTTGTTTGTTAGTTGGATTTAATGGGATTTCTTTTCCAAACAGGCTGCAAATTACCTTGATATTAAGGGCCTTCTAGATGTAACTTGCAAAACTGTGGCAAACATGATCAAAGGAAAAACCCCTGAAGAAATTCGCAAAACATTCAACATCAAGAATGATTTTACTGAGGAAGAAGAAGCACAGGTACTCCTGGCTATCTTTGTAAAAAGATTTACATTACGCCCTAAAAGAGCTTATTTCTCTGCTTGAGTTGGCTTGTTATGAATGATGGCATGTTTAAGCTAGTGTCTCTGGAGGGGAAGGAGAGAGGGAGAGGGGTAACTTTTCCTGTCCCCATTTAAGGATCATCCAGCCCAACAATATATTGGTGACTGTGGTGCAGTAGTTTAAATGCTGAGTCCAGCTTGGATTGGCACAAACAAAATGTGTAACACTTCTTGCCTGACAGACACCAGTGCAGGCTTTTTAAAAAATAAATATATTTATTCAAATTTTTCAACAAAACCCCCCCGCCCCAAAACAAAAAGAAAGAAACAAGAACACAACAATCAGAAATTATACATTGGATTTCCCCCATATACAATAACCCCCCCCCCCCCATATAACATTTAAAAACACAAATAGGAGAACCCCCCCTCCCACCCTTGGGCTGCTGCTGCTGACCTCCTCCTAACGCTCCGCGCGATAGTCTAGGAACGGTTGCCACCACCTGAGGAACCCTTGCACAGACCCTCGCAACGCAAACTTTATCCTCTCCAGCTTGATGAACCCTGCCATGTCATTGATCCAAGCTTCCACACTAGGGGACTTTGCATCTTTCCATGGTAGCAAAATCCTCCTCCGGGCTACCAGGGACGCAAAGGCCAGAATACCGGCCTCTTTCGCCTCCTGCACTCCCGGCTCGTCCGATACCCCAAATAATGCCAATCCCCAGCTCGGCTTGACCCAGGCATTCACCGCCCTGGACATAGTCCTTGCAAAACCCCTCCAAAACACATCCAACGCCGGGCACGACCAGAACATATGGACGTGATTTGCTGAGCTCCCCGAGCACCTCCCACATCTGTCCTCCACCCCAAAGAACCTACTCGACCTCGCCCCTGTCATGTGTGCTCTGTGAGGCACCAGTGCAGGCTTGGGGACTACATGGGTGCTGGCCAAGTTTCCACCCATGCAGTTGGAAGTGGGAGTATTGACGTTTGAGTGCAGTGTAAAGGCAGCTCTACAGCGAGCTCGTGCTACACTTTATTTGACCCTCCCCCCACCAAAGCAAGCCCCATTCTATGGGGTTTGAAAATCTCATGGGATGGAGGTATTGCTGCACCAGCATTTGTTTCCCATTCCTAATTACCCTTGGACTGAGTGGCTTGCTAGGCCATTTCAGAGAACAGTTGAGCCCACCACATTGCTGTGGATCTGAAGTCACATGTAGACCATACAGGGTAAGGACGATCTATTTCCTTCCCTACGGGACATGAGTCAACCCAGGTAGATTTTCACCACAATTTAGGACAGTTTCATGGCTCACAGCTGAGACTAGCTTTCATTTCCAGATTTATTATTTGAATTTAAATTCAAATTCCCTTAGTGGGAGTCCCTGTGTCCCCAGAGTATTAAGTTGGACCTTACTCTGACATTTCCGCTACACCATCATTTGTCACTGTTTAACTTCATAGTTTTGTCCTTTGAGTGCATTGTGTGAGTTACCATGTTGACGTTATTGTCCTTTGCACGACCCTTGATCTGTCCAGTTTCAGCTTCGCTTTTTCTTATTTTCTGTGTGGCGATCTTAATTTGGGGAAATAATTATCCTGCCCAATCTAAGCATTATATTCTCTAACTGTTTTGAAAGTGTTCAGTGCCTTTTTTAAGTTTGGCTGAAGCAATCCCAGTTCCCCACGCAAACAGCATGGATGAGTCAAATTGGACTTCTGACCCTGTGCATCAAGTCTACACATGAGCAGCGTTGCTCCCGAAATGCACAAGCTGCTCTCTGAACATACTGCTGCTTTGCAACAATTTTGCAGTTAGAACATAGAACATACAGTGCAGAAGGAGGCCATTCAGCCAATTGATTCTGCACTGACTCACTGAAGCCCTCACTTCCACCCTATCCCAGTAACCCCTCCTAACCTTTTCGGTCATTAAGGGCAATGTATCAAGGGCCATGTATCATGGCCAATCTACCTAACCTGCACGTCTTTGGACTGTGGGAAGAAACTGGAGCACCCGGAGGAAACCCATTCAGACACTGGGAGAACGTGCAGACTCTGCACAGATAGTGACCCAGCGGGGAATCAGACCTGGGACCCTGGCGCTGTGAATACACAGTGCTATCCACTGCTACCGTGCTGCCCACTAGTTGAAATGGACTGGAGAATTGAGGTGGGGGGGGGGGGGGGGGGATTCAGCAAAGTTGTTTTTTTAAATAGGGGTTTAATTGTAAAAAAGAAAATAGGGGTTTAATTGTATGTGCTTTCACCCCCAGGTACGGAAGGAGAATCAATGGTGTGAAGAGAAATGATCCAGCAGGAAATGTGTGCAGCTCAATGGAAAATCACTGCTTGCACAATTTAATAATCACTAATAGCCTGTGAGACTTTGAAATATAGTGTCAAGATAACCATGCATAAACATTTGTGATAGTGTTAGTTTTGAGCTTAATGCTTGCTTCATGAAAGCCTATTCATTTTTTAGTGAGTTGAACCGTAACTAGCATATTTATTACTTTGCCGTGTCTCGAGTTTTTTCTCTTCATTGCTCACTAGGATGAAAGGTGTAAAAAGAACTCCACCTGGCAATATGGCAGCAGTTATGATTTGAATTTTTTTTAAGTATCTTTGTAATTAAAGTTTACTTTTTTATTGTGGTTTTCTGTTGGGTTTAAAACAAATTACTGTTTGGTCCATAGTTCATCTCTAATTGAATGCATAGCGTCATCGCTACTGGCATATAGATTTTTACTTGTGACCGTGAAAACCGATTATAAAAACCCAACAGAATGCAAAACATCCTTGATTGGTGAACAGTCCAGTGATGTATCAAGGTGCAATCCTGCTATATCAACAATGAATTGTTTCCATTCTTGTCCAACTTCATCTTTACTGTACACAGCTATTGCTGGTAGAAATATGTCCTACAACCAGGTAAAGACAGTAATGAGATTAGTACTGGTTTAAATAAAAGACCTGTGCTGAAAGCATTGATGGTGGGAGGTGTGAGTTCTGTTTGGAGGGAGTGTGAATCATGATGAGCATTGTGTTTGTCACTGAAGCTGGAAAAGAGCCTGGATCCAAACTCCATACTGACATTTTTTTTTTTTTTTAAATGAATAAATTTAGAGTACCAAATTATTTTGTTGTTCCAATTAAGGGGTGTTTTAGTGTGGCCAATCCACCTAGCCTGCAAATCTTTTTCGGTTATTGGGGGGGGGGGGGGGGAAAAGACTCGTGCAAACACTGGGGGAATGTGCAAACTCCACACGGGCAGGGATCGAACCTGGGATCTCTGTGCGGTGAGGCAGCAGTGCTAATACTGACTCTCATTGTTATAAAATAAAAGCAAAGTACTGCGGGTGCTGGAAATCTGAAATAAAAACAACAGAAAATGCTGAATGCTTTCTGAGGGGTCTCCCCATAGATGCTGCTAGATCTCCAGCATTTTCTGTTTTTACACCAGGGTGTCAAATCTATGTTCCGTGATGTGGAAAATGGGTAGTGTCCTTTCTGCAAACATTGCTCACTTTTATTTCATATGGTGTGGGCATCACTGGCATGGCCATTTGTTGCCCACCCCTAATTGCACTTGAACTGAGTGGCTTGCAGGAGATTCTCAAGGGTGGTTGATTCAACCACATTGCAGTTGGTTTGGAGTCTCATGTAAGCCAGACCCTTTGCCTCACTTTTTCCTCCTTTTTAAGACCGTATCTTTCACCTGACCTCATGTGGCTTAAGTGCTTTCACATGACATTGTACCAAAGTACAATGAAAAGTATTTTTCTGCGTTCCCTTGGACATGTAACATCCAAATCAAATCATTGGACAGTGGGACATTTTACTACATTAACAATGGGCTGCTGAGAAACTATTAAATAATCATCCTCCCTTCAGGTCCCAAACCCTAAGAGGGCATTGGTGACTGTGGGCATCCATTGGGTTGGTCCATGGTTGTGCTTGGCAAAGTGCTGCAGGAGTTCCCCATTGCCTTCTGCAGTCTGCTCTCTGTCGCCTGCCATTAGGTGCACTCAAAGGATTCGCAGTCTGATAACCTGTTGGGCCATGTTATGACTGCAGCTTTCGCGGCCATAAATTCTGAATTGGGACATCCTGCAACTTCTGGCCCAGAGCGAGAGTCCCCATTTATCTGTGTGTCACAAGACTTCCCAGCAAAGGCAATGAATTTCCAAAAATCTATTGGGACAGTTTTGCAGAGTGGGTTTTTTGCCACTGATGCAAGGAAGAGGACATGTATCAGCTTCATTTAGAAGTAGCAGTTAATTAATTTGATGGTATTGGAGCATATCGAAAATTGACCATAATATAGTTATATTTGAGCAGCAGGAAGTGATTCACATTTTTAAGTGTGCTGTTCCTTGACAGCTGAGAAATTGTAGCAAATTGGGCTGTATTTTTTTAAATATATATATTTTATTGAAGTTTTTCAAACAAAGATTTTCCGTTTTTACAACTTAATAAAGAAATATACATTAAACGTTATTTAAATAATATATTAAACTAACAACAGATGGAAAAAGAAATAAACAAAAAGCCAATATCAACAACTAACTAAGAAAAAAAACAAGAACACGGAATAATCCTCCCCCCTGGGTTGCTGCTGCTGTCTTTTCTGTTTTTCCATTATCGTTCCGCGAGATAGTCAAGGAACGGTTGCCACCGCCTGGTGAAACCCTGAGCTGATACTCTTTAACGCATATTTTATTTGTTCCAGTCTTATGAACCCTGCCATGTCGTTTATCCAGGCCTCCACGCCCGGGGGCTTCGCTTCTTTCCACATAAGTAGAATCCTTCGCCGGGCTACTAGGGATGCAAAGGCCAAGACGTCGGCCTCTCTCGCCTCCTGTACTCCCGGTTCTTCTGCAACCCCAAATATAGCCAACCCCCAGCTTGGTTTGACCCGGACCCCCACCACCTTTGAGATCACTCTTGCCACACCTTCCCAGAACTCATGCAGAGCCGGACACGACCAGAACATGTGAGTGTGGTTCGCCGAGCTTCCCGAGCACCTCCCACACCTGTCCTCCACCCCAAAAAACCTGCTCAGTCTTGCTCCCGTCATATGCGCTCTGTGTAGAACCTTAAATTGAATCAGGCTAAGCCTGGCACACGAGGACGAGGAATTTAACCTACTTAGGGCATCTGCCCACAGCCCCTCCTCAATCTCTTCCCCCAGCTCCTCTTCCCATTTTTCCTTCAGCTCCTCTACCATCGCCTCCCCCTCGTCTCTCATCTCCCTGTATATTTCGGACCCTTTACCTTCTCCAACCCATGCCCCCAAAATCACTCTATCCTGGACACCTTGCGTCGGGAGCCGCGGAAATTCCCTCACCTGTTGCCTCGTAAATGCCCTCACTTGCATGTATCGGAAAGCATTCCCTGGTGGCAACTTATATTTTTCTTCCAAACTTGCAAACGTCCCGTCCACAAACAGGTCCTTCAGCTTCCTAATTCCTGCTCGCTGCCAACATTGAAATCCCCCATCTATCCTCCCCGGGACGAACCTGTGGTTATTCCTTATCGGGGACCACATCGAGGCACTCGTCACTCCCCTATGTCGTCTCCACTGCCCCCAGATCTTCAAGGTCGCCACCACCACTGGGTTTGTGGTGTACCTTTTCGGGGAGAACGGTAGCGGCGCCGTCGCCAGCGCTTTTAGGCTCGTTCCCTTACAGGACGCCATCTCCAACCTTTTCCACGCCGCACCTTCTTCCCTCACCCACTTACAGACCATCGACACATTGGCGGCCCAATAGTAGTCACTCAGACTCGGCAGTGCCAATCCCCCCTGTCCCTACTGCGCTGCAGGAACCCCCTCTTTACCCTCGAGGTCTTTCCCGCCCACACGAAGCTAATGCTCCTGTCCATTTTTTTGAAGAAGGCCTTTGTAATCAGGATGGGGAGGCACTGAAACACGAAAAGGAACCTCGGGAGGACCACCATTTTAACCGCCTGTACTCTGCCCGCCAATGACAGGGGCACCATATCCCACCTCTTAAAGTCCTCCTCCATCTGCTCTACCAATCGCGTCAGGTTAAGTTTATGTAGGGTTCCCCAGTTCCTGGCCACCTGAATCCCCAGGTATCGAAAATTCCTTGCTACTCTCCTCAGCGGTAGAGCATCTCTCCCCCTGCCCTGTTCCCCGGGGTGCATCACAAAAAGTTTGCTCTTTCCCATATTTAATTTGTATCCCGAGAACTCTCCAAACTCCCTGAGTACCTGCATCACCTCTGGCATCCCCTCTACCGGGTCCGCCACATATAGCAGCAAATCGTCTGCATATAGTGACACTCAATGTTCCTCTCCCCCTCTAAGCACCCCCCTCCACTTCTTAGAGTCCCTCAGCGCTATGGCCAATGGTTCAATTGCCAACGCGAACAGTAACGGGGACAGGGGGCACCCTTGTCTTGTACCCCTACGTAATCGAAAGTATCCCGATCTTTGCCTGTTTGTAACGACGCTTGCCACCGGGGCCGCGTACAAGAGTCTAACCCATCTAATGAACCCCCCTTCCCGAACCCAAATTTCTTCAGCACCTCCCACAAATAGTCCCATTCCACCCTATCGAATGCCTTCTCTGCATCCATCGCCACCACTATCTCTGCCTCCCCCTCCGGTGGGGGTATCATCATCACCCCCAGCAACCTTCGTACATTGGCATTCAATTGTCTCCCCTTAACAAACCCTGTCTGGTCGTCATGTACCACCCCTGGGACGCAATCCTCTATCCTTGCCGCCATCACTTTGGCCAGCAGTTTGGCATCTACGTTTAGGAGGGAGATGGGCCTGTATGACCCGCACTGCAGCGGGTCTTTGTCTCGTTTCAGAATTAGCGATATCGTCGCCTCCGACATTGTCGGGGGTAATGTCCCCCTTTCCTTAGCCTCATTAAAGGTTCTTGCCAAAAGCGGGGCCAACAGGTCCATATACTTCCTATAAAACTCCACCGGGAACCCATCTGGTCCCGGGGCCTTCCCTGCTTGCATGTTCCCAATTCCTTTGATCACCTCATCCACCTCAATCTGCGCCCCCAGACCTGCCACCTCCTGCCCCTCCACCCTCGGGAACTCTAGCTGGTCCAAAAAGTGTATCATTCCCTCTTTCTCCTCTGGGGATTGGGACTTGTACAGCCTCTCATAGAATGTCTTGAACACCTCGTTCACTTTCCCTGCTCTCTGCTCCATCTTTCCCGTTTCGTCCCTAACTCCTCCAAACTCTCTCGCCGCCCCCCTCTTCCGAAGTTGTTGGGCCAGCAGCCGGCTCGCCTTTTCCCCATATTCATATTGTATCCCCTGTGCCTTCCTCCACTGTGTCTCTGCCTTTCCCGTGGTCAGCAGGTCAAACTCCGTCTGTAATCTTCGTCTTTCCCTGTACAGCCTTTCGTCTGGGGCCTCCGCATTCTTCCTATCCACCCTCAAAATTTCCCCTACTAATCTCTCTCTTTCTTTACCCTCTTGTTTCCCCTTGTGGGCTGTGATGGAAATCAGCTCTCCTCTAACCACCGCCTTCAGCGCTTCCCATACTACCACCTGGACCTCCCCATCGTCATTGACCTCCAGGTATCTTTCGATACATCCCCTCACCCTTCCGCATACCCCCTCGTCCGCCAGTAGTCCCATGTCTAATCGCCAGAGTGGGCGCTGGTCCCTTTCCTAGTTCCAGCTCCACCCAATGCGGGGCGTGATCTGAAACGGCTATGGCTGTTCCTGCCACTTTCGGGATCAGTGCCCTTCCCAAAACAAAAAAGTCTATCCGGGAATATACTTGTGGACTTGGGAGAAAAAGGAAAACTCTTTACCCATCGGTCTGGTGAATCTCCACGGATCTACTCCCCCCATTTGCTCCATGAATCCCTTAAGCACCTTGGCCGCTGCCGGCCTTCTCCCGGTCCTGGATCTGGACCGGTCCAGCCCTGGGTCAAGCACTGTGTTAAAGTCCCCCTCCCATTAACAAGTGTCCCACCTCCAGGTCCGGGATACGTCCCAGCATTCGCTTCATGAATCCCGCGTCATCCCAGTTCGGGGCATATACATTCACCAGCACAACCGCCTCACCCTGCAATCTGCCACTCACCATCACATACCTGCCCCCACTATCCACCACTATGGTCTTAGCCTCGAACGATACACGTTTCCCTACCAGTATTGCCACCCCTCTGTTTTTCGCATCCAACCCTGAGTGGAATACCTGTCCCACCCATCCTTTCCTTAGTCTAACCTGATCCGCCAACTTCAGGTGCGTCTCCTGGAGCATAACTACGTCCGCCTTCAGTCTCTTTAAGTGCGCAAACACCCTTGCCCTCTTAATCGGCCCATTTAAACCTCTCACATTCCATGTGATCAGCCGGGTTGGGGGGCCATTTACCCCCCCCCCCCCCCCCCCCCCCCCCGTCGACTAGCCATCCCCTTTTTTTTAATCATCTCACGCACCTGTCTGTCCCCCAGACGGCGCCCTCCCGTCCCGACCACCTCGTCTCGTATCAGCTCCCCCTTACTCTCAGCAGCAGCAACCCAGTTAATCCCCCCCTAGATCCCCCTCTAGCTTGATTACTCCCCCCATATTACTTCCGGTAGTCAGCTAACTCTGGCTGACCTCGGCTTCCCCCGTTCATCCTTTGTCCTCCCTGCATGTGAGGCTCCCTTCCTTCCTGCGCCCTTTTTCCCGCCATAGTTTCCATAGCGCGGGAGAATACCCGCGCCTTCCTCTCGGCCCCGCCCCTAATGGCGCAGTTCCCTCATTCCCCTTCCCTGTCCCCTTTTCCACCGGCGCCCACATTTCTTCATGTCCCCCACATCGGGGGGAGAAAAATTCTCCGTCCAACATTATTATACATTAGCCCTCCCCTCTCCCCACTTTACATTTCCGTGCCACCACCTCGCTACCCCTCTCCGGACATCAATTTCTCAAGTCTAGTCCAATTTCTCTTCCTGAATGAATGTCCATGCCTCCTCTGCCGTCTCGAAGTAGTGGTGTTTGCCCTGATATGTGACCCACAATCTTGCCGGCTGCAGCATCCCGAATTTGACCTTCTTCCTATGGAGCACCGCCTTGGCCCGGTTGAAACTTGCCCTCTTTCTCGCCACCTCCGCACTCCAGTCTTGATACACGCGTATCACCGCGTTCTCCCACTTGCTACTCCGTGTCTTCTTAGCCCAGCTCAGAACCATCTCCCTGTCCCTGTAGCGATGGAACTTCACCACTATTGCTCTTGGTGTTTCCCCTGCCTTTGGTCTTCTCACGAGGACCCAGTACGCTCCCTCCACTTCCAGGGGGCCCGCTGGGGCCTCAGCTCCCATTAGAGTATGGAGCATCGTACTCGCATACGCCCCAGCATCAACTCCCTCTGTTCCTTCGGGGAGACCTAAAATCTGTAGGTTCTTCCTCCTCGAATTGTTCTCCAGGGCTTCCAGCCTTTCTATGCACCTCTTGTGTAGTGCCTCGTGCGTCTCCGTTTTTACCACCAGGCCCTGTATCTCGTCTTCGTTCTCAGCTGCCTTTGCCTTCACTCCACAGAGCTCCATCGCCTGGACCTTTTGTGTTTCCTTTAGTCCCTCGATTGCCAGTAACATCGGCGCCAGCACCTTTCTTGAGCTCCTCCACACATCGTCGGAGGAACTCCTGCTGTTCCGGGCCCCATACCATCTGGGCTCCCTCGGCCGCCATCTTGCTTCTCCCTTCTCTTTGCCGCTGCTCCAAAGGATCCTCCGCAATCTGGCCACTACTGTCACTCCTTTCCATCCACACCCGGGGGGGACTCCTTCCTTTGTCACCTCACACTGGGTTTGGCCGCAAAAAATTTCCGTTGGGGCTCCCGATAAGAGCCCAAAAGTCCGTTGAAACGGGAGGTGCCGAAATGTGCGGCTTAGCTGGTCATCGCCGTAACCGGAAGTCTGGTCTGTATTAATGAGTAGAGACAAACTGGGAAGTGTTTAAATAGGCGCTTGGTAAAATACAGAAAATCCCTACCAAGTAAAAGCTCCGCTTGTGCAATTGGATAAGTAATCCTAACTCCATAAATGATGCAAGAGGCAGTAAATGAAAAGGCTTGCACAAATGTAAGGAAAAGTGGCAACTCTGATAAAGTCATTTGA
Source organism: Scyliorhinus torazame (assembly GCF_047496885.1). Lineage (NCBI taxonomy): Eukaryota > Metazoa > Chordata > Chondrichthyes > Carcharhiniformes > Scyliorhinidae > Scyliorhinus > Scyliorhinus torazame. Next base: position 22,026,568 of record NC_092709.1, on the reverse strand, counting down.
TCTGTACACTAAATGCTAAGGCTCTATGATATGCAAAAATAAGACTACATAAATTATTTATTTTAAAAAAAATATATTTTATTGAAAATTTTTTCCAGAGAACAATTTTTTCCCTCTTACAAAGCAAACGTAACAATAAAGAAATTTTTAACAATACACAAATAACAAAACCCCATTATCTTTTGACATGAACTAAACTAAACCCCCTCCCCCCTGGGTTGCTGCTGCTGGTCATCTGTCTTCCCTCTAATGTTCCCCTAGGTAGTCGAGAAATGGCTGCCACCGCCTGGTGAACCCTTGAGCCGACCCTCTCAGGGCAAACTTTATCTGCTCCAATTTAATGAACCCCGCCATATCATTTACCCAAGCCTCCAGTCCGGGGGGTTTCGCCTCCTTCCACATGAGTAAGATCCTGCGTCGGGCTACTAGGGACGCAAAGGCCACAACGTCGGCCTCTTTCGCCTCCTGTACTCCCGGCTCATCCGCAACTCCAAATAGAGCTAACCCCCAGCCTGGTTTGACCCGGGCCTTCACCACCTTCGAAATCACTCCCGTCACTCCCTTCCAGTGCCGGGCACGCCCAAAACATATGTGCGTGGTTTGCCAGGCTCCTGCCACACCTCCCACATCTGCCCTCCACTCCAAAGAACCTGCTCAATCTTGCTCCCGTTATGTGTTCTCTATGTAGCACCTTAAATTGAATCAGGCTAAGCCTGGCGCATGAGGAAGAGGAATTTACCCTGCTTAGGGCATCAGCCCACATACCCTCCTCTATCTCCTCCCTTAGTTCTTCTTCCCACTTTCCTTTTAGTTCGCCCACCGACTCCTCCCCCTCTTCCCTCATCTCTCGGTATATCTCTGACACCTTGCCCTCTCCGACCCACACCCCTGAAAGCACTCTGTCCTGAATCCCCTGTGTCGGGAGCAACGGAAATTCCCTCACCTGTTGTCTAGTAAACGCCCTCACCTGCATATATCTCAAGAAGTTTCCCCGGGGCAACCCATACTTTTCCTCCAATGCTCCCAAGCTCGCAAAAGTCCCATCTATAAACAAATCTCCCACCCTCCTAATTCCCAACTGGTGCCAGATCTGAAATCCTCCATCCATTCTTCCTGGGGCGAACCTATGGTTGTTCCTGATTGGGGACCCCACCAGGGCTCTCCGCACCCCTCTCTGCCGCCTCCACTGTCCCCAGATATTCAATGTTGCCGCCACCACCGGCTTTGTGGTAAACATTTTAGGTGAGAACGGTAGCGGCGCCGTCACCAGCGCCTCTAAGCTCGTCCCTTTACAGGACTTTCTCTCCAGTCTTTTCCACGCCGCTCCCTCACCCTCCATCATCCATCTACGTATCATTGCCACATTGGCGGCCCAAGAGTAATCACCCAAGTTCGGTAGTGCCAGTCCTCCTCTGTCCCTACTACGCTGAAGGAACCCCCTCCTTACTCTCGGAACTTTCCCTGCCCACACGAAGCTCGTTATGCTCCTATCTATTTTATTAAACAAGTTCTTAGTGATTAGTATAGGGAGACATTGAAATACAAATAAGAACCTCGGGAGGACCATCATCTTGATTGCTTACACCCTGCCCGCCAGCGACAGAGGCTGCATGTCCCATCTCTTGAAGTCCTCCTCCATTTGTTCTACCAGCCGTGTCAGATTAAGTCTGTGCAAGGTTCCCCAGCTCCTAGCGATCTGAATCCCCAGGTATCGGAAGTTTCTTTCCACTTTCCTTAAAGGTAAGCCTTCTATCTCTCTACTCTGGTCCCCTGGATGTATCACAAATAATTCACTCTTCCCCATGTTTCGCCTATACCCCGAGAAATCCCCGAACCCCCTCAAAATTTGCATAACCTCTATCATCCCCCCGCTGGGTCCGACACGTATAACAATAGGTCATCCGCGTATAACGAGACTCGGTGTTCTTCTCCCCCTCTAATCACCCCTCTCCATTTCCTGGAGTCTTTTAATGCCATGGCCAGAGGTTCAATTGCCAACGCGAACAACAATGGAGACAGCGGGCATCCCTGTCTTGTTCCCCTATATAGTCGGAAATACTCCGATCTTTGTCGACCTGTAACTACACTTGCCATTGGAGCCCCATAAAGAAGTCTAACCCAGCTAATAAACCCGTTCCCGAACCCAAACCTCCTTAACACTTCCCATAAATACTCCCACTCCACCCTATCAAATGCCTTCTCTGCATCCATTGCTGCCACTATCTCTGCCTCCCCCTCCACTGGGGGCATCATTATCACCCCTAATAGTCGTCGCACGTTAACATTCAGTTGTCTCCCTTTTACGAACACTGTCTGGTCTTCGTGCACCACCCCCGGGACACAGTCCTCTATCCTCGATGCCAGTACCTTTGCCAACAATTTGGCGTCCACGTTCAATAATGAAATAGGTCTATAGGACCCGCACTGCAACGGATCTTTATCCCTCTTCAAAATTAGCGATATCGTCGCCTCCGACATCGTCGGGGGTAGAGTCCCCCCTTCCCTGGCCTCATTGAACGTCCTCACCATCAACGGGGCCAACAAGTCCACATATTTTCTGTAATATTCCACCAGGAACCCGTCTGGTCCCGGGGCCTTCCCTGCTTGCATGCTTCCCAGTCCCTTAATAACCTCGTCCACCCCAATCGGTGCCCCCAGGCCTACCACCTCCTGCTCCTCCACTTTCGGGAACCTCAATTGGTCCAGGAACTGCCGCATCCCCTCCTCTCCCTCTGGGGGTTGAGACCTATACAGTCCCTCATAGAAGGTCTTGAACACCTCATTTATCTTTCCTGCCCTTCGCACCGTGTCTCCCCTTTCATCTCTAATTCCTTCTATCTCCCTCGCTGCTGTCCTCTTTCGCAATTGATGAGCCAACAGGCGACTAGCCTTTTCCCCATATTCATACCTCCTCCCCTGTGCCTTCCTCCACAGTACCTCCGCCTTTCTGGTGGTCAGAAGGTCAAACTCCGTCAGGAGTCGTCTCCTCTCCCTGTACAGTTCCTCCTCCGAGGTCTCTGCACATTCCCTATCCACCCTTAAAATCTCCCCCAGTAATCTTTCCCTTTCCTTGGCCTCTGTTTTCCTTTTGTGGGCCCCAATGGAGATCAGCTCTCCTCTGACCACCGCTTTTAGTGCTTCCCATACCACTCCCACAGGGACCTCGCCGTCGTCATTGACCTCCAGGTATCTACATAAATAATTTAAATATAAACTATTATACATAAAAAATAATTTACATGGTGACATCGTTCCAGAGCAAAATTTGCATTGCTGCAATGGTTGTATGTTATATGCTGGGTGGATATGCAGGTATATACATTAAAAGGTTATAAATACGCAGTAATAGCTGGAACTTTAAACCTTTTGATGTTGGTATATTAAACATTTGTCAATGACTGCTTGTAAAATTGCATGTTTAGGACAGTCCAGCTCTTGTTGGACAGCCAAGCAAACACACTTTCATGTATTGGGTGGATTGCCTTGAATCCGGCAGCAAATTTTCACCCACCACAATCATCTACAATGTGGTAAACGGCCTTGAGCTCGGTGACTGATTGCCTGATGGGCTGTCCTTGAAATTCCATTTCTAGCGAGGGGATGGGACATGATAATCAGAGTCCATCCTGTTTTTAACTAACTCAACTCGACTAATATCTAATAAATATCACTTATTTGGGTAGTTCACATGATGGCAATAAGTGTGACAAATTACATGTTTGAGCAGAACAATTGTTTCAAAATTACTGCCCTTCCAGTTAAGGTAACAACCCTACTATTCGGGGAGTAGTAGAGAACAATCTTACCCAGGGGATGACCGTTGGCCCAACCACATATCGTCCCAGGACCTCAGAAGCCTTCTCTGCATCCTTAGAGATGATTACTTTCGGCACCTTCCCTAGATGGGGCCATGACCACATTAAAAAGTCGTCTAATATAGCTGTCGCCCCTTAACAAAGCCAGTCTGGTCCTTGGAAACCACCTCCGGAACATAACCCTCCAGATGCCTTGCCAAGAACTTAGCTAACACCTTCACATGGGCTAAATTGCTCCTAATTCCTTTCGAGCCTGCTCCGCCATTCAATCCGATCGTGGCTGATCTCTTCCTGGCCTCAAAGCCACCTCCCTACCTGTTCCCCAAATCCCTTTAACCCATTTTAAAAATCAGAAATGTATCTCCCTCTTGAAACCATATAATGGTTCGGACTCCACCGCAATATGGGGAAGCGAGTTCCACAAATTCACCACCCTCTGCGAGTAGTGCCTCATCTCAGTTTTAAATATACCGCCTCTCAACCTATATCTGTGACCGCTTGTTCCAGATTGCCCCACAAGGGTGAACATTTGGTCTCTATTTTCTTTATCAATCCCTTTTAGTATTTTATGTACCTCAATCAGATCCCCTCTCATCCTTCTAAACTCCAGCGAGTATAAGCCCAAACTGTTTAATCTCTCATACGTCAACCATTTCATCTCCGGAATCAATCTGGTGAACCTCCTCTGAGCTGCTTCCAATGCTACCACATCCTTCCTCAAATTAGGAGACCAAAACTGGACACAATACTCCAGATGTGGTCTCACCAACACCCTGTACAACTGCAACAACACTTCTCTACTTTTATACTCCAGTCCTTTAGAATAAACATTCCATTTGCCTTTCTTATTACATTTTGTACCTGCATACAGACTTTCTGCGATTCATGAACAAGACACCCAGATCCCTCTGCCCAGACGCATTTTGAATCTGTTTTACATTTAGATAATTTGCCTGTCTACATTTTCAGCCAAAATGGATAACTTCACACTTAGCCACATTAAACTCAATCTGCCAAATTTTGGCCCAATTTTGTGGCCTACCTATATCCATCTGTAAAATCTGTATCTCCTCTTCACTGCCTGCTTTCCCGCCTATTTTAGTATCATCCACAAATTTTGCTATGTTGCACTCTGTCCCTGCTCACAGAACATTTGTATAGATTGTAAACAGTTGAGGTCCAAGGACTGAACCCTGCGGACCCTGCTAGTTATAGTTCGTCAGCCAGAGAAGGACCCATTTATCCCGACCCTCTGCTTTCTGACAGTCAGCCAATCCTCAATACGATCTAGTATTCTACCCCCAAAACCCTGTAATCTCACCTTCTGGATCAATCTTTTATGCGGCACATTGTCAAACGCCTCCTGGAAGTCTAGATATACTACATCAACAGGTTCCCCATTAGCCACCTTGCTGGTTACGTCCTCAAAGAACTCAAGCAAGTTTGTCAAGCATAACTTACCCTTCATAAAACCATGCTGACAATGGTGGATTGAGCTTTGTCTTTCCAAATGTTCAGCTATCTCCTTTATAATTGATTCCAGCAACTTCCCGACCACAGAGGTCAAGCTAACCGGTCTATAGTTTCCCACTTTTTTGCCTCTCTCCATTTTTGAATAGGGATGTCACATTAGTGTGACTCCTGTCCACTGGGACCCTTCCAGAATCCAGGGGATTCTGAAATATAACCAGTGCATCCACTATCCCTGCTGCCACCTCCTTTAATACCCGAGGGTGCAGGCCATCTGGTACCGGAGAATTATCTGCCTTTAATCCCATCAGTTAATTCATAGCTTCTCCCAAGCGATGGTTGTTTCACCAAGTTCCTCTGCATTAATTGTAATTCTTGGAAAATGTTTGTTATCCTCTACTTTGAAGACAAAGGCAAAATATTGGTTCAGTGCCTCTGCCATCTATGTTCCCCATTATTACCTCACCAGTATTGTCCTCTAAAGGGCCAACATTTACTTTAGCTATTCTCTTCCTAGGGCAGCACAGTGGTGCAATGGGCAGCACTGCTGCCTCACAGCACCGAGGTCCCAGGTTCGATCCCGGCTCTGGGTCACTGCCCATGTGCAGTTTGCACATTCTCCCTGTGTTTACGTGGGATTCGCCCCCACAATCCAAATATATTGTATAAGGTGATAGTGAGGCCACACCTGGAATATTGTGTTCAGTTTTGGTCTTACCTGAGAAAGGATGTACTGGCGCTGGAGGGTGTGCAGAGGAGATTCACTCGGTTAATCCCAGAGCTGAAGGGGTTGGATTTTGAGGAGAGGTTGAGTAGACTGGGACTGTACTCGTTAGAATTTAGAAGGATGGGGGGGGGGGGGGGGGGGGGGGGGTGGGATCTTATAGAAACGTATAAAATTATGAAGGGAATAGATAGGATAGATGCGGGCAGGTTGTTTCCACTGGCGGGTGAAAGCAGAACTAGGGGGCATAGCCTCAAAATAAGGGGAAGTAGATTTAGGACTGAGCTTAGGAGGAACTTCTTCATCCAAAGGGTTGTGAATCTATGGAATTCCTTGCCCAGTGAAGCAGTAGAGGCTCCTTCATTAAATGTTTTTAAGATAAAGATAGATAGTTTTTTGAAGAATAAGGGATTAAGGGTTATGGTGTTTGGGCCGGAAAGTGGAGCTGAGTCCAAAAAAGATCAGCCATGATCTCATTGAATGGCGGAGCAGGATCGAGGGGCCAGATGGCCTACTCCTGCTCCTAGTTCTTATGTTCTTATGTGTAGGAAAGGTGGATTGGCCACGCTAAATTGCCCCTTAATTGGAAAAAATGAATTGGGTACTCTAAATTTATTTTGAAAAAGCTATTCTCATCCTCTTTATATACTTCTCGAAGTTCTTGGTATCAGTGTTTATGTTTTCTGCTAGTTTCCTTTCGTAGTTCATCTTAGATTTTCTGATTCTATTTTTAGTAGCTTTTTGCTGACCCCTAAAGTTCTCCCAATCCTCCAGCTTACCGCTAGCTTTTGCAGTATGGTATGCCCTAGTTTTTTGCTTTTATGTCTTCCTTGACTCCCTTGTTTAGCTATGGAATGTTTTTCTCCCTTTTACAATTCTTCTTTCTCTCAAGAATATACTTTAATTGAGAGATGTTAAATATCTACCTGAACATCCACCACTGTTCCTCAACGGTCCTACCCTCAATTATTTGTGCCCAGTCTACTTGGGCCAACTCTTTCCTCAGGCCTGTATAATTACCTCCACGCAGCTCTAAAATTCTAGTATGGCACTCTGTCTTCTCTCGCTCAATCTGAATTTGAAATTCTAGCATGCTGTGATCATTCCTTCCAAGAGGATCCTTAATGACACGACTATTTATCAACCCTTCTTTGTTACATAATACTAACGTACTAACATACGCATTGGTGTTTAACAAAGAAATGGGTCTATAAGACGAACTCCACCGGATCCACATCCTTCTTCGGGGGAGGTGGATGCCTGCACCAAGATGGCCGGCAGTTCCCACCACAACAGAGTCACCGTACATCCCCAATCAATATGGTGCCAGTAATGCTGCAAATTGCCAATAAAATTCTGCCAGAAAACCATCTGGTTCCAGTGCCTTCCCCGATTGCATAGAACCAATGCACTCCATTACCTCCTCCAGTCCCAACCCCTGCTCCGTCCCCTCTCCATCACAGGGAAATCCAGCACGTCTAAAAAGTGTTCCATCCCGAGCCCTCCACTGGGGGTTCTGACCTGTACAGCCCCTGATAAAATGCCTCAAATGCACCATTAATTTTGACCAGGGCTGTCACCAGCCCTTCCCCTTCCCTAACCTGAGCAATCTCCTGTGCAGCTGCCTGTCATCTCAGCTGGTGAGCTAATAGACGGCTGGCCTTCTCCCCATACTCATAGAATGTTCCCCCTGAGCGGCGTATCTGGTTCGCCACCTTCTCTGTCAAAACCAGATCGGACTCCCACCTGCAGCTGCAACCTGCAGTTGAATTTCGGCGGCAGCGGTGCGCAGGGGCCCTCTGGGAGGTGAGTAGTGAATTTAAAAACTCTTACCTTTACAGGAGCAGCCCTTTGGATTTCGGCGGCAGCGGTGCGCAGGGGCCTTCTGGGAGGTGAGTACTTACTTTAAAAAGCCTTGCCTTTACAGGAGCAGCCCTTTGGATTTCGGCGGCAGCGGTGCGCAGGGGCCTTCTGGGAGGTGAGTACTTACTTTAAAAAGCCTTGCCTTTACAGGAGCAGCCCTTTGGATTTTGGCGGCAGCGGTGCGCAGGGGCCCTCTGGGAGGTGAGTACTTCCTTTAAAAAGCCTTACCTGGTCCCGTGTCTGTTCTTCTTTTCTGTTTTATTTGTTTTTATATAAGGCGGGAACCGGAAGTTCGACACGCGGACCTCTGGGAAGTCCCCCCCCCCCCCAACCAATAAATTCTGGTGGAGAGGAAACCCGAGACACTACACGTGTAGTGTCTCCCACCCGCCCTCCTCCTCTAACCTAATAATAAGACCCATTGGTGTAAGGTAAGTGCCATATTATATTATTATTATATTATTAGCATTGTGCAGGTCAAGGTTCGGAGGTGGAGGCGCAGTCTCTGTCAGCGAGAGAACCTGAGAACATCTAAGACACTCAGAAGGTAAGAAGGTAGGTAAGTGATTTTTACTTATTTTCACTTTTATACCTTTTTTCAAATTGTGTGTGTCGGGGGGAAACTGAAGTGACATCACAGAAAAGCTGTGGCCAGAGTGGCTGGTTGGGATTCTACCCTAAATTTAAAATTTTTTTTGAGTATTTGGTAACTAATTAAACATAATAACTTAATTATAATTTAGAGGGATATCTAAGCCAGAGATCGGAGAGTATTATAGTTAGCTATCGCATTTCTATTAGAAATCTAGAGCTAGGAAACAGATAGTTGACAGTAACTTTGAAATTTTTTTTAAAATATTTTTTTTAAAAAAAGACAAATTTTAATTTTAATTTTAATTAATTGACGCAATGTCAGTTAGAGGGGTGCTGTGCTCTGACTGTGAGATGTGGCAGGTCCGGGAGGCTTCCAGCGTCCCGGATGGCTTCAACTGCAGAAAGTGCACCCAACTGGAGTTCCTCACAGACCGCATGGTTCGGTTGGAGCAGCAATTGGATGCACTTAGGAGCATGCAGGTGGCGGAAAGCGTCATAGATCGCAGTTATGTAAATGTGGTCACACCCAAGGTGCAGGCAGAGAAATGGGTGACCACCAGAAAGGGCAGGCAGTCAGTGCAGGAATCCCCTGTGGTTGTCCCCCTCTCGAACAGATATACCCCTTTGGATACTGTCGGGGGGGGATAGCCTATCAGGGGAAAACAGCAGCAGCCAGAGCAGTGGCACCACGGCTGGCTCTGATGTTCAGAAGGGAGGGTCAAAGCGCAGAAGAGTAATAGTAATAGGGGACTCTATAGTCAGGGGCACAGATAGGCGCTTCTGTGGACGTGAAAGAGACTCCAGGATGGTATGTTGCCTCCCTGGTGCCAGGGTCCAGGATGTCTCCGAACGGGTAGAGGGAATCCTGAAGGGGGAGGGCAAACAGGCAGAGGTCGTTGTACATATTGGTACTAACGACATAGGCAGGAAGGGGCATGAGGTCCTGCAGCAGGAGTTCAGGGAGCTAGGCAGAAAGTTAAAAGACAGGACCTCGAGGGTTGTAATCTCGGGATTACTCCCTGTGCCACGTGCCAGTGAGGCTAGAAATAGGAAGATAGAGCAGATAAACATGTGGCTAAACAGCTGGTGTAGGAGGGAGGGTTTCCATTATCTGGACCACTGGGAGCTCTTCCGGGGCAGGTGTGACCTGTATAAGAAGGATGGGTTGCATCTAAACCGGAGAGGCATAAATATCCTGGCCGCGAGGTTTGCTCGTGTCACACGGGAGGGTTTAAACTAGTATGGCAGGGGGGTGGGCACGTGAGCAATAGGTCAGAAGGTGAGAGCATTGAGGGAGAACTAGGGAATAGGGACAGTGTGGCTCTGAGGCAGAGCAGACGGGAGAAGTTGCTGAACACAGCGGGTCTGGTGGCCTGAAGTGCATATGTTTTAATGCAAGGAGCATTACGGGTAAGACAGATGAACTTAGAGCTTGGATTAGTACTTGGAATTATGATGTTGTTGCCATTACAGAGACCTGGTTGAGGGAAGGGCAGGATTGGCAGCTAAACGTTCCAGGATTTAGATGTTTCAGGCGGGATAGAGGGGGATGTAAAAGGGGAGGCGGAGTTGCGCTACTTGTTCGGGAGAATATCACAGCTGTACTGCGAGAGGACACCTCAGAGGGCAGTGAGGCTATATGCGTAGAGATCAGGAATAAGAAGGGTGCAGTCACAATGTTGGGGGTATACTACAGGCCTCCCAACAGCCAGCGGGAGATAGAGGAGCAGATAGGTAGACAGATTTTGGAAAAGAGTAAAAACAACAGGGTTGTGGTGATGGGAGACTTCAACTTCCCCAATATTGACTGGGACTCACTTAGTGCCAGGGGCTTAGACGGGGCGGAGTTTGTAAGGAGCATCCAGGAGGGCTTCTTAAAACAATATGTAGACAGTCCAACTAGGGAAGGGGCGGTACTGGACCTGGTATTGGGGAATGAGCCCGGCCAGGTGGTAGATGTTTCAGTAGGGGAGCATTTCGGTAACAGTGACCACAATTCAGTAAGTTTTAAAGTACTGGTGGACAAGGATAAGAGTGGTCCGAGGATGAATGTGCTAAATTGGGGGAAGGCTAATTATAACAATATTAGGCGGGAACTGAAGAACATAGATTGGGGGCGGATGTTTGAGGGCAAATCAACATCTGACATGTGGGAGGCTTTCAAATGGCAGTTGAAAGGAATACAGGACCGGCATGGTCCTGTGAGGAAGAAAGATAAATACGGCAATTTTCGGGAACCTTGGATGACGAGTGATATTGTAGGCCTCGTCAAAAAGAAAAAGGAGGCATTTGTCAGGGCTAAAAGGCTGGGAACAGACGAAGCCTGCGTGGAATATAAGGAAAGTAGGAAGGAACTTAAGCAAGGAGTCAGGAGGGCTAGAAGGGGTCACAAAAAGTCATTGGCAAATAGGGTTAAGGAAAATCCCAAGGCTTTTTACACGTACATAAAAAGCAAGAGGGTAGCCAGGGAAAGGGTTGGCCCACTGAAGGATAGGCAAGGGAATCTATGTGTGGAGCCAACTGAAATGGGCGAGGTACTAAATGAATACTTTGCATCAGTATTCACCAAAGAGAAGGAATTGGTAGATGTTGAGTCTGGAGAAGGGGGTGTAGATAGCCTGGGTCACATTGTGATCCAAAAAGACGAGGTGTTGGGTGTCTTAAAAAATATTAAGGTAGATAAGTCCCCAGGGCCTGATGGGATCTACCCCAGAATACTGAAGGAGGCTGGAGAGGAAATTGCTGAGGCCTTGACAGAAATCTTTGGATCCTCGCTGTCTTCAGGGGATGTCCCGGAGGACTGGAGAATAGCCAATGTTGTTCCTCTGTTTAAGAAGGGTAGCAAGGATAATCCCGGGAACTACAGGCCGGTGAGCCTTACTTCAGTGGTAGGGAAATTACTGGAGAGAATTCTTCGAGACAGGATCTACTCCCATTTGGAAGCAAATGGACGTATTAGTGAGAGGCAGCACAGTTTTGTGAAGGGGAGGTCGTGTCTCACTAACTTGATAGAGTTTTTCGAGGAGGTCACTAAGATGATTGATGCAGGTAGGGCAGTAGATGTTGTCTATATGGACTTCAGTAAGGCCTTTGACAAGGTCCCTCATGGTAGACTAGTACAAAAGGTGAAGTCACACGGGATCAGGGGTGAGCTGGCAAGGTGGATACAGAACTGGCTAGGCCATAGAAGGCAGAGAGTAGCAATGGAGGGATGCTTTTCTAATTGGAGGGCTGTGACCAGTGGTGTTCCACAGGGATCAGTGCTGGGACCTTTGCTCTTTGTAGTATATATAAATGATTTGGAGGAAAATGTAACTGGTCTGATTAATAAGTTTGCAGACGACACAAAGGTTGGTGGAATTGCGGATAGCGATGAGGACTGTCGGAGGATACAGCAGGATTTAGATTGTCTGGAGACTTGGGCGGAGAGATGGCAGATGGAGTTTAATCCGGACAAATGTGAGGTAATGCATTTTGGAAGGTCTAATGCAGGTAGGGAATATACAGTGAATGGTAGAACCCTCAAGAGTATTGAAAGTCAAAGAGATCTAGGAGTACAGGTCCACAGGTCATTGAAAGGGGCAACACAGGTGGAGAAGGTAGTCAAGAAGGCATACGGCATGCTTGCCTTCATTGGCCGGGGCATTGAGTATAAGAATTGGCAAGTCATGTTGCAGCTGTATAGAACCTTAGTTAGGCCACACTTGGAGTATAGTGTTCAATTCTGGTTGCCACACTACCAGAAGGATGTGGAGGCTTTAGAGAGGGTACAGAAGAGATTTACCAGAATGTTGCCTGGTATGGAGGGCATAAGCTATGAGGAGCGATTGAATAAACTCGGTTTGTTCTCACTGGAACGAAGGAGGTTGAGGGGAGACCTGATAGAGGTATATAAAATTATGAGGGGCATAGACAGAGTGGATAGTCAGAGGCTTTTCCCCAGGGTAGAGGGGTCAATTACTAGGGGGCATAGGTCTAAGGTGAGAGGGGCAAGGTTTAGAGTAGATGTACGAGGCAAGTTTTTTACGCAGAGGGTAGTGGGTGCCTGGAACTCGCTACCGGAGGAGGTGGTGGAAGCAGGGACGATAGTGACATTTAAGGGGCATCTTGACAAATATATGAATAGGATGGGAATAGAAGGATACGGACCCAGGAAGTGTAGAAGATTGTAGTTTAGTCGGGCAGCATGGTCGGCACGGGCTTGGAGGGCCGAAGGGCCTGTTCCTGTGCTGTACATTTCTTTGTTCTTTGTTCTTTGCAGCCTCTTTCTCTCCGTTAACAGCTCTTTTGTCGGGGCCGTGGGAGTATTGCCAATCCACTTCCACAATACATTCACCCAAATTCTGCCTATCTACCCTCCCGACCTTGTCCCTTAGGTCTTAAATGAAATTACCTCCCTTTTGATCACTACCTTCAGCACCTCTCAATTCTGATTAAACTCTACATAGCTCCAATGGCCGAGGCTACCTTCTCACTAAATGACTTGTCTGCCAGGAGCACCGAATCTAACCTCTACGGGCCCTGCTGGGCACGACCTGTCTCTAGCCTCACATCCACATAATGTGGTGCATGATCCAATATCACTACTCCTCCCTCACAATCCCTGGGAGTACCGATTTTCCCACCACGGGAAACTCTATTCGGCAGTATACCCGATTCACATGGGAAAAGAAGGAAAACTCCCTCTCTCTCAGATGACTAAGCCTCCACTGGTTCACACTGCCCCCGCTCCCCCCCCCCCCCCCACCTCATTTGGACCATAAACACCCCCAATTCATTCGCTATCCCCTATGTTACGAAAGGCTTGAAGCTCGACCTGTCCATCCTCTGAGGTCCAACATGCTGTTGAAATCACCCCCCCCCCACTCAATGATCAGTGGATGGACGCCAATACCTCAATAACCTCCACATCATAGAATCCCTACAGTGCAGAAGGAGGCCATTCGGCCTGTCGAGTCTGCATCAACCCCCTGAAAGGAAACCCTACCTAGGCCACTTCCCCACCCCATACCTATACCCCAGTAAACCCACCTAACCTTTTGGACACTAAGGGGCGATTTAGCATGGCCAATCCGCCTAACCTACATATCTTTGGACTGTGGGAGGAAACCGGTTCACCCGGACGAAACCCACGCAGACACGGGGTGAATGTGCAGACTCCGCACAAACAGTGACCCAAGCGGGAATTGAACCTGGGCCCCTGGCGCTGTGAAGCAGCAGTGCCACCGTGCCGCCCAGTTTGGAGCATAAATGTGGACTAAGTGCACTGGCGCCCCCGCCAAGGATGTCCCCTTGGATCCAACACCCTACTGTAAAGGCTGCCCTGAAGGATACCCTCTTATTAAATAGGATCACAACCCCTCTCATCTTCGAATCAAAATTTGAGTGGAACTCCTGCCACACCCATCCCTTCCTTCGCCTCGTCTGATTCCTCACCATTGTTTTTGAAAACTCACCACTATTCTTAGAAGTCCCCCTATACCAAAAAGGGCCGACATTCTAAATGGTGATCAGGGATTCTCACTCCCCGACTCCGATGCAAGCTTCAGTGGGTGCTATTCAGGTCAAACTATATTTTCAAGTTATCCCCTGGTATAACCATACCTTCACCGAAGATTTCATCTACTTACCACTTAGTAGCATCGATCCTGGGTCCCGCAATGCTAAGTAAGTAAAGTAGACTTTGGAATAACCACTATTTCAGGTTAAAACTTTTAAGTTATTTTATTATTATATATATTTTTTTGTTCTCTTTTTCTAAAAGATGCAAGCACTGTCTTTACAGAAAAGTAAAAAGAGCTTGCTTCTGGATCCTTCTGGTTGGTTGAAGGGACCTTCAGGCCCAACTTGACAATCAATCTTCTTTAAAGTTTGGTCTTCTTTAGATGTATCAGCTATTTTAGCTCGGCTGCTATGCCCTGTCCATTTCCCATGGCCAAGCTGACTGTGATTAGCTGCTTGTTCCTTCTCTGCTTCTCTCTCTCTCCCTCTGAGCTCTGGTTCTCGTTCTGGTTCTGAATCTGATCTTTCCTGCCCTGGTCTCGAGGTTTATATTTGCTTTCTAACAATTAGGTTTTTTGATGTTATTGTAAAGTAACTCTTATTTTCTTTGATTGTAATAAGTACCTTTTGATCTCAACCTTTTAATCCAAATAAGTATACATTTTGACATGACTTCATCTCATAGATCTGATTACATTGTTTCCTTTGTGATGTTCAAAATGCTTTGACTTCAAGAAGTGTTACTTTTAATTCCTGTCATTTCTATAGTTTTATTTTCCAATTGTGTCCTCGCTCAATTTTGACTTTGATTTTGGCTTTGATATTATGTTTCTCGTAGACTGAGAGCCTCCAGTTTTCTTTAATTTATCTGGTATTAGCAAATTTTCACACTTCGAATTATCACAAAATTCAACTGAACTCATCCATTCAGATCCAGATCCTTACTAAGTTAGTTACTTTCAATGAAGGTGTGAGCCATTGTTTTTGGCTTCATTCAAAATCCTGTTTGTCTTGTTTGCTGAGCCTGCTTGACCAAGGATATCTGCATTTTACAATCCTTCTCCTGGCAGCTGCTGTTAACCCTTTGTGGGATCTTTCCCTGTATCCTATCATGTTTCTCTCAGACCAGATATTGCCAGACTTCCATGTTTCAAATGACACATCTTTCCATATTATCAATTACACCATCAAGTGTATGTCGTGCAAGAAGATAAAATATGCTTTCAAACTCGTTAAATGCGCAAACACCCAGGATCCTTTGAGCTGACAGTTTGACACCCTCACGTTCCATGTCATCATCTTAAGAAGGGACAGGGGATCCCTGAACACCCCCCCCCCTCAACCCACCCCCCAATTAGGTTCCGCCATCCCTACTTTGTGAGGAGGCCCAGCCAGTTCCAGGCCCATCTTGATTTTGGGACCACCCAAAATGGCCGTCACCACCGATCTCTCCCAAACCTAACCACAATGACACCTGCGTCACCAGCCTTCTACCCTCCCTGCCTCCCCCTGCCCCTCTCGACCATAACCACCATCCCTCCCCCAGCCTCTGCCTCTTCTTTCGAGCAGCCAACCCACCCAACCAACTCCCCAAAACACCCTTCACTCCCTCCCAAACAATGAAAACCTAACCAGCCCAGGCCCGTTGCAGCCCCCTCCCTCACACTGCTCCCGTTTACTAGCATCCCTGCTGGCATGGTGACCCTCACTTGGAGAACCACAAAAAGATTGGATTGGATTTTTTTTATTGTCACAAGTACCGAGTGTTTTGTTATGCTCTCGACGTAGCATAAGATGCTTCCTTGGTGTGCACTCTGACAAAGGAAGGTTCAGACTTGGAGATAGCTTTAATACGTTTATTAAACTATTAACAATTCTCCTACTTGGATTCAACGCTACTGTTAATCCTGCTATAGCTACTCAGACTGACGAACTAGTCTGCTACAATCCACGTGGTGGGAATGATGTTCAATCAACCCTGTGTCTGTACTCACTGAGTGTCTCCACTGGAAAGAGACTGAGCATGTGTGATGTGTCCTTTTATATGGGTTGGTGTAATGCCCTCCTGTGGAAGTGTCACCTCTATGTGTATCGTGACTGCCCATTGGTCGTGTCATATCTTACTGACCTATTGGTTGAATGTCTGTGTGTCATGTCTCTGGTGTTCCCTCTAGTGTCTAGCTAGGTGTAGTGTATGTACATTAACCCTTTGTGTCGTTTCCGGTTGCGGCGATGCACTGCTAAGCCGCACGTTTCGGCAGCTCCCGTTCTAACGGACTTTTGGGTTCTTTTCGGGAGCCCCAACGGAAATTTTTTCAGACCAAACCCAGTGTGGGGTGACGAAGGAAGGTGCCCCCCCGGATGTGTATGGAAAAGACCAGTGGCAGTGGCCAGATTGCGAAGGGTCCTTTGGAGCAGCGGCAGAGAAGAGAAGGAAGAAGCAAGATGGCGGCAGATGGAGCCCAGACGACATGGGGCCCGGACCAGCAGGAATTCCTCCAACGGTGTGTGGAGGAACTAAAGGAGGTGCTGGCGCCGATGTTATTGGCAATCGATGGGCTGAAGGAAACACAAAAAGGTCCAGGCGATAGAGCTCCGTGGAGTGAAGGCAGCCGAAAACGAGGATGAGATACAGGGCCTGGTGGTAAAAACGGAGACGCATGAGGCGCTACATAAGAGATGTATCGAAAGGCTGGAAGCCCTGGAGAACAGCTCGAGGAGGAAGAACCTCCGGATTCTGGGTCTCCCCGAGGGAGTGCAGGGAGCTGACGTTGTGGCTTATGTGAGCACGATGCTCCATACGCTAATGGGAGCTGAGGCCCCATCGGGCCCCCTGGAGGTGGAAGGGGCTCACCGGGTCCTTGTGAGAAGACCAAAGGCGGGAGAACTACCAAGGGCGATAGTGGTGAGATTTCACCGCTTCACGGACAGAGAGGCTGTTTTGAGCTGGGCCAAGAAGGTACGGAGTAGCAGGTGGGAGAATGCGGTGATGCGAGTGTATCAGGACTGGAGCGCGGAGGTGGCGAGAAGGAGGGCGAGCTTCAATCGGGCCAAGGCGGTGCTTCACAGGAAGAAAATAAAATTTGGGTGCTGCAGCCAGCGCGATTGTGGGTCACGCATCAGGGCAAGCGCTACTACTTCGAAACGGCGGATGAGGCATGGACCTTCATCCAAGAAGAGAAACTGGACTAGAACTGAGAGACTGATGTTGGGGGGGGAAACAACGAGGTTGTGGTACAGAAGTGTAAATTGGGGAATGGGAGGTTTATAATATTGAAACGATAGATGGGGAATTTCTCTCCTCTAGATGGGGGGACACGGAGAAATGTGGGCGCCGGTGGAAAAAGGGACTGAGAGGCGGGATGGGGAATGAGGGAGCTGTGCCATAGGGGGCGGGGCCGATAGGAAAGCACGGGGTTTTTCCCGCGCTATGGAGATGATGGCGGGAAGATAGCGCAGGAAGGAAGAGAGTTCCACACGCAGGGGGGTCAAAGAGAGATCGGGGGAAGCCGGGGTCAGTTAGAGTTAGCTGACTTTCGGAAGCATCATGGGGGGAGTAACCATGCTAGATGGGGATCTAGCGGGGGGGGGGGGGGGGGGCGTGGGGAGACTAACTGGGTTGCTGCTGCTGAGTGCAAGGGGGAGCTGGTGGTCGGGACGGGAAGGCGCCGCCTGGGAGATGGGTGGGTGCGCGGGACCTGGACAGGGGGCTGGCCCAGAATAGGGGATGGCTAGTCGGCAGGGGGGGGGGGGGGGGGGTCCCCCAATCCGGCTGATCATGTGGAATGTGAGAGGCCTGAATGGGCCGATTAAGAGGGCCCGGGTGTTCGCACACTTAAAAAGACTGAAGGCGGACGTAGTCATGCTTCAGGAGACGCATCTGAGGGTGGCGGATCAGGTTAGGTTAAGGAAAGGATGGGTGGGACAGGTGTTCCACTCAGGGTTGGACGCGAAAAATAGGGGGGTGGCGATACTGGTGGGGAAACGGGTGTCGTTCGAGGCTAGGAATATAGTGGTGGACAACGGGGGTAGATATGTGATGGTGAGTGGTAGATTGCAGGGAAAGGAGGTCGTGCTGGTAAATGTATATGCCCCGAACTGGGATGACGCAGGATTTATGAAGCGGATGCTGGGACGTATCCCGGACCTGGAGGTGGGAAGCCTGGTGATGGGGGGGGGGAACGGGGGGGGGGGGACTTCAATACTGTGCTGGATCCAGGGCTAGACCGGTCTAGATCCAGGACCGGAAGAAGGCCGGCAGCAGCCAAGGTGCTTAGGGGGTTCATGGAACAAATGGGGGGAGTGGATCCGTGGAGATTTGCTAGGCCGTTGGCAAAAGAGTTCTCCTTTTTCTCCCATGTCCACAAGGTATACTCCCGAATAGATTTCTTCGTTTTGAGTAGGGCACTGATCTCGAAGGTGGCAGGAACGGAGTACTCGGCCATAGCCGTTTCAGACCATGCCCCGCATTGGGTGGATCTGGAATTAGGAGAGCAGAGGGAGCAGCGCCCACTCTGGCGACTGGATGTGGGATTATTGGAGGATGAGGGGGTCTGTGGAAGGGTGCGGGGATGTATTGAGAGATACCTGGAGGTCAATGACGATGGCGAGGTCCAGGTGGGGGTAGTATGGGAAGCGCTGAAGGCGGTGGTTTGGGGAGAGTTGATCTCCATTAGAGCTCACAAGGAGAAACAAGAGGGCAAAGAAAGGGAGCGATTAGTAGGGGAGATTTTGAGGGTGGATAAAAGATATGCGGAGGCCCCGGACGAAGGACTATATAGAGAGAGGCGAAGACTTCAGATGGAGTTTGACCTGCTGACCACACAAAAGGCAGAGGCACAGTGGAGGAAGGCACAGGGGATGAGATACGAATATGGGGAAAAGGCGAGCCGGCTGCTGGCCCACCAACTTCGCAAGAGGATAGCGGCGAGGGAGATTGGGGGAGTTAGGGATGAAACGGGAACTACGGAGCGGAGAGCAGGGAAGGTAAATAAGGTGTTTAAGACCTTCTATGAGAGGCAATATAAGTCCCAACCCCCGGAGGGAAAAGAGGGAATGCAACAGTTTCTGGACCAACTAAGGTTCCCGAGGGTGGAGGATCAGGAGGTGGCAGGTCTGGGGGCGCCAATTGAGGTGGATGAGGTGACTAAAGGACTGGGGTTCATGCAAGCAGGGAAGGCCCCGGGACCAGACGGGTTCCCGGTGGAATTTTATAGGAAGTATGTGGACCTGTTGGCCCCGCTGCTGGCGTGAACCTTTAACGAGGCCAGAGAAGGGGGGACTCTACCCCCGACAATGTCAGAGGTGACGATATCACTAATCCTGAAGCGGGATAAAGATCCGCTGCAATGCGGGTCATATAGGCCTATCTCACTCCTAACTGTAGACGCCAAGCTGCTGGCAAAAGTGCTGGCGACGAGGATAGAGGATTGTGTCTCGGGGGTGGTGAATGAAGACCAGACAGGGTTTGTAAAGGGGAGACAACTGAATGTCAACGTTCGACGGCTGCTGGGGGTGATAATGATGCCCCCAGTGGAGGGGGAGGCAGAGATAGTGGTGGCGATGGATGCGGAGAAGGCATTCGATAGGGTGGAGTGGGAGTATTTATGGGAGGTGTTGAGGAGGTTTGGGTTCGGGGAGGGGTTTGTCAGATGGGTCAGACTCCTATGTGGGGCCCCAGTGGCAAGTGTAGTCACAAACCGGCAAAGACGGAGTATTTTTGGCTACACAGGGGAACAAGGCAGGGGTGTCCCCTGCCCCCATTACTGTTCGCGCTGGCAATTGAACCACTGGCCATAGCGTTGAGAGACTCCAAGAAATGGAGGGGGGTGGTTAGAGGGGGAGAGAAACATCGAGTGTCACTCTACACAGATGACTTACTGCTATATGTTGCGGACCCTGTAGAGGGGATGACAGAGGTTATGCAGATATTGAGGGAGTTTGGAGATTTTTCGGGATACAGGCTAAATATGGGGAAGAGCAAGCTTTTTGTAATACACCCCGGGGACCAGGGAAGAGGAATAGACGCCCTGCCGTTAAGGAGAGTGGAAAGGAGCTTCCGATATTTGGGGATCCAGGTAGCTAGGAGCTGGGAACTCTACACAAACTCAATCTGACGGGGCTGGTGGAGCAGATGGAGGAGGATTTCAAGAGGTGGGATATGCTGCCACTCTCATTGGTGGGCAGAGTGCAGGCGGTAAAAATGATGGTTCTCGACTTCCGGGTGCGGCTATGCAGAGCTAGGTCTTATATTCGGTAGCTCCTGCTTGGAACGGACTTTTGGGCTCGTTACAGGGCCCCCACAGCATTTGTTTGCCATTTCCCGGTGTGGGAAGAAGGCTGCAACATTCCCCCGACAGTGTCCCCCAGGAAGGGTATGTCTCTTGGTTGCCAGACACGGCAGAAACAGTAAAAGATTTGGCTGCAACTGCAGGATAAACAGGGCCTCTTCCAGCATGCAGGCGGGAGAAGGGCAAGCTTAAAGCTGCAAGCTGACCTGAGGGCCTGTATCAAAGGTGAATTCTAGCAGCAGAGGGAACGACTGTGAAAAGATCTCATCAAGGCCACTGAAGGGACTTCCGGTTGCGGTGATGCCGAGCTAGCCGCACGTTTCGACGGCTCCAGCTCCGACGGACCTTCGGGCTCTTTTAAGAGCCCCAACGGGGAATCTTTCGATGACGCAACCCGGTGTGGGGCGTGTGAGAAGGGAGTCCCCCCCAAACGAAGGAGGAAAAAACCGGCGGCGGCGGCTGCAGCGCGAGGAATCGTCGACCAAAGGGTCAGAAAGAGAGAAGTACAAGATGGCGGCGGAGAAAGCGCAGGCGACATGGGGGCCTGAGCAGGATGAAATTGTGAGACGGTGCGTGGAGCTGCTGAAGAGGGAGGTGCTGACCCCGATGCTACAGGCAATTGAGGGGCTCAAGGAGACACTAAAGACCCAGGAGACAGAGCTCCGCGTGGTGGAGCAGAAGGTGACAGATATTGAGGACGAGATCCTGGGCCTGGCGGTTAAGACACAGACGCACGAGGCACTTCATAAAAAGTGTACTGAAAGGATCGAGGCCCTAGAAAACGGAGCGCGAAGGAAGAACCTTCGGATACTGGGTCTCCCTGAGGGTGTGGAAGGAGTGGACTGTGGAGCGTACGCAAGTACGATGCTGAGCTCACTGATGGGTGCTGAGGCCCCTACGGGCCCCTTGGAGGTGGAGTGGGCAAATCGGATTCCGGCGAGAAGACCAAAAGCGGGAGAACCACCCAGGGCGATAATCGTGCGATTTTACCGCCTTAAGGATAGAGAAGAGGTCCTGAGATGGGCTAAAAAGGTGCGGAGTAGCAGATGGGAGAATGCAGTGGTACGGGTATACCAGGATTGGAGTGCGGAGGTAGCGAGAAGGAGGGCGAGCTTCAACCGAGCCAAAGAGGTGTTGCATAAAAGGAAGGTGAAGTTCGGGATGCGGCAGCCGGCAAGACTATGGGTCACGTATCAGGAGAGACACCATTATTTCGAGATGGCGGAGGAAGCATGGACCTTCATCAAAGAAGAGAAATTGGATCGGAACTGAGGGACTGATGCTGCAGGAAATGTTATTGTTAATGTTATGGTTGAAGTTAATTGAGAAGTAAATTGGGAAGGGGGGAGACATTGGGGAAATGTGGGCGCCGGTGAGGGGGGAAAGACGGGACATAGTTGGAGAATGGGGAAGGGGAGGGGGAGGGGAAAGGGAGCTGCGCCATAAGAGGCGGGTCAGATAAAGGGATGTTCCCGTGCCAGAAAGAATAAGGCGGGAAGACAGGCGCAAGGCGGATGGGAGTTCCCCACACGGGGGGGTCGAGGAGTGAGCAGGAGTAGCCGGGGTCAGTTGAAGTCAGCTGACTTACGGAAGTAATATGGGGGGAGCAATCACGCTAGAAAGAGATCTAGCGGGGGGGGGGGGAGAACTGGGTTGCTGCTGCGGAAATCCAAAAGGAAATGGCTAAAGAGAGGGTGGTCGGGGGCGGAATGCGACCCTGGGGGAGCGAGCGGGAGCGCGGAGGCGGGGTATGGGACTGGCCTAGAGAAGGTAATGGCTAGTCGACACGGGAGGGGGGCAGGTAGCCCCCTAGTGAGGCTGATCACGTGGAACGTGAGAGGCCTGAACGGACCGATAAAAAGGGCCCGAGTGCTCGCGCATTTGAAAGGACTAAGGGCAGACGTGGTTATGCTCCAAGAGACGCACCTAAAGGTGGCGGACCAAGTTAGGTTAAGGAAAGGATGGGTGGGACAGGTGTTCCACTCAGGACTGGACGCAATGAATAGAGGGGTGGCCATTTTGGTGGGGAAACGGGTAGCATTTGAAGCAAAGAACATCGTAGCAGATAGCGGAGGTAGATATGTAATGGTGAGTGGCAGGCTGGAGGGAATGGAGGTCGTGTTGCTTAATGTGTATGCCCCAAACTGGGACGATGCGGGATTTATGAGACGGATGCTGGGGCGTTTACCGGACCTGGAGGTAGGAAACTTGATTTTAGGAGGGGACTTTAATACGGTGCTGGACCCGGGGCTAGATAGATCCAGCTCAAGGACCGGAAGAAGGCCGGCAGCGGCCAAGGTACTTAAGGGGTTTATGGACCAAATGGGGGGAGTGGATCCATGGCGATTTCTTAGACCTAGGGCAAGGGAGTTTTCCTTCTTCTCCCATGTCCATAAAGTGTACTCCCGGATAGATTTTTTTGTTTTGGGAAGGTCGTTGATCTCTAGGGTGGAAGAAGCTGAGTACTCAGCCATAGCGGTTTCGGATCATGCCCCACATTGGGTGGACCTGGAATTAGGAGAGGAAAGGGAGCAGAGAACACTCTGGCGATTAGATGTGGGACTGATGGCGGATGAGGGAGTGTGTGCAAGAGTGCGGGGATGTATTGAGAGATACCTGGAGGTCAATGATGACGGCGAGGTCCCTGTGGGAGTGGTATGGGAAGCACTAAAAGCGGTGGTCAGAGGAGAGCTGATCTCCATTGGGGCCCACAAAAGGAAAACAGAGGCCAAGGAAAGGGAAAGATTACTGGGGGAGATTTTAAGGGTGGATAGGGAATTTGCAGAGACCCCGGAGGAGGAATTGTACACGGAGAGGAGACGGCTCCAGACGGAATTTGACCTTCTGACCACCAGAAAGGCGGAGGTACTGTGGAGGAAGGCACTGGGGAGGAGGTATGAATATGGGGAAAAGGCTAGTCGCCTGTTGGCTCATCAATTGCGAAAGAGGGCAGCAGCGAGGGAGATAGGAGGAATTAGAGACGAAAGGGGAGACACGGTGCGAAGGGCAGGAAAGATAAATGAGGTGTTCAAGACCTTCTATGAGGAACTGTATAGGTCTCAACCCCCAGAGGGAGAGGAGGGGATGCGGCAGTTCCTGGACCAATTGAGGTTCCCGAAAGTGGAGGAGTGGGGGGTGGTAGGCCTGGGGGCACCGATTGGGGTGGACGAGGTTATTAAGGGACTGGGAAGCATGCAAGCAGGGAAGGCCCCGGGACCAGACGGGTTCCCGGTGGAATATTACAGAAAATATGTGGACTTGTTGGCCCCGTTGATGGTGAGGACGTTCAATGAGGCCAGGGAAGGGGGGACTCTACCCCCGACGATGTCGGAGGCGACGATATCGTTAATTTTGAAGAGGGATAAAGATCCGTTGCAGTGCGGGTCCTATAGACCCATTTCATTATTGAACGTGGACGCCAAATTGTTGGCAAAGGTACTGGCATCGAGGATAGAGGACTGTGTCCCGGGGGTGGTGCACGAAGACCAGACAGGGTTCGTAAAAGGGAGACAACTGAATGTTAACGTGCGACGACTATTAGGGGTGATAATGATGCCCCCAGTGGAGGGGGAGGCAGAGATAGTGGCGGCAATGGACGCAGAGAAGGCATTTGATAGGGTGGAGTGGGAGTATTTATGGGAAGTGTTAAGGAGGTTTGGGTTTGGGAACGGGTTTATTAGCTGGGTTAGACTTCTTTATGGGGCTCCAACGGCAAGCGTAGTTACTGGTCGACATAGATCGGAGTATTTCCGACTATATAGGGGAACAAGACAGGGATGCCCGCTGTCTCCATTGTTGTTCGCGTTGGCAATTGAACGTCTGGCCATGGCGTTGAGAGACTCCAGGAAATGGAGAGGGGTGATTAGAGGGGGAGAAGAACACCGAGTCTCGTTATACGCGGATGACCTATTGTTATACGTGTCGGACCCAGCGGGGGGGATGATAGAGGTAATGCGAATTTTGAGGGGGTTCGGGGATTTCTCGGGGTATAGGCTAAACATGGGGAAGAGTGAATTATTTGTGATACATCCAGGGGACCAGAGTAGAGAGATAGAAGGCTTGCCTCTAAGGAAAGTGGAAAGAAACTTCCGATACCTGGGGATTCAGATCGCTAGGAGCTGGGGAACCTTGCACAGACTTAATCTGACACGGTTGGTAGAACAAATGGAGGAGGACTTCAAGAGGTGGGACATGCAGCCTCTATCGCTGGCGGGCAGGGTGCAAGCAGTTAAGATGATGGTCCTCCCGAGGTTCTTATTTGTATTTCAATGTCTCCCTATACTAATCACCAAGACCTTTTTTAATAAAATAGACAGGAGCATCACGAGCTTCGTGTGGGCAGGGAAAGTTCCGAGAGTAAGAAGGGGGTTCCTTCAGCGTAGTAGGGACAGAGGAGGATTGGCACTACCGAACTTGGGCGATTACTATTGGGCCGCCAATGTGGCAATGATACGTAAATGGATGATGGAGGGTGAGGGAGCGGCGTGGAAAAGACTGGAGAGAAAGTCCTGTAAAGGGACGAGTTTAGAGGCGCTGGTGACGGCGCCGCTACCGATCTCACCTAAAAAGTTTACCACGAACCCGGTGGTGGCAGCAACATTGAATATCTGGGGACAGTGAGGGGTGTGGGGAGCCCTGGTGGGGTCCCCAATCAGGAACAACCATAGGTTCGCCCCAGGAAGAATTGATGGAGGATTTCAGAGCTGGTACCAGTTGGGAATTAGGAGGGTGGGAGATTTATTTATAGATGGGACTTTTGCGAGCTTGGGAGCATTGGAGGAAAATTATAAGTTGCCCCGGGGAAATTTCTTGAGATATATGCAGGTGAGGGCGTTTACTAGACAACAGGTGAGGGAATTTCCGTTGCTCCCGACACAGGGGATACAGGACAGGGTGCTTTCAGGGGTGTGGGTCAGAGAGGGCAAGGTGTCAGAGATTTACCGAGAGATGAGGGAAGAGGGGGAGGAGTTGGTGGGCGAACTAAAAGGAAAGTGGGAAGAAGAACTAGGGGAGGAGATAGAGGAGGGTATGTGGGCTGATGCCCTAAGCAGGGTAAATTCCTCTTCCTCATGCGCCAGGCTCAGCCTGATTCAATTTAATGTGCTACATAGAGCACACATAACGGGAGCAAGATTGAGCAGGTTCTTTGGAGTGGAGGACAAATGTGGGAGGTGTGGCGGGAGCTCGGCAAACCATGCATATATGTTTTGGGCGTGCCCGGCACTGGAAGGGCATTGGAAGGGAGTGACGGGAGTGATTTCGCGGGTGGTGAAGGCCCGGGTCAAACCAGGCTGGGGGTTAGCTCTATTTGGAGTTGCGGAAGAGCCGGGAGTGCAGGAGGCGAAAGAGGCCGACGTTGTGGCCTTTGCGTCCCTAGTAGCCCGGCGCAGGATCCTACTCATGTGGAAGGAGGCGAAACCCCCCGGACTGGAGGCCTGGGTAAATGATATGGCGGGGTTCATTAAACTGGAGCAGATAAAGTTTGCCCTGAGAGGATCGGCTCAAGGGTTCACCAAGCGGTGGCAGTCATTTCTCGACTACCTAGGGGAACGTTAGAGGGAAGACAGATGACCAGCAGCAGCAACCCAGGGGGGAGGGGGGAGGGGGGGTGGCGGGGTGGGGGGGGGGGTTTAGTTTAGTTTAGGTCAAAGATAATGGGGTTTTGTTACTTGTGTATTGTTAAAAATTTCTGTATTATTGTTGCGTTTGCTTTGTAAGAGGGGAAAAATTGTTGTTTGGCAAAAAAATTTCAATAAAACATATTTAAAAAAAAAAAATGATGGTTCTCCCGAGGTTTCTTTTCGTGTTTCAATGTCTCCCCATTCTGATCACAAAGGCCTTTTTCAAGAAAATAGACAGGAGCATTCTGAGCTTTGTGTGGGCAGGGAAGACCCCGAGGGTAAGGAGGGGGTTCCTGCAGCGTAGCAGGGACAGGGGGGGACTGGCGTTGCCCAGCCTGGACGACTACTACTGGGCCGCCAATGTGGCGATGGTTTGTAAGTGGACGAGGGAGGGAGAGGGGGTGGCGTGGAAAAGGCTGGAGATGGCGTCCTGTAAAGGAACGAGCCTAAAGGTGCTGGTGACGGCGCCGCTGCCGCTCTCCCCGAAAAGGTACACCACAAACCCAGTGGTGGTGGCAACCTTAAGGATCTGGGGGCAGTGGAGGCGACACAGGGGGGTGACGGATGCCTCGATGTGGTCCCCGATCAGGAATAACCACAGGTTTGTCCTAGGAAAGATGGACGGAGGGTTCCAGAGCTGGCAACGAGCAGGAATGAGGAAACTGAGAGATTTGTTTATAGAAGGGACGTTTGCGAGCCTGGGAGCGCTGGAGGAAAAGTATGAGTTGCCCCCGGGGAACAATTTCAGATACATGCAAGTGAGGGCGTTTACGAGGCAACAGGTGAGGGAATTTCCGCTGCTCCCGACACAGGGGATCCAGGATAGAGTGATTTCCGGGGTATGGGTTGGGGAGGGCAAAGTGTCCGAGATATATCAGGAGATGAGAGACGAGGGGGAGGCGATGGTAGAGGAGCTGAAGGGAAAATGGGAAGAAGAGCTGGGAGAGGAGATTGAGGAGGGTCTGTGGGCTGATGCCCTAAGCAGGGTAAACTCCTCGTCTTCGCGTGCCAGGCTTAGCCTGATTCAATTTAACGTTCTACACAGAGCACACATGACGGGAACAAGGCTGAGCAGGTTCTTCGGAGTGGAGGACAGGTGCGGGAGGTGCTTGGGAAGCCCGGCGAACCACACACACATGTTCTGGTCGTGTCCGGCACTGGATGAGTACTGGAGGGGAGTGGCAAAGGTGATCTCAAAGGTGGTGAATGTCCGGGTCAAGCCAGGCTGGGGGTTAGCGATATTTGGGGTTGCGGAAGAGCCGGGAGTGCAGGAGGCGAAAGAGGCCGATATTTTGGCCTTTGCGTCCCTGATAGCCCGGCGAAGGACCTTACTCATGTGGAAGGAAGTGAAACCCCCCGGCGTGGAGGCCTGGATAAACAATATGGCAGGGTTTATAAAACTAGAACGAATAAAATTTGCGCTGAGAGGATCGGCTCAGGGGTTCTCCAGGCGGTGGCAACCGTTCCTTGACTATCTCGCGGAACGTTAAGGGAAAATAGATCGTCAGCAGCAGCAGCCCGGGGGGGGGGGGGGGGGGGGGGGGCGGGGGGAGCACTATTTTTTGTTACTTTGTTAGTTCACTATATTATTTAAATAATGTTATTTACCAGTTGCTGTACTATTTTTATGTTGATTTGTAAAATGGAAAAATTCTGTTTGAAAACTTCAATAAAATATATATTTTTTAAAAACCTTTGTGTACTTACAGTGATGTATATCACCACACCGAGTTACAGTGAAAAGTATTGTTCTGTGTACAATCCAGACAGATCATTCCATACATGAAAGAAACAGAGGGCATACATAAATACACAATATAAATACATAGACACAGGCATCGGGTGAAGCATACACGAGTTTAGTACTACTCAGTAGAGAAGATGTGTAAAGAGATCAGTTCAGTCCATAAGAGTGTCATTCAGGACTCTTGTAACAGCAGAGTAAAAACTGTTTTTGAATCTGTTAGTGCGTGTTCTCAGACTTTTGTACCTCCTGCCCAATGGAAGAAGTTGGAAGAATGAATGACCCGGTGGGAGGGGTCCTTAATTATGCTGCCCGCTTTCCCAAGGCAACGGGAGGTGAAGACAGAGTTAATGGATGGGAGGCAGGTTCGTGTGATGGACTGGGCTGTGTTCACGACGCTCTGAAGTTTCTTGCGGTCTTGGGCTGAGCAGTTGCCATACCAGGCTGTGATACAGCCAGATAGGATGCTCTTTGCAGTGCATCTGTGAAAGTTGGTAAGAGTCAATGTGGACATGAACCCTCCAAATAGCCCAAACTACCCTTCAACCCATCCCCCCATCCGGACGAGTGCAAACTTGGAAGAACAAACTCAAACCCCCTCTTGACGAGGCCCCATATACCAAACTCCCAATAAAAGAAAAACGCAAATCTCAAAGTTATCCCAACATCAACCAGGTGAAGAACCAACACATGAACATGTAACACCTCCAAACATTCAAATACCAATAACACCAAAACTGTACGTCATCAGTATTAATCCTCCCACAACCGATTCTTTCTCACAGAGTTGTTCGCCTCCTCCAGTTATAAGAATGTTCTTTGTTGTTGAACATGACCCATAGTTTTGCTGGGTACAACATCCCGAATCAAGTTTTTCTCCGAAAGGGCGCTGCCTTGGTCTTGTTGAAGCCTACTCGACACTTGGCCGGGTCGGCCCCAATGTCCTGGTACATGCGTACCCTCCATATGTGACCCTCCAGCTACAGTTTCACATGGACTTCGCTCATCTCAGAATTTGCTGCCAACGATTATGCAACCAAACGATTACCATCCATGGTGGATCCCCGGCTCTCGGCTTCTGACGCAGCGACCGGTGGGTCCAATCCATCTCTGGGGGCTTCTTGAAGACCCTGTCCCCGACCAGCATCCCAAACATCTTCGCCAGGTATTTGGTAGCGTTTGTACCTTCGACTCCCTCCGGCAGTCTATCCTTAGATCTTGAAGCCTGGATTGATTCTCCTGGTCGTCCTTCCTGACCTTCAAAACATTGTGCGCCTCCTCCAGCATTGTTATCTCTGCCTCCGAAGGTACGAACCGGTCAGTGCGATCCGAGACAGCCTTCCCAACTCCCGAATTGTCGTGTCTGCGACTCCAGTCGCTGTTCCGCCCTTTCCATCGCCCCGTGAAGAGGAGCTCCTGTTACCTCAATCGCTTTGGACAGGACCTCCTGCAGCTCCTGCCCGTACTTCTTCAATTCACCAACAATGAACTCAATTAACTGCTCCGTTGGCAATGGGGTTGGCGATGATGACATGGTGATGTCTGCTATATTTTCCTTCACTGTGCCACGAGGGTCCTCCAAAATTTGAGTGGGGGCTTTGTTCGACTTAAGCCTTGTATTATAACCCGCCTACATCCTACATTGGAGGCAAGGCAAACTTCAATTGCCTTGTTCCACTTCCCACCAAAACACCCGTTTATGATGGACCAGATGGGGGGAGTGGATCCATGGAGGTTTGCCAGGCCGCAGGCCAGGGAATTTTCCTTCTTTTCCCACATCCATAGAGCCTACTTCTGGATAGACTTTTTCATTTTGGGTAGGGCGCTAATCCCGAAAGTGGAGGGAACGGAATATTCGGCCATAGCCATCTCGGACCACGCCCCGCATTGGGTGGAGCTGGAGTTGGGGGAGGAGAGGGACCAGCGCCCGCTGTGGCGCCTCGATGTGGGACTGTTGGCGGATGAGGGGCTGTGCGGGCGGGTGCAGGGGTGTATTGAAAGATACTTGGAGGCCAACGACAACGGGGAGGTGCAGGTAGGGGTAGTTTGGGAGGCATTGAAGGTGGTGGTCAAGGGAGAGCTAATCTCCATTAGGCCCACAGGGAGAAGAGAGAGGGGAGGGAGAGGGAGAGGTTGGTGCGGGAGATTTTAAGGGTGGACAGGAGGTAT
Organism: Scyliorhinus torazame; assembly: GCF_047496885.1. Taxonomy (NCBI): domain Eukaryota; kingdom Metazoa; phylum Chordata; class Chondrichthyes; order Carcharhiniformes; family Scyliorhinidae; genus Scyliorhinus; species Scyliorhinus torazame. The sequence continues at coordinate 21,996,776 of NC_092709.1, read as the reverse complement.
GCAGAGGCCCCCGAGGAGGGGCTACTTAGGGAGCGACGGAACCTCCAGATGGAATTTGACCTGTTGACTACGCGGAAAGCAGAGGCACAGTGGAGGAAAGCGCAAGGGGCGGCGTATGAGTATAGGGAGAAGGCGAGTCGGATGCTGGCACATCAGCTTCGTAAGAGGGAGGCAGCGAGGGAGATAGGTGGAGTTAAGGATAGCGGGGGGAATACGGTGCGGCATGCGGTGAGAATAAACAAGGTATTTAGGGACTTCTATGGGGGTCTATACAGGTCTGAGCCCCCAGCGGGGGAGGAGGGGATGCGACGATTCCTAGATCAGCTGAGGTTCCCGAGAGTGGAGGAGGAGGAGGTGGCTGGTTTGGGGGCGCCGATTGGGCTGGAGGAGCTGGTTAAAGGATTGGGGAGCATGCAGGCGGAAAGGCCCCGGGGTCGGATGGGTTCCCGGTGGAATTTTACAGGAAATACGTGGACCTGCTGGGCCCGTTGCTAGTGAGGACTTTTAATAAGGTGAGGGAGGGGGGGGGGACCTTGCCCCCGACAATGTCCAGGGCGCTGATTTCTTTGATCTTGAAGCGGGACAAGGATCCATTGCAATGTGGGTCGTATGGACCGATCTCATTCCTCAATGTTGACGCTAAGTTGCTGGCGAAGATGCTGGCTACGAGAATTGAGGACTGTGTTCCGGGAGTGATTCATGAGGAACGGACGGGATTTGTGAAGGGTAGGCAGCTAAATACAAATGTGCGGAGGCTCCTCAATGTGATTATGATGCCCTCGGTGGAGGGGGAAGCGGAGGTAGTGGCAGCTATGGACGCGGAGAAGGCCTTTGATCGGGTGGAGTGGGAGTATCTTTGGGAAGTGTTGCGGAGGTTTGGGTTCGGGGAGGGGTTCATCAGTTGGGTCAGGCTGCTATATAGAGCCCCGGTGGCGAGTGTGGCTACGAACCGGCGGAGGTCGGAGTACTTTCGGCTGTACCGGGGGACGAGGCAGGGGTGCCCCTTATCCCCCTTGTTGTTTGCACTGGCAATTGAGCCACTGGCCATGGCACTGAGGAAGTCCAGGAAATGGAGGGGACTGGTCCGGGGGGGGGGGGGGGGGTGTGGGGAGAGGAACACTGGGTGTCGTTGTATGCCGATGACCTGTTGTTGTATGTTGCGGATCCAGTGGAGGGGATGGCGGAGGTCATGCGGATCCTTAGGGTGTTTGGGGACTTTTCGGGGTATAAACACAACGTAGGGAAGATTGAGCTCTTTGTGGTGCATTCAGGAGACCAGGGAAGGGGGATAGACATGCTACCACTGAAGAGGGCGGAAAGGAGCTTTCGGTACCTAGGAATCCAAGTAGCTAGGGGCTGGGGGGCCCTGCACAAGCTCAATTTGACGTGGTTGGTGGAGCTGATGGAGGAGGATTTTAAAAGATGGGATATGCTGCCACTCTCACTAGCGGGTAGGGTGCAGTCGGTCAAAATGACGGTCCTCCCGAGGTTCCTCTTTGTGTTCCAGTGCCTTCCCATTTTGATCCCCAAGGCCTTTTTCAAACGGGTAAGCCGGAGCATCATGGGATTTGTGTGGGCGAATAAGACCCCGAGGGTGAAGAGAGTGTTTCTGGAACGTAGCAGGGACAGGGGGGGTGCTGGCGCTGCCGAATTTGTGCGGCTATTATTGGGCTGCCAATGTGGCGATGATCCGTAAGTGGGTAATGGAGGGAGAGGGGGAGGCGTGGAAGAGGCTAAAGATGGCGTCCTGCATGGGCACGAGCCTGAGGGCGCTGGTGACGGCACTACTGCCGCTCTCGCCGACAAGGTACACCACGAGTCCAGTGGTGGCAGCGACGCTGAAGATCTGGGGGCAGTGGAGACGACAGGGGTTAGGTGGGAGCCTCGGTTTGGTCACCGATTCGGGAGAACCATCGGTTCGTCCCGGGAAGGATGGATGGGGGGTTTCGGAGCTGGCATCGGGCAGGGATTAGAAGAATGGGGGACCTGTTCATCGATGGGACGTTTGCGAGCCTAGGGGCGCTGGAGGAGAAGTTTGGGCTACCCCCGGGAAACGCTTTCAGGTACATGCAAGTGAGGGCGTTTGTGAGGCGGCAGGTAAGGGAATTCCCGCTGCTTCCGGCACGAGGGATTCAGGACAGGGTGATTTCGGGTGTATGGGTTGGAGAAGGCACGGTTTCGGCGATTTACCAGGAGCTGAAGGAAGAGGAGGAGGCCTCGGTGGAGGAGTTAAAGGGCAAATGGGAGGAGGAGCTTGGGGAGGAGAGAGATGAGGGTCTGTTGGCTGATGCCCTGAGTAGGGTTAATTCTTCCTCTTACGCCAGGCTCAGCTTAATGCAGTTCAAAGTTACTCACAGAGCGCATATGACATGGGTGAGGTTGAGTAGGTGCTTTGGGGTGGAGGACAGATGTGGGAGGTACTCGGGGAGCCTGGCAAATCATGTCCATATGTTCTGGTCGGGCCCGGCGCTGGATGGGTTTTGGAGGGGTTTTGCGAGGACTATGTCCAAGGTGGTGAACGCCCGGGTCAAGCCGAGCTGGGGATTGGCATTATTTGGGGTATTGGACGAGCCGGGAGTGCAGGAGACGAAAGAGGCTGGTATTCTGGCCTTTGCGTCCCTGGTAGCCCGGCGGAGGATTTTGCTACTCTGGAAAGATGCGAAGCCCCCTAGTGTGGAAGCTTGGATCAATGACATGGCAGGGTTCATCAAGCTGGAGAGGATAAAGTTTGCCTTGCGAGGGTCTGCGCAAGGGTTCCTCAGGCGGTGGCAACCGTTCCTAGACTACCTCGCGGAGAGTTAGGAGGAGGTCAGCAGCAGCAGCAGCCCAGGGGCAGGGGGGGGGGGGGGGGGGGGTTGGAGGGAGGGGGGGTTTCTTTTGGGGTGGCATTCGGTTGAAGGTGGGGTTTTTTCCCTATTTGTGCTTTTAAATGTTATATGGGGGGTTATTGTATTTGGGGGAAATCCAATGTATAATTTCTGATTGTTGTGTTTTTGTTTCTTTTTTCTTGTTGGGGGGGGGTTTGTTGAAAATTTGTTGGAACATTTGAATAAATATATTTATATTTTAAAAAACACCCGTTTATGGGGTAGAAAGGGCCAAAACCCAAGTCTCCAGGTGGGAGCCACCTGGTGTGCGATCGATCAGCTCATGGTCACCACCAGAGGTCTACATTTGTATTTCATAATAGAAGTGTGCAACAAGGAAGGCATATTACGCAAACAGGGAAATGCAGGATCATAATAATAGGCAAATTGATTAGCTGGAGTTAAGGTGGGTTATAATTGTGCAAGTGCTGCTGGAGCCTTTGCTGTTTCCGGATGTGGAAGGGGAGGGTAGAATTTGGGATATAGACTTCCGGGTGCGGCGATGACCAGCTGAGTCGCACGTTTCGGCAGCTCCCGGTGAAACGGACTTTTGCGCTCTTGATAGGAGCCCCAACGGCAATTTTAACGGCTAAAAACACCGTGCGGTATACCAGAAGGGAATTCCCCCTGGACACGGATGGAAAAAGGAGAGGAAAGTGGCCGGATTGCAGCGGATCCTTTGGAACAACGGCAAGGAAGGCAAGCAAAAACCAAGATGGCGTCGGAAGGTGGCAGTTTCACATGGGGCCCTGAACAACAAGAGTTCTTGAAATGCTGTGTGGAAGAGATAAAAAAGGAAATGAAGAAAGAGCTGTTGGCCCCGATACTACAGGCGATTGAAGGGCTAAAGGAGGAACAAAAGACCCAGGAGCGGGAGCTTCGGGTCGTGAAGGCGAAGGCAGCCGAGAATGAGGATGATATACAGGGCCTGGTGGTGAAGACGGAGATACAGGAGGCACATCAGAAACGATGTGTGGAGAGGTTGGAGGCACTGGAAAACAACGCAAGGAGGAACAACCTGAGGATTCTTGGTCTTCCTGAAGGTGTGGAGGGTGCGGACGTCGGGGCATATGTGAGCACGATGCTGCACTCGTTAATGGGAGCGGAGGCCCCGGCGGGTCCGTTGGAGGTGGAGGGAGCATACCGAGTTATGGCGCGAGGACCGAGAGCAGGAGAAATTCCCAGAGCCATAGTGGTGAGATTCCTCCGTTTTAAGGATAGAGAAATGGTCCTTAGATGGGCGAAGAAAACCCGGAGCAGTAAATGGGAGAACGCGGTGATCCGCGTTTATCAAGACTGGAGTGCGGAGGTGGCGAGAAGGAGGGCGAGCTTTAATCGGGCCAAGGCGGTGCTTCATAAAAGGAAGATAAAATTTGGAATGCTGCAACCGGCAAGACTGTGGGTCACATATCAAGGGAGGCACCACTACTTTGAGACGGCGGATGAAGCGTGGACTTTTATTGTAGAAGAAAAACTGGAATGAGTGGATTATTAAAAAGAACGTTTGGACAAAGTGGTGGGGCGAATGGGGGGGGCGAAGAGGGGTTTTATGTTCTAATCCTGCGGTGTGGTAACTTTTCTCTCTCCCACAGGGGGTGATGGGGGGAGGTGGGGAGGGAGAGGAGATGGGGCGTTGGCCATGGGGGGCGGGGCCAAGGGAGAAGCGCGGGCTTGGCTCCCGCGCTATGATAATTATGGCGGGAATAGAGAAGCAGGAAGGAGGGGGCGTCGCACGGTGCGAGCCGTGGTCACGGGGGGAAGCCAAGGTCAGCCAGAGTTTGCTGACTTCTGGGAGCAACATGGGGGGAGTAATTACGCTAGCGGGGGGGGCCTAGCGGGGGGGGGGGGGGTGGGAGGGGGGAATTACTGGGTTGCTGCTGCTGGGGAAAGGGGGGAGCGGGTACGGGAGAGGATGGGCGGGGGGGCACCGCCTGGGGGAGATACAGCTGCGTGGGAACTGGGTGAGAAGCTGGAAAAAGATGATGGCTAATTGGCAAGGCGGGGGGTGGTGGGAAGCCCCCCAACTCGGCTGATCACGTGGAACGTGAGAGGGCTCAACGGGCCGATAAAGAGGGCACGGGTACTCGCACACCTTAAGAAACTTAAAGCAGATGTGGTTATGTTACAGGAAACGCACCTGAAATTGATAGACCAGGTTAGGCTGCGCAAAGGATGGGTGGGGCAGGTGTTCCATTCGGGGCTAGATGCGAAAAACAGGGGGGTGGCTATATTAGTGGGGAAGCGGGTAATGTTCGAGGCAAAGACTATAGTGGCGGATAACGGGGGCAGATACGTGATGGTGAGTGGCAAACTACAGGGAGAGACGGTGGTTTTGGTAAACGTGTATGCCCCGAACTGGGATGATGCCAATTTTATGAGGCGGATGCTAGGACGCATTCCGGACCTGGAGACGGGAAAGCTGATAATGGGGGGAGACTTTAACACGGTGTTGGAATCAGGGCTGGATAGGTCGAAGTCCAGGACTGGAAGGAGGCCGGCAGCAGCCAAGGTGCTTAAAGATTTTATGGAGCAGATGGGAGGTGTGGACCCGTGGAGATTCAGTAGACCTAGAAGTAAGGAGTTCTCGTTTTTCTCCTATGTCCATAAAGTCTATTCGCGCATAGACTTTTTCGTGCTGGGTAGGGCATTGATCCCGAAGGTGAGGGGAACGGAGTATACGGCTATAGCCATTTCGGATCACGCCCCACACTGGGTGGACTTGGAGAGAGGGGAGGAAACAGGAGGGCGCCCACCCTGGAGAATGGACATGGGACTAATGGCGGATGAGGGTGTGTGTCTAAGGGTGAGGGGATGTATTGAAAAGTACTTGGAACTCAATGACAATGGGGAGGTCCAGGTGGGAGTGGTCTGGGAGGCGTTGAAGGCGGTGGTTAGGGGGGAGCTGATATCAATAAGGGCACATAAAGGGAAGCAGGAGAGTAAGGAACGGGAGCGGTTGCTGCAAGAACTTTTGAGGGTGGACAGACAATATGCGGAAGCACCGGAGGAGGGATTGTACAGGGAAAGGCAAAGGCTGCATGTGGAATTTGACTTGCTGACTACAGGCACTGCAGAGGCACAATGGAGGAAGGCACAGGGTGTACAGTATGAATATGGGGAGAAGGCGAGCAGATTGCTGGCACACCAATTGAGGAAAAGGGGAGCAGCGAGGGAAATAGGGGGAGTGAGGGACGAGGAAGGAGAGATGGAGCGGGGAGCGGAGAGAGTGAATGAAGTGTTCAAGACATTTTATAAAAAATTATATGAAGCTCAACCCCCGGATGGGAGGGAGAGAATGATGGACTTTTTGGATCGGCTGGAAATTCCCAAGGTGAAAGAGCAGGAAAGGGTGGGACTGGGAGCACAGATCGAGGTAGAAGAAGTGGTGAAAGGAATTAGGAGCATGCAGACGGGAAAGGCCCCGGGATCGGACGGATTCCCAGTCGAATTTTATAGAAAATATTTGGACTTGCTCGCCCCGGTACTGACGAGGACCTTTAATGAGGCAAAGGAAAGGGGACAACTGCCCCCGACTATGTCTGAAGCAACGATATCGCTTCTCTTAAAGAAGGAAAAGGACCCGCTACAATGCGGGTCCTACAGACCAATTTCCCTCCTAAATGTGGATGCCAAGGTCCTGGCCAAGGTAATGGCAATGAGAATAGAGGAATGTGTCCCGGGGGTGGTTCACGAGGACCAAACTGAGTTTGTGAAGGGGAGACAGCTGAACACGAATATACGGAGGCTGTTAGGGGTAATGATGATGGCCCCACCAGAGGGTGAAACAGAGATAGTAGTGGCGATGGATGCCGAGAAAGCATTTGATAGAGTGGAATGGGATTATTTGTGGGAGGTGTTGAGGAGATTTGGTTTTGGAGAGGGGTATGTTAGATGGGTGCAGCTGTTGTATAGGGCCCCAGTGGCGAGTGTGGTCACGAATGGACGGGGATCGGCATATTTTCGGCTCCATAGAGGGACAAGGCAGGGATGCCCTCTGTCCCCATTACTGTTTGCACTGGCGATTGAGCCCCTGGCGATAGCGCTGAGGGGTTCCAAGAAGTGGAGGGGAGTACTTAGGGGAGGAGAAGAACACCGGGTATCTTTGTATGCGGACGATTTGCTACTATATGTGGCGGATCCGGCGGAGGGGATGCCAGAAATAATGCGGATACTTGGGGAGTTTGGGGATTTTTCAGGGTATAAATTGAACATGGGGAAGAGTGAGCTGTTTGTGGTGCATCCTGGGGAGCAGAGTAGAGAAATAGAGGACCTACCGTTGAGGAAGGTAACAAGAGACTTTCGTTACCTGGGGATCCAGATAGCTAAGAATTGGGGCACACTGCACAGGTTAAATTTAACGCGGTTGGTGGAACAGATGGAGGAAGATTTCAAGAGATGGGATATGGTAGCCCTGTCAATGGCAGGGAGGGTGCAGGCGGTTAAGATGGTGGTCCTCCCGAGATTCCTCTTTGTGTTTCAGTGCCTCCCGGTGGTGATCACGAAGGCTTTTTTTAAAAGGATTGAAAAGAGCATCATGGGTTTTGTTTGGGCCGGGAAGACCCCGAGAGTGAGGAAGGGATTCTTACAGCGTAGCAGGGATAGGGGGGGGCTGGCACTACCGAGCCTAAGTGAGTACTATTGGGCCGCTAATATTTCAATGGTGAGTAAGTGGATGGGAGAGGAGGAGGGAGCGGCGTGGAAGAGATTAGAGAGGGCGTCCTGTAGGGGGACCAGCCTGCAGGCTATGGTGACAGCCCCATTGCCGTTCTCACCGAGGAACTACACCACAAGCCCGGTGGTGGTAGCTACACTGAAGATTTGGGGACAGTGGAGACGGCATAGGGGAAAGACTGGAGCTTTGGGGGGGTCCCCGATAAGAAACAACCATAGGTTTGCCCCGGGGGGAATGGATGGGGGATATGGAATGTGGCAAAGAGCAGGAATAACGCAACTGAAAGATCTATTTGTGGATGGGAAGTTCGCGAGTCTGGGAGCGCTGACCGAGAAATATGGGTTGCCCCAAGGGAATGCATTCAGGTATATGCAACTGAGGGCTTTTGCGAGGCAACAGGTGAGGGATTTTCCGCAGCTCCCGACACAAGAGGTGCAGGACAGACTGATCTCAAAGACATGGGTGGGGGATGGTAAGGTGTCAGATATATATAGGGAAATGAGGGACGAAGGGGAGACTATGGTAGATGAACTAAAAGGGAAATGGGAAGAAGAGCTGGGGGAGGAGATCGAGGAGGGGCTGTGGGCGGATGCCCTAAGTAGGGTAAACTCGTCGTCCTCGTGTGCCAGGCTAAGCCTGATTCAGTTTAAGGTATTACACAGGGCGCATATGACTGGAGCGCGGCTCAGTAAATTTTTTGGGGTGGAGGATAGGTGTGCGAGGTGCTCGAGAAGCCCAACGAATCATACCCATATGTTTTGGTCATGCCCGGCACTACGGGGGTTTTGGATGGGGGTGACAAAGGTGCTTTCAAAAGTAGTGGGGGTCCGGGTCGAACCAAGCTGGGGGTTGGCTATATTTGGGGTAGCACAAGAGCCGGGAGTGCAGGAGGCGAGAGAGGCCGATGTTTTGGCCTTTGCGTCCCTAGTAGCCCGGCGCAGGATATTGCTAATGTGGAAGGAAGCCAAGCCCCCGGGGGTGGAGACCTGGATAAATGAAATGGCGGGGTTTATAAAGTTAGAGCGGATTAAGTTCGTCCTAAGGGGGTCGGCTCAAGGGTTCACCAGGCGGTGGCAACCGTTCGTCGAATACCTTGCGGATAGATAGATGGAAGGGGAAAAAGAAGGCAGCAGCAGCAGCCCAGGATTTGGGGGGGGGGGGGGGGGGGGCGGGGGGGGGGTGTAACTTGTGACAAGGCAGTTGCCAATTAGGGCTAGTTTTCATTTTTGTTATTTAATATTTATTCATTTTTTGTTTTTTGCTTATATAAAATAGGTCATTGTTATTTGTGCTGTTATAATATTGTGTAAAGGATGCACAATGTACTGTGTTGGTTGACCAAAAATTTTCAATAAAATATTTATTAAAAAAAAAAGAATTTGGGATATATACAAGTGGCTGGGAAAACGGGTGGTCAAGATCAAGGAGAAATGGGAAGGGAGTTGGGAGAGGAGATCAATTGGGGAGTATGGAGTGGGGCACTGCGAAGGGTAAACGGGATCTCCCCGTGTGCAAGGATGAGTGATACAGTTGAAGGTGGCGCACAGGGTGCATATGACTCTGGCGAGAATGAGTGGGTTCTTTCTGGGGGTGGCAGATGAGTGTGAGAGGTGTGGGCAGGGGCCAGCGAATCATACGCACATGTTTTGGGGTTGCAAAAAATTGGAAAGACTCTGGGTGGGAGCGTTCACGGTCTTAGCCAGGGATGTGGAGGAGGAGGAGGATCCGGACCCATTGGTGGAGATATTTGGGGTTTCAGAGAAGCCGGAGCTCATGGAGAGGACGAAGGCTGATGTTGTGGCCTTCGCCGCTCTGAGGCAAATTTTACTGGCGTGGCAGGCGGCATTGCCACCAGGGGTAGCGGCTTGATTGGGTGACCTGTACGACTTCCTGCGGTTAGAGAAGATAAAGTATGAGTTAAGGGGCCCTGCAGAGGGGTTTGAGAAAAGGTGGGGGATGTTTGTGACTGTACAGACTGTATTGCTGGGAAGTATGTTTTCCAGGGTGTGTGTTTGTTGTAACCTGTTTTGATACATGTTTGTAAAATATACAGTTAGAAAAGGAAAGAAAAGAATTGTGCAAATGGCAATGACAGGCATGCAAGGCTGCTGTCTAGATCAATAAATGTTTAGTCCAACAATGGGAAACGGAGTGGAAATAGCTGATAAGTAAGGGTCGAGGAACATCTGGGAAATAACAACCATAACCTGGTAAATAGGATATTTTCAGCTTCTACATTTTTAAGAAATGAAGTTAATCCTGATCATAAGCCAATGGACAAAGGGAAATGTTTAAAGTGATAATTTGGGTAGTATAAGGGTCCTTCCTGTTCATTCCCTCACTTCCCCTTTCTTTTATTTTGGCAGTTATATTTTTTGATCCATGGATGATTGATGGACATGTGTCTTTAAGGCAAGCAGCCTGGTTCTTTAATTCATGCAAAATAATCCAGAAGCAGGAGAGATCACTGTGCTAGTCTGTGCTACTTTAAACAGGAGTTGTAGACTGGCCGACACCAGTGAGAAAGAGATGGGCTGTGACTCGGTTTGATTGATTTGGCTGGTGGCCAATAAATTGTCTTAAAAGGCTGTGCGCCGTCCGGTAACAGGTGGTGATTGGGTCTTATCACACTGAAATGGTTCAGGGACCTCAGGAGGTTTCAGTGTTTATTCCGGCAGAACAAGGTGAAAGGTCCAGCCAATCCTCTCCAAAAAGATCCAGTTAACTCTCTCCATAGAACATAGAACATAGAAAATACAGCACAGAACAGGCCCTTCGGCCCACGATGTTGTGCCGAACCTTTGTCCTAGTTTAATCATAGATTATCATTGAATTTACAGTGCAGAAGGAGGCCATTCGGCCCTTTGAGTCTGCACCGGCTCTTGGAAAGAGCACCATACCCAAACTCTACACCTCCACCCAACACCAAGGGCAATTTGGACATTAAGGGCAATTTATCATTGGCCAATTCACCTAACCCGCACATCTTTGGACTGTGGGAGGAAACCGGAGCACCCGGAGGAAACCCACGCAGACACGGGGAGGACGTGCAGACTCCGCACAGACAATGACCCAAGCCGGAATCGAACCTGGGACCATGGAGCTGTGAAGCAATTGCGCTATCCACAATGCTACCGTGCTGCCCTTAAGAACAAATAAATCTACACTATATCATTTTACCGTCATCCATGTACCTATCCAATAGCTGCTTGAAGGTCCCTAATGTTTCCGACTCAACTACTTCCACAGGCAGTGCATTCCATGCCCCCACTACTCTCTGGGTAAAGAACCTACCTCTGATATCCCTCCTATATCTTCCACCTTTCACCTTAAATTTATGTCCCCTTGTAATGGTGTGTTCCACCCGGGGAAAAAGTCTCTGACTGTCTACTCTATCTATTCCCCTGATCATCTTATAAACCTCTATCAAGTCGCCCCTCATCCTTCTCCGCTCTAATGAGAAAAGGCCTAGCACCCTCAACCTTTCCTCGTAAGACCTACTCTCCATTCCAGGCAACATCCTGGTAAATCTTCTTTGCACCTTTTCCAGAGCTTCCACATCCTTCCTAAAATGAGGCGACCAGAACTGTACACAGTACTCCAAATGTGGCCTTACCAAAGTTTTGTACAGCTGCATCATCACCTCACGGCTCTTAAATTCAATCCCTCTGTTAATGAACGCGAGCACACCATAGGCCTTCTTCACAGCTCTATCCACTTGAGTGGCAACTTTCAAAGATGTATGAACATAGACCCCAAGATCTCTCTGCTCCTCCACATTGCCAAGAACTCTACCGTTAACCCTATATTCCGCATTCATATTTGTCCTTCCAAAATGGACAACCTCACACTTTTCAGGGTTAAACTCCATCTGCCACTTCTCAGCCCAGCTCTGCATCCTATCTATGTCTCTTTGCAGCCGACAACAGCCCTCCTTACTATCCACAACTCCACCAATCTTCGTATCCAGAAGGCTCTCTCTCTCACTCCAGAAAGCCGGTGTCGGATTCCAGGAACTACAGAGGACCGAAGACAAACAACAAACTGAAAGCAAGGTTTTATGAGAAAGAATGCCTCTCCAGGAAAGTTGTGAGTACAGTATTTAAAAAATAAATATTTTAGTGTACCCAATTCATTTTTTCCAATTAAGGGGCAATTTAGCGTGGCCAATCCACCTACCCTGCCCATCTTTCGGGTTGTGGGGGCGAAACCCACACAAACACGGGGAGAATCTGCAAACTCCACATGGACAGTGAGCCAAAGCCGGGATCGAACCTGGGACCTCGGCGCCGTGAGGCAACTGTGCTAACCATTTACGCCACCGTGCTGCCTTCTGAGTACAGTATTTTTAAACTGCAGTGAAGACCAGGGCAGGCTGCAGAACAAAGATTTTAATCTACAAGCTTACTGTGAAGAGTGCATGCAAGGAACCATCCTCTGAAACAAAGACTCCTTTCCCTTTCACTTACATTTTATTTTGACCCCTTTCCATCCCTCTGTTTGTCTGCCTTGTGGGTGTGTGTAGAGGGTGGGGAAGGCAAGTTAAAGTGGGAGTCAGGTATTAGTTCATTGCTAACCAACTGTATCTGCTGCATATTTCATTATCGTACTTGTTTTTTCAAAATAAATTTAAAGTACCCAATTATTTTTTTCTAATTCAAGGGCAATTTAGCGTAACCAATCCATCTACCCTGCACACCTTTGGGTCGTCGGGGTGAAACGCACGCAGACAAAGGGGGATGTGCAAGCTCCACATAGACAGTGACTCGGGACTGGGATATGGAACAACATAGAACAGAGAATGCAGAAGGAGGCCATTCGGCCCATCGAGTCTGCACCGACCCACTTAAGCTCTCACTTCCACCCTATCCCCGTAACCCAATAGCCCCTCCTAATCTTTTTGGACACTGAGAGCAAGGGCCAAAGATTTTGGGTATTTTTTATAAGAATTATTGGTTCATTCACTTGCGTTATGACTCTGGGATGAGTGGGGCTGGAATTGACCACGTACTAGCCCAGGGCGTCCTAACAACAGGTTGGACACATTCCCTAAAGAAACAAAGATAAAGCAGCGAAAGCTGGACAAACACAGATAATGATGAGGTTTAACAAGTAATTAAGGTCACCAATTCAAAAGTAAATCAGTGTTTCTCTAGTATAATGGTTATCACGCAGGCCTAACATGTAGAAGGTTCCTGGTTTGAAATCGGCCAGAGACATAATTCAAAACAGACTCATTTGAATGTGAGGAAATGTTCAAATGTAAATCAAATCAAAAAAACACTCAGCACCTGGTAAATGTTTCATCTTTCCTGTCCCAAATACATAGCGGTCTTGTCATACCGTGGATAGTGTCTCTGCCTTTGGGCCGGAAGCTGGTCATGCCAAGGTTACCCATTAAATGCCAGAATATTCGGGACATCGGGCGTCATTCTCCGACCCCCCAGAGGGTCAGAGAATGGCCGTTGGCCGCCATGAATCCCGCCCCCGCCGGTTGCCGAAGTCTCCGAAGGGAGAAAAGTCGGCGGGGCGTTAATGTCGCCGCTGCCGTCGGAGAATGGCACGGGTCTGCGCAAGGCAGCCGATTTTCGGCCTGCCGATATTCTCCCTTCCGGATGGGCCGAAGTCCCGTCGACGTGATGACCGTTCACGTCAACGTAAATTAAACCTCCTTTTCATCGCCGTGACCCTGTGCTCCAGGTTCACGCCGACCAGCGTGGAGGTGAGTGACGGCCTGGGGGGTTGGCTCTGGGCAGGCGATGGCGTGGCCGCAGTCTGAATGTGTGAGGAGAGGTGTGTCTCAGGTTGTGTGTGTGTGTGTGCGGCGGGGGGGTGGTTAGAGTGGGCTGGGCTCTGGGGGAGTGCCGGGAGGGGGGTCCGTGCCAGGGAGGGGGATGGGGGGGTCCGTGCCGGGGAGGAGGTTGGGGGGGGTCCGTGCCGGGGAGGAGGTTGGGGGGGGGTCCGTGCCGGGGAGGAGGTTGGGGTGGTCCGTGCCAGGGAGGAGGTTGGGGGGGGTCCGTGCCGGGGAGGGGGATGGGGGGTCCGTGCCGGGGAGGAGGTTGGGGTCCGTGCCGGGGAGGAGGTTGGGGGGGGACCCGTGCCGGGGAGGAAGTTGGGGGGTCCGTGCCGGGGAGGAGGTTGGGGGGGGGTCCGTGCCGGGGAGGGGGATGGGGGGTCCGTGCCGGGGAGGAGGTTGGGGTCCGTGCCGGGGAGGAGGTTGGGGGCGGGTCCGTGCCGGGGAGGGGGATGGGGGGTCCGTGCCGGGGAGGAGGTTGGGGGGGGGTCCGTGCCGGGGAGGGGGATGGGGGGTCCGTGCCGGGAGGAGGTTGGGGTCCGTGCCGGGGAGGAGGTTGGGGGGGGGGTCCGTGCCGGGGAGGGGGATCCGTGCCAGGGAGGAGGTTGGGGGGGGTCCGTGCCGGGGAGGGGGATGGGGGGTCCGTGCCGGGGAGGAGGTTGGGGTCCGTGCCGGGGAGGAGGTTGGGGGGGGGGGGTCCGTGCCGGGGAGGGGGATGGGGGGGTCCGTGCCGGGGAGGAGGTTGGGGTCCGTGCCGGGGAGGAGCTTGTGGGGGAGTCCGTGCCAGGGAGGGGGATGGGGTTCCGTGCCGGGGAGGAGGTTGGGGTCCGTGCCGGGGAGGAGGTTGGGGTCCGTGCCGGGGAGGAGGTTGGGGTGGGGTCCGTGCCGGGGAGGAGGTTGGGGAGGGGGGGGGTCCGTGCCGGGGAGGGGGGTGGGGGGGTCCGTGCCGGGGAGGAGGTTGGGGGGGGGTCCGTGCCGGGGAGGGGGATGCGAGGGCAAGTGAGTTGGTCCACCTGGCCAGGTGCCAGCCTCCAACAGTTGGACCCATGCGGTCCATGCCACCTGGCTGGGGGGAGGAGGCGATATGGGCAATGATGACATGTCGTCGTTCCCCTCCCCCCACCAGGCCGATCATCCAGCGATGTTGGCCGACAGGACGAGGAGGGGGAGGAGGACGTCGCGGCCCCACGGCAACGGAGGCACCCGAGGGCGCCCCGTGTGTACCGGCCCCGGCAGTCATACCAGGACCTCACGGACCGGGAATGCAGGAGGCGACTCCGGATGAGGCGGGAAACCGTGGCACACATCTGTCACCTGCTGGCACACCTGTCACCGCGTGGCACTGGCGGGGGACACCCTCTCCCCGTGTCCGTCAAGGTTACGGTGGCCCTGAACTTTTATGCAACGGGGTCATTCCAGGCACCGAGTGAGGACCTGTCCGGCATATCGCAGACATTGGTGCATCGGTGCATCCGGGCAGTGACAGATGCCCTATATGCCATGGCGCACCGCTACATCCGCTTCCCTGTGGACCGGGCCAGCCAAGATGCCCGGGCCGTGGGCTTCTCTGCCGTGGCCGGGTTCCCCATGGTCCAGGGCGCGATTGATGGGATGCACGTCGCCGTGCGGCCACCTGCAGATAACAGGGCTGTGTTCACCAATAGGTAGGGGACCTATTCGATGAACATACAGGTGGTCTGTGACCACCGCATGATGATCCTGCACGTCTGCGCCCGTTACCCAGGCAGTGTACACGACTCATACGTGTTGTCGCGGTCATCCATCCCCGGCATGTACGAGGGACGCCATCCCCGGCTGAGGGGCTGGTTGCTGGGCGACAGGGGCTACCCATTGCGATCGTGGCTGATGGCGCCTATATGGAGGCCACGCAATGAGGCGGAGAACCGCTACAATGATGCCCATGTAGCGACAAGGGGAGTGATCGAGAGGTGATTTGGCGTGCTGAAGATGCGTTTCAGGTGCCTGGACCTATCTGGGGGCGCCCTCCAGTATCGGTCAGATAGGGTCGGCCGCATCATTGTGGTGGGCTGCGTCCTGCACAACATAGCCCAGCAGAGGGGCGATGTGCCGCAGGCAGAGGGGGGCGGAGTGGAGGAGCAGCAGGAAGAGGCGCAGTCCTCCCCAGATGAGGGGGATGGGGGTAATGGTCAGGGCAGACGGGGTAGACACAGGAGGGTGGCTGTCCACCGTTACCGGCTGGCCCAGCGGGCACGGGACAGACTGATAGCCACCCGCTTCACTGACTAGATGGGCGTGGGAATCGGGTAGTATGGCCACAGACCGCACACCTTGGCAACAGCCGACCACCCACACCCCCCACCCATCCACCCACCCAGCACCCTCACCCCCCTCCCCAACCCCACCCACCCCACCCGCATGCACACCACCCCCCCCATTGCCGATCCACCTGCGGTACAACGGGCCGGGCTCACACAGTTGCGGGTGGACGCGTGTCTATTGCAGGCCATGGAGGATGATGACAACCCGCCCTGCGGTGAGTTCCTGGCTCCACATCGTTGGACTATGTCTGACCCATGGCCACAGTACCACCATCCACCCGGACCATCCCTGCATGCGGCTGTGACACTGCAGCGCACGGTCCCGTCCTCTGCCCGGGGGGATGTTGAACCGCTGGGGGAACGGGGCAGACTCACCTGGGGCTGAGGTAAGACCACCCCTCACACACACACTTGCGCTCAACGTACATGACACCCCCGCACTCTTTGGACAGAGCACAAAGGCAACTTCTGTAGGTGTAACATTGACTTTAATAACCAAAGGAGTTCATGCACGTGCCCTAGCCCCTAAAACTCATCTGTGCCCTGCACCCGTGCCAACTTACTCAGTGTCTAATTGTTTGGCCTTACGGGCCCTTTGACTACGTCTACGTGGTGCCCCAGATGGTACAGCAGAACTGGAGGTGGACTCCTGTGATTCCTGCCCTCTGACACTGGATCCCTTTGGCGGCCGTTTCCTGGGGCGTCCTGGCCTAGATGGGCCAGGCTGCGGCCCGGGTGACTGGAATGGCGAGCTGCCAGCCTGTCCTGCCCGTTGCCCACCCGATGCACCTGGGACGGAAGGGGGGGAGTCCGCGGTGTCGCGGTGTTCCGGGACCTCCCCTACAGGGGGAGCCGGGACGGACCACACCACCTCCTCCTCCCTCGGGGTGCCCGATGGCCCCCAGGCCTCTACATGGGTGGGGGATGCGAACGGACTGGCCATCCGACGCCCCCCCGATATCTGGCGCTGCTAGTCCTGGAGGCCCGTGCTGTTATCGACGGGTCTGCAGGTTTGCAGCCATGGAGCCCAGTGGGTTGGCAAACCCTGTCTGTGACAGTGCGACGCCGGCTCGCACATGGCCACTGGCGCCGATGCCCTCAGCGATGGCCTGCAGAGACTGGGCCATGGCCTGCTGAGACTGGGCCATGGCCTGCAGAGACTGGGCTATGGTGCTGCGTGCCTCTGCCATCTGGCGCTGGCACTGGCTCATGGCCTCCTGTGAGAGGGCAGCCATGTCCTGGGCCACAGACGCCGCCTGCACGGAAAGCCCCAGGCCTCGCAAACCGTTCCCCATGTCTGACACCGTCGCACCTATTGCCTCCACCGCGGACGCCACCCATGCGGTGTCGGCCTGGGTGGCACACATGACCGGCACCACTCCCAGCTCCTGGACGCGGGTGGACTCCTCCACCTGCGACTGCAGCCGCTGCAAGCCGGCCGTCACCCTCTTCGTTCGTCTCCGGGTCGGTGGTTGCATCGGATCTATGTGTGGGTGTGGTAACTCCAGGAACCCGGGATCCATCTGGGCGGCAGATGTTCGCTTGGGCTGGGCTGCCCTCCGACCGCCCGGCCCCTCTGCTGCTCCTACCTCCACCTGCTGTACCGGGACGGCTGTGTTGTGCGCACCAGTGAGTGTACCAGACGCCTCATCACTAAAGTGCCCAACCGAGGTGAGTGTTTCTACGATGGTGGAGGGTGTTGGTGACAGCAGTGGCGTTGTGTCGTGCTCTTCGTCCCACTCTGAGTCCATGGCACTTTGGGGTGGGGTTCGTCTCCACCCATCCACTCTGAGTCACTGTCCGGTATTTCGTCTTCCTGGGTAGTGCTGTCCCGGGTAGGGGTGTCCTGGGTAGTGCTGTCCTGGGTAGTGGTGTCCTGGGTAGTGGTGTCCTGGGTAGTGGTGTCCTGGGTAGTGGTGTCCTGGCTCGGATGTGACGGGGGCCTGTGGCTGCCCCCCTCGTCGCTGGGTGGTCGCTCCCGCACGTGACGGGGGTGTCATCTCCCTGTGGCTCCAGGTCTCTCCGTCTCCCGTGGTGTGCGAGGGGCATCCTGCGGGCGTCGCATGCTGGAGGGTCCGGGTCTCTCTGTCTCCCATGGCCTCCGAGGGGCATCCTGCGGGCGTCGCATGCTGGAGGGTCTGGGTCTCTCTGTCTCCCGTGGCCTCGAGGGGCATCCTGCGGGTGTCGCATGCTGGAGGGTCCGGGTCTCTCTGTCTCCCGTGGCCTCCGAGGGGCATCCTATGGGCGGTCTGCATCTGCGGGGATGGGTGCCTTGACGTTTGGTCCTGCGATACACAATGAAGCATGCATGGTTAGACATCAGGCAGTGATCAGGTGATATGGGGGAGGGGGATATAGGGGAGGGGGGATATGGGGACGGGCTGTCGGTGGCTCACTTGCTAGTACGCCCCCGACCTCTGCATCAGCAACCTCCCGGTCCTCGGGTCCGCCAGCCAGTTCCAGGGCCCTTTCCTCGTGTTCGGTCAGTGGCCTCTCATCAGCGGGGCATCCTCCAGTCCTCACATGCTCCCTATTGTTGTGTGCGCGCTTCTCCTGTGGAGGGGGGGGGGGGTGGCAGGGGTAAAAGGCAACACCGTTAGGCAGGTATATGAATGCACGCCATCGGTTGCGCGTGCATTGCAGAGGTTAAGGTTAGGGCTGGATTCACTTGGGGATATGGGGGAGGGTGGATATGGGGGAGGTGGGATATGGGGGAGGAGGGGATATGGGAGATATGGGGGAGGGGGGATATGGGGAGGGGGGATATGGGGGAGGGGGGATATGGGGAGGGGGGATATGGGGAGGGGGGATATGGGGGAGGGGGGATATGGGGAGGGGGGATATGTGGGAGGGGGATATGGGGGAGAGGGGGATATGGGGAGGGGGGATATGGAGAGGGGGGATATGGGGGAGTGGGATATGGGGAGGGGGGATATGGGGAGGGGGGATATGGGGAGGGGGATATGGGGGAGGGGGGGATATGGGGGAGGGGGGATATGGGGAGGCCCACCCTGCCTGCTCTGACGAGGTTGTTCACCTTCTTGTGGCACTGGGTGCCTGTCCGTGGTGTCAGGACCGCAGCGGTGACGGCCTCTGCCACTTCCCTCCACAGACGCCGGCTGTGGCGTGGGGCAACTCTGCGGCCGTGCCCGGGATACAGGGCGTCCCTCCTCTGCTCCACCGCGTCCAGGAGCGCCTCCACATCGCGTGACTCGAACCTCGGGGCTGAGCGGCGGCCAGCCATCCAGTCGGGTGTTCCGGTCGGGTGTTCCGGTCGGGTGGGGGGAGCAGCGCGGCCTTATGAGCCGTCATGCCGTGCGGCGCGTATGACGCTGCACGGCGTGAACCACGTGCGCAAGCGCGGATCCCGTTACGTCGCTGCTAGCCCATTTCGGGCCGGAGACTTTCGACCCATTTTTCCGACGTGACGCAAGTCGGATTTGCACCGTTTTTTGCGCCGATCGGCGGACTTTCCGCCGATAACGGAGAATTTCGCCCGAGATTTGAGCGCTGATCTGACTGGATCTAGGTGGACAGACCATACCGCGTAAAGAATTGTGTTAATTCTCCCACCACTATTTTGGCAGATGATTCTCAGGGAAATTTACTTGGGAAGCTACAGGGAGCCATTTTTCGTTTTGGGCAGAGCCCCCACACAATCCATTAGCACCTTGCTAAGTGGTTCTCTAAAGGTTGTGTGACTAATTGCAAGCTGGGGCTTTCCCACAGCCTGACCAGTATGGCAGGTTCTGCAAACCTGTGCTACATCCTTGTGAGGGTGTGGCCAGCAAAATTCCTAGCTGATTGGGTTTTCTGTACACCAACATGCCAAGCCATCGGAATTTCATGTGCTAGGCTTAATATTCTCCCACGGTACCTTGGCAGCACCACTACCTGGTGGTCCACTCATTGTTTTCAGGTCTGCGAGTGTGTCTCAACTTCCTCACCAGCAACTCATTTTTAATGTTAAAGTATTCAGAGATTGTCTCTGCCTTAGTTTTAGTTTGGATAACAACAGGGCGGCTTGCTGAGCTGCAACCCAGGAAGACCTATTGTCTCCTTGTGGCCCTCTAGACTCCTGAAAAAAGTCTCAGATAACCAGATGGTAGGGTCATCTGTCGGCAGAGCCACTCCTCCGATGGGGTTTGTCCGGTCGAAGACCGATTTCCCACACAGTCCGCCAGACACTTCCTCCTGCAGCTGTTCCGGCTCCCTGACCTCGATCAGCTTCTCTGAGACGACTGCAGGTGCTATTACTTTTGATCCCGCTGGGTCATTGCCGAGGAGCAGGTTCACCTTATCCACAGGCAAATGGGTAAGGATCCCTCAGTCATTGGCCCTGACATAAGACTGCACTCCAGATTCAAGTGGTATGAGGGGTTGACCATATTCTCTCCTTCAATGTCCTTTACCAACACTCTGCGACTTTCTTTTTCTAATTAAGGGGCAATTTAGCGTAGCCAGTTCATCTACCCTGCACATCTTTGGGTTGTGCAGGGTGAGACTCGCGCAGACAGGGGGAGAATGTGCAAACTCCACACGGACAGTGCCCCGGGTCTGGGATCGAACTGGGGTCCTCAGCACCGTAGGCAGCAGTGCTAATCACTGCGCCACTGAGTCGCCCAGCAACGCTCAGGATTTTTGAAATCTCATCTGCGCACTCAGTGGTGCGTCTCCGCAGTCAGGGCCGTAGCCTGGTCTGCCTTGCTCACAATCTGACTCCCAATTTCTCCGCAGGGTTTGTGTGTCCCAACAAATCCCGTGGGTGTTTCCGGTAACCTCCAATCAGCGAGGTGGTGCCCTACCTGGCGGCAGTTAAAACACACAGGCTTCGCTGAACCATCTTTGGTGTCCTGGGAGCCCCCGGTGTTTACAGCTGTCACCACTCTCCCATGTGGTTGCTCAGTTTCCTATGATTCCCATCTTCTAACCTCCTCTGCTGGTTGGGGGTTGGCGAGAGATGGGGTTCCTTTGGGACGGGGGTTTGTGGATAAGCTCATAATTATCAGCCAAGTTTGCTACCTGGGTGGCTCCTTACTCTCTGTTCCTCTATATAAAATCATTGAATTTACAGTGCCGAAGGAGACCATTCAACCCATTGAGTTAGCACTGGCCCTTGGTGCACCCTACTTAAGCCCACGCTCTACCTTATCCCCATAACCCTGCCTAAACTTTTGGATACTAAGGGATAATTTAGCATGGCCAATCCGTCCATCTTTGGACTGTGGGAGGAAACCAGAGCACCCGGAGGAAACCCACCCAGACACGGGGAGACCGTGCAAACTCCACACAGTCACCCAAGTCTGGACTTGAACCCGGGACCCTGGAGCTGTGCGGCAGCAGTGCTAACCACTGTGCCGTTCTTATCGGGAAGGGTATCGAGTTTTTGAGCCCGTTGAGAATTATTTCACCAAGATTTTCGAAGGTGGCCTCAATTTTAAGCAGTTGTGCCCTAACCGGTCAAACATGAACTGCTGAAGCCATTGAAATTTCAGCGACGGTTATTGCCCGAGGGTACGGAATTTTTGACGGTATGGCCCCGGCGCTAACCGTGCACATTTAAAATAGCCCCTTTTTGCTGCCTCCTGGCTCGTTGTCACTTTGCTCAGCCAGGAGGGAGTAACCCTGGTGAGCTTGGACCAGAGTTGAGCTGGTACTTAGCTGTGCTAACCTTTTAGAAAGAGATAAAGAAGGCGTCCACCTCATCTTCACAAGTTGGGGATTGAATGGGTAAGCCTGAATACCACAGCCTAAAAGTCTGAGCTAGGGGTTGCTGCCTCACCAGGAGTGTCTTCGATGGGCACAGTGCGATCCTTCCTTCTCAGCTCAAGTTGTTTTAACTTAAACTCCCTTTCTCTTTCAGGAATTCTCTATCCTCTTTTCCCCATTCCTCAAATTCCAGTTCCAATTTGCACTGCTCCAATCTCAATTTCTATGTCACTGATTTATCTGTTTCTGTCGTCGATTCCCACTTTCTAAATGTTTTGCCACCCATTTTTAACTTTCTGTTTTTCTGTCTTCAAGGCGGAACACTACCTCCAAGTGGCTGGCTACACCTTTTAATTCTTCCACGGACAATGCCCTTAACATCTCACCGGTTGCCTCCTCCTGATCTATGAAAGCATTGACATCAAATGTGGATATTTTAGCACTTCAGACACAAACATCAAGTCTGTAATACTAAAGTTTGTGCTTTTGTAATGGAACATTTTAGTTAATGGAATATTTTGTTCCCCCCAAGAAATGACGGCTGAGCTTAGACCTTATACGCGTAGATTTGAGCGGACTCTGCAAGACAGTTAAACCTTACGACAGAGGAACAGAATTAGGCCATTCGACCCATCGAGTCTGTTACGTCATTCGATCATGGCGGATATGTTTCTCATCCTCATTCTCCTGCGGCAAAGTGTTCCACAGATTCATCACCCTCTGGCTGAGGAAATTCCTCCTCAGCTGTTTTAATAATAATAATCTTTATTGTCACAATTAGTCTGACATTAACACTGCAATTAAGTTTCTGTGAAAATCCTCTAGTCGCCACATTCCGTCTTTCGGGACTTGTGGGAGGAAACCAGAGCCCCCGGAGGAAACTCACCCCCACACGGGGGGGAACGTGCAGACTCTGCACAGACAGTGACCCAAGCCAGGAATCAAACCCAGGTCCTTGGTGCTGTGAAGCAACAGTGCTACCCACTGTGCTACCGTGCCACCCTCACTGCAACAAAGTTACTGTGAAAACCCCCTAGTTGCCACATTCCGGCGCCTGTTCGGGTGCACTTAGGGAGAATTCAGAATGTCCAATTCACCAAACAAGCACGTCTTTCGGGACTTGTGGGAGGAAACTCGGCAGACACGGGGAGAACGTGCTGACTCCGCACAGTGACCCAAGCCGGGAATTGAACCCGGCACCCTGGCGCTGTGAAGCAAAAGTGCTAACTATTGTGCTTAATGATCATCTCTTCAGTCTGAGGCTGTACCCTCATGTTCTAGTCTCTCCTGCTAGTGGAAACATCTTCTCCATGTCCACTCTATCCAGGCCTCTCAGTATTCGGTAAGTTTCAATGAGAGCCCCCCTCATTCTTTTAAACTCCAACGAGTACAGACCCAGAGTCCTCAACCGCTTCTCATACGACAAGCTCTTCATTCCAGGGATCATTCTTGTGAACCTCCTCTGGATCCCCTCCAAGGCCGGCACATCTTTTCTTCGATACAGGGCCCAAAACTGCTCACAGTATTCCAAATGGGGTCCGACCAGAGCCTTGCACAGCTTCAGCAGTACATCCCTACTCTTGTATTCTAGTAAGAAGTCTTGCAACACCAGGTTAAAATCCAACAGGTTTGTTTCAAATCATTAGCTATTGGAGAACTGTTCCTTTCCAGGTCAGTGACTGCCTTCCATGCCAAGAAATATAGCCATCTCCTGCATCTGTTCCATTGCATCCATGGGCTGGTCTGACCCCTCATTGCAGAGATTTCATGTGGAACCACTCAAGTTAGTCCACCGCTTCAACAAAGGCCAATGATGCTCTCTGGAACGTTCTCAATACTTTGGTCGCAGTAGATTGTGTCCAACAATGGGACACTCCACAAACATTCCAGAAAAACAATGGGATCAAGCAGATTCTCATCGTCTCTTCCACCCATCCTCAAATGGTGAAGTGGATCGTTTTGTCTCAGCATTTAAAAAGGGCTATATTGAAAGGAGGACACAAACAGATTGGAAGTTGAAGCTGAAGAATTTTTTAATGATGTATCGTTTTAAAAAAAAATTTAGAGTACCAAATTCTTTTTTTCCTCCAAGGGGCAATTTAGCATGGGCAATTCACCTATCCTGCACATCTTTTTGGGTTGTGGGGGTGAGATCCACGCAGACACGGGGAGAATGTGCAAACCCCACACAGTGACCCAGGGCCGGGGTTGAACCACCGTCCTCGCTGTCGTGAGGCAGCAGTGCTGCCCCTTAATGATGTATTGTAACATGCCATATTCAACAACAGGCGTATCTCCCGCCGAACTGGTGTTTGGAAGACCACTGCGCACAAGGATACATTTGCTGGACCTGGATTGGAAAGGAAAGATTGGTTCAAGGCCACCTGATCAGAAAAAGCCACATGACACAAGTAAACCAGCTCGTGAGTCTGTGGAACACCAAAGTGGCTCCTGGGAAGAATCATCAGCCAAGGGCCACTGACCTATGTTGAAACGTCCTGCGGAATCTGGGAGAGGCACATTGACCAGATTAGAGAAATCAAATCCAAAGATCCAGGGAGCTTCAGTCACAGTGGAAGATTTCTCAAAACATCGGCTCCAGTTGGTGATGAAACCCGACTTGACTCAACTTACGAACCTGCAGCTGCAACTGTTGAACCTGAACAGAAACAAGTCGAACAGCTGAATCTTCCATTTCCAAGCAAACCAACTGAGATACCCAGGTGACGGTAGCACAGTGGTTAGCACAGTTGCCTCCAGGGTCCCAGGTTCGAATCCCAGCCTGGGTCCCTGTCTGTGCGGAGTCTGCACGTTCTCCCCGTGTCTGCGTGGGTTTCCTCCCACAGTCCAAAGATGTGCAGGTTAGGTGGATTGGCCATGATAAATTGCCCTTAGTGTCCAAAAAGGTTAGGTGGGTTACTGGGGTAGGGTGGAACACTGGACTTAAGTAGGGTGCTCTTTCCAAGGGCTGGTGCAGACTCGATGGGCTGAATCATAGAATTTACAGTGCAGAATCTGCACCAGCCCTTGGAAAGAGCACCGTAAGCCCATGCCTCCACCCTCAATCCACACCTCTACCCTTTCCCCGTAACCCCACCTAACCTTTTTTGGACATGAAGGGCAATTTTAGCAGAGCCAATCCACCTAACCTGCACATCTTTGGAATGTGGGAGGAAACCGGACCACCCGGAGGAAACCCACACAGACACGGGGAGAACGGGCAGACTCCACACAGACAGTGAACCAAATCGGGAATCGAACCTGGGATCCTGGAGCTGTGAAGCAATTATGCTAACGTGCTGCCCATACTGTGCTATCAAATGGCCTCCTTCTGCACTGTAAATTCTATGATTCTATGAAGTGAATTTGCAAACCCCCTGACTGATTTGTTCCTGGCTAAAGGGGAGGAGCTGTGATGTGTGTCTAAAGTTTATGCTTTTGTAATACATTTTAGAGTAATGCTCCCCCGCCAGTAGGGTGCGCTAAAAACAAAATCCTGGATGTATCCTTATTTTGGAGGGAAAAGAATAAGAAACATCCAGTTTTTATCAGGAAGCTCATTTCAGAAACAGACTCGTGTGCGTGTTTGTATTCTTAATTGTTTAGAAGTGACAAAACACATCAAGACCCAAGAAAACCTGTTGCAGTTTTTAAATTGCGTTTGAAGGAACAATTTACTATCCCCAAATTTCTGGTCTGGGCGAACAATCCTGGACACGAATTCCCAATTTTGTTACGACCAGTTGAGAAGGTGTGAACTTCCGCCCTATTCAACCTCCTCAGCTGGACACAACAAAGATTTAAGTTTCTATTTCACGAGGATATGCATTTCCAAATCAGAATGTGTTTTACTAATTAAGCTGTGAGCAATATGGAGCCAATCAAACAAGGTTTTCCATTAAACCCCAAAAAATAAAGAAATGTGACATCAAGCATTTGGCCCTAAATCCATTCAGGCTCAGATACACATAAAAGAACCTACGGTGAGTGTCCTTGAACCGTAGCTTTTAAATGGGGCGGCCGATTTGGGTTAGCTAGTTTCTTGGATGTGGGCAGATGTTGCGATTATTACATGATCTCTGTCCGCTGTTAGGTTTTTCCTCTGGGTTTTGGCCTCTTAAACACTTATTCCAAAAATGAGAGCAGCCTGTTTTCCTGCTGAAGACTTTCTCGACACTGCCCGTGTCACTTGCAACCTCTTTCAAGTGACTGTGCAGCCTGTGCATATTTCCAAGGGGTTTCGGGTGTGTCTGTTTGTAGCAGCCATAATTTCAGTACCCAAAACTTTGCATTTTAAATGCATCTTTCTTATGAGTTTCGATGGGGGAAGGTCTGAATTATAGGAAATGTATCTTTCTTCACACTCCCCTGAGGGTGATTTGTTTGTTTCTCAACTTCCTCTGAGATTTGGCCATGCATTTTAGCACTTTGCTATCTCAGTTCAAATTGCAAAATTTCCAGTCAGGTAAAAGTTTTCAGATATGAAGAGGCATCATGACACGAATCACTTCTACAACATATAGCTCCAAGTTGTCATAAAAACTTTGAAAAACTTATTTTCTCGACCACTCTTCCCAATTTGGTTGTCCTACTCTACATGAATATCGAAGTTCCAATTATTACATTGCCTTTGTTACAAGCTCCTATAACCTGTCTAATGCTGTCCAATGGTAAAACTACTCGCACCAGTTCCAACCTATGCCATTCCTAATTGCCACCCATACTGATTCAACCTCGTGATCCTGAGGCTAGATCCTTTCTCATCAACGTTCTTATTAACACGACTACCTCTCCGCTTTCGCCATTCTGAAAGTGTGCCCTAGAATATTCATTTCCCAACCTTAATCAACTTGTAACCAGTCTCTATAAAGAGGCCTCTCTTGAGGTTGTGGTGCTGTGGGTTGGACCTGCCTTTGAGTAGAGAACTGAAGAATGTCAATTATAGCACGGCTTCCATACCCCATCATTTCCCATTCAAGTTTAAGGGGTGCAGTAGGCAAGCATAGTGCGCAGGTCTGGTTTGGCTGTTCATCAGCTCTGGCTCGATTAGCTATGTTTAATCAGGCATGGTTCTTGGTATGTATCAGAGTAACATCATTGGCTGGTGTAATGTCATGTGTTATACTTTGACATCATCGGAGCGTCTCATGGATTTTTGTGGAGTGCACCATTGTATGGGCAGTGCAGTGGTTAGCACTCTTGCTTCACAGCTCCAGGGACCCGGGTTCGATTCCTGGCTTGGGTCACTCTCTGTGCGGAGTCAGCACATTCTCCCCATGTCTGCGTGAATTTCCTTCGGGCGCTTCCGAAAGACGTGCTTGCTAGGTGAATTCTCCCTCAGTGTGACCGAACAGGCGCTGGAGTGTGGTGACCAGAGGATTTTCACAGTAACTTCATTGCAGTGTTAATGTAAGCCTACTTGTGACACTAATAAAGATTATTACCCTGTTTGAACAGGATCTTGTAATAAACCCCTTGCACAATGTTACACAAACTTCTTTCTCTTTGCAACTACAACAAAGAATGTAACAGTTCTTTTCTGCCAAAACTGTGCACTCAAGTTCAGCTTGAACAGCAAAGCCAATTTTACTTTTCTCCACAGCTTATTCCTTTACTCCCATCTTCAACACGCAAGAAGCTAATTGATTTTTTTTGACAAATTGAGACCATTTACCTCTGCTGCTTTCCATGAAGTAAACTATCAAACTGCTTTCTGTTCTATAATCTGCACCTATTTTTGATCTCTACAAAGTAATCTCAACTATCAGGGTTCACTTCCCTTTTCTTTATGACCCCCATTCCTGCCCAATTAATGGAAGGAGGGTGGGAAGAGGCACACGTGGAAGACAAACAGCCTGGATCTGTTCAGCTGAATGGTCTGTTTCTGTTCTGTGAATACTTTTGTACGGTAGGGGAAGGGGACAAAGAAGCAGATGAAAAATCTTTTATCACTCTCCCCACGGCAAACACAAGCTCAAACTGCAAGTCTTGCAACACCCAATGCCCAGCTCATGTCAGTTCTCAGCTCAGTTATGACATGCTGATGACATCAAGGCCACAATTTGAGGTGGTTGGGGTACGGGTCGTGGTGATAGAAGCAACTCCACAAACAGCCTCCGAATTTGAATGATTCTTCAAATGGACTGGGCAGTAGGAGTACTAGGTTCTCTTGGCTTTACCAAATTATAATCCCTGGCACAAGCAATCAATTTGTCATATACCCACCATGGTCTCTGCAGTTCTGGCCCCACAATGTCTCATGTCAGAGTAATTTACTATTCTCTTGCTAGCATGTTAGAATGAAGGGTAATAGCACATTTGCCCCGAATGCAAAGCTAGACAGTATTTGAGGGAAAGGATTAGCAGGATTCATGGACATGGTTGAATGAAGTTTAGTGGGAGGTTTCTGCAGTGCATGAGCACTGGAGCACAGATGTACTGGGTCAAAAATGTGATTTCTGTGACGTAAAGTGTCTCGTCATTCATGGCACACAGCATTTAGCCTGTCCCAATGCCTGATCTACTTCCAGTGAGGAAGGGTGGAGTGGATACTAGCCGAAACTGATTGGCATGTAACCATTATTATTTTACGCGTTCTCATTCCAGAGTACCTGGCTAAGTCAGCTGTGTACAGAACCTGAAGGTTGCCCCCATCACTTACACTACCCTCGCTCGTCACAGGGAGCCAGCCACATCAGAAAAGTGGAAGTTTGTCACGATCCGAGACATCAATTACAAAAGCACCATTTACAACGTATTGAGTGCTCCGACTACCTTGTGTAGATTTGTGTTCACTGATTTAAAAGCTCAGCTGAATTTAGCCAATGTCAGATCTTCGATCAGCAGCCTGGGGCTCCACCCCCACTCTCAGCGCCATTTGTGTAATTATCTGGGAGGCAAAGTAACAAGAACCCAGAAATAAACAGGCAAATAAGCAGAAATAAACTTCCAAGGACTGCTTTGATTCAAGAGGAAGGTCCAACACCATCTTCTTCAAGTAATTAGGACCAACCAGATTATCCAGTTATTGTGAACCCAGTGCACATATTTGACATATTTTAAGTGCAGCTCAAGTTTGCACTCAGAAGCCTAGAACTGGTAACCTGGCCAGGCATTTACAATGTGGAGGTTTTGATATTGCGCTGCCCACTTCAATGCTATAGGTGATGTGGATTCTCTAATTACTCCATGCTGGTAGAGATTCGGCAAACTGTTTTCCATACAAGGGGCACATGCTGATTAGACATGCACATGGCCAATTAGCTACACTTTGTAGGAGAAAGAAATATTTTCAACAGACAAGCTCCAATTAGTTTTTTACTTCCATGTTTATACAAAACTAGATGGTTCACTTTGATTTCTGGCTTTGTGCTTGGGCCTTCAGCACCTTGACCACGATCTTCTGCTCCTCAATAAGGAATGCACGCTTAATTCTGAAAAGATAAAGAAAAACACGTATCAATCCAAACTGGATAACTCAACAGCAAGGTGCTAGTGGGAAGATAATCTCAGAGTTAGTCACATTTCCTAGATGTTTGTAAGTGATCTGCTCTCCAGGATCACCGATCAACAGCAGAAGCTGAAAATCCCCGGCTGCTGGCATTCAGGTCACAAGTCACATCATTAGGAAGACCACACACCAGGCTGCGTGTTGGCCTTCCCACAAACTTACGTTGGGGTGGAGCCTACTTAAAAGGCAGTATGCAGGGAGGTTGGACAACCAAAACAGAAGAGAGCAGGAGTCGACTATTTGACCCCTCAAGTCGGCTCCGCCATCACAACTGATCTACTTGTGGCCTGAACCCCACTTTCCCCACGCACCACTACCCTCAAAGATCTGTCCAATTCAGCCTCAAATATATTCAATGAACCAGACTCTGCTGCTCTTTGGGGAAGAGAATTCCAAAGATTAACAAGCCCCTCCCCAAGTGAAGAAATTCCTTGTTTCCATCTTAAATGGAGACTCCCTTATTTTGAGATGGTGCACCCACGTTCTCGATTCTCCTGCGAGGGGAAACATCCTCCCAGCACCCACCCTATCAAACCCACTCTTAATTTTATCGGTTTCAATAAGATCACCTCCAATGTGTATGGGCCCAACCTGCTCAACGTTTCCTCATTAAAAAAATCCCTTCAGCCCAGGAATCAACTTAGCGAATCTTTTCTGAAGTGTCTCCAATGCAAATATATCCCGACCTAAATAAGGAAACCAACAAAGTACGCAATGCTCCAGGTGTTGGTCTCAACGATACCCTGTACGATTGTAGCAAATTTCCCTACTTTTACACTTCATCTCAATTGCAATAATAACTAGCTCTACCTGCAAGCTTTCTGTGAAGGGGAGGGGTGGCATAGTGGTATTGTCACTGGACTAGTAAACCAAAGACCCAGGATAATGCTCTGGGGACCCAGATTCAAATCCCGCCACAGCAGACGGTGTGAAATTTGAATTCAATAAAAATCTGGAATTAAAAGTCTAATGATAACCATGAAACCATTGTCGATTGTCATACAAAAATCATCTGGTTCCTTTAGGGAAGGAAATCTGCTGCCCTTATCTGGTCTGGCCGACATGTGACTCCAGACCCACAGCAATGTGGTTGAACTCTCAACTACCCCCTCAAGGGCAATTAGGGATGGGCAATAAATGTGGGCACAGCCTGCGACATCCACATCCCATGAACGAAAAATAAAAAAAAAACACTCCCAGCGGTTTGGGGGTCTACCTGGGCATCCAAGTGAGGAAGCCCTTCCCTGACACCACATAGATCACCGGTCCAACAATTAGAATCAATCATAGAAGTTTACAGCATGGAAACAGGCCCTTCGGCCCAACCAGTCCATGCCGCCCAGTTTTTACCATTAAGCTAGTCCCAGTTGCCCGCACTTGGCCCATAACCCTCTATACCCATCTTACCCATGTAACTATCTAAATGTTTTTTAAAAGACGCAATTGTACCCGCCTCTACTACTACCTCTGGCAGCCCATTCCAGACACTCACTACCCTCTGAGTGAAGAAATTGCCCCTCTGGGCCCTTCTGAATCTCTCCCCTCTCACCTTAAACCTATGCCCTCTAGTTTTAGACTCCCCTACCTTTGGGAAAAGATGTTGACTATCTACTATTGTTCACCTTTTATCAACTATACAGAATGTGCAGTTTGATTGTGCTGCAGCAGCCTCTGAAAACTTTGAAGATACCCCACAAATTTTACCAAACCCACCCAGTGAGATATTCCACTTCTGTCCAGGGCTTCAACAAGTTGCCCGAGGTGTCTCTCACTGCAGACAGAAGCATTCAATAAATCAATCAATACCAAAAGATATCAGGAAGAAGTCATTTTTTGACGGTTACCTGTCACGTACACACTTGGCGCACATGGATCCACCATAAGCTCGACTGACATGCTTCTTGGTCTTTGACAATCTCATTAGGACCTTGGGTCTAACAGCCCGAATCTACACAAGTTTAAGAGGAATTGGTTAGTATCTATTTATGGTCAACAGTTCAAATGCAAAATGGCCATATTTAGCACCAAAAATGAACACACATCACTATTAGATCAACCATCTAAAAACTGTTTAAAAAACCAAACTGACCCATGCAGAATGCTTGAAGACATTTGGCCAAAATTCAAAGTCAGCTCTCCTATCCATACTTCAAACACAGCTAGGAACTGCACGACCCAGAGGACCAAGCCAAGCTTTTCATCTCAGTTCAAAGCCAAGTCAGCCGGAGATTGTCCTGTG
Source organism: Scyliorhinus torazame (assembly GCF_047496885.1). Lineage (NCBI taxonomy): Eukaryota > Metazoa > Chordata > Chondrichthyes > Carcharhiniformes > Scyliorhinidae > Scyliorhinus > Scyliorhinus torazame. The sequence continues at coordinate 21,965,685 of NC_092709.1, read as the reverse complement.
GCTGCAAGGGTCCCATGTGAAATGAGTCTGATTAGTCTTGATCCAGTACGTAGACAGCATGGGCCTTGCATATAAAAGTGTCCTTAATTAGAAATATTGCCCAGCTAATGATGGTTGTCAAGGACATGAAAAAGGGGCTCCTTTGGTACAGTATGGATGCTTTTCAGAGGTTAGGAGAGTGGATGGAGCTGCGATTTGCCTAGAACTCTGCTGTACTTGTCCTGGGAGTACATAACATCAGAAGACTGTGCGCCTGATTTGGAAAGTTTTCTGCTGCATAGAACTGATCTCATTTACTCCGTACAGAAGGAATACATAACCAAGATCAAACCTATTAAGATAAAAGTCCAATGTTTTAACTCTTTTCAACAAAAAAAAAATTGTTCTGCGATACGGAACAAGGCCCACCAGGTATTAACCATGCAGTGTGGAACTGGATTCCTATGTTAGCCAGACTGGGTAAAGGCAGTGCCCCCCAAAGAGCGCCAATGAAGCAGTCAGGTTTTAACAACAGCCCAGTAACTTTTATTTTCTTGTTATGGTAAGGTTTGGAGACTGTGTCAACATTGGGTGATCCTATGTCAGATATAATACAGGTTTGCAAAAGTCTTTTTACTCTGGCGTTGGTACCTTTACTGAAATGAGGCTCATTACCAGATTTGAGTTTCTTTCAAACTCAAGTGTGTCACAGTTCACCCAGTGGAGTCTGGGTTGCTGTGGCACATGCACTTTTTACACGCAAGTTGCAGTGTGGAGCTATGGAAAGGGACAGCAGAGACTTCAACTTTCATTACATCACATGGCTGATCAGGAATCTCTCCCTGCCACTGGCATGTCGGAAGGATTTACAAGTTGATATTCAACCCCTTTGGCCACGTTATGAACACACCTTCCATGGCCCTCAACCCCTGGGGTTGGACTCGATCCCGGAGCTCCTGGCTCGGAAGCAGGGTCTCTACCTACTGCGTCACAAGACCTCCTATCACTTGTACACAACTTCAAAATACAGGCTGACTATTTGGGAAGGGTCTAGGCTCATAAGCAAAGATTTCATTTACGATGGATCTTTCAAGTCAGTTATTTAAGTGACAAATTAATGCTTCAAAGTGCGATTCACATCTAAATGTAGATTTTCAAATCACAGCTTGACACGTAATAAAAAAGGGGACAAATCAGAAGGCGATGGAATGATCACACAGTTTAACTCGAGAACAAAGTTTAACAAGCCCGTCACCACAAGCTGCTCTTCCGAAAAATGCTGAGACTTCTCTTGGTCGCCAACTCAACTCAGGAAAACCTCAACAGGCCAAAGTTGAGGTTTAACATATTTAATTCACTCAAATAATGAACCTGCATTGTTTCAACACATGCATTGAATGGCACCCTTGTCCTAAACTTCAGTTTTACTCCCGATTCTATTCACATTGGTGCTAATCTTATTTTATCAGCCCGTCTCTCTCAAATGGCCTTCCACTCACATCCCTGCCAGCTCCACCCCAGTGACAAAAATCTGGGTAAAGCAGTTGATGTGGTGTATATGGATTTCAGTAAAGTGTTTGATAAGGTTCCCCACGGTAGGCTACTGCAGAAAATACGGAGGCATGGGACTCAGGGTGACTTAGCAGTTTGGATCAGAAATTGGCTAGCTGGAAGAAGACAAAGGGTGGTGGTTGATGGGAAGTGTTCAGACTGGAGTCCAGTTACTAGTGGTGTACCACAAGGATCTGTTTTGGGGCCACTGCTGTTTGTCATTTTTATAAATGATCTGGAGGAGGGCGTAGAAGGATGGGTGAGTAAATTTGCAGATGACACTAAAGTCGATGGAGTTGTGGACAGTGTGGAAGGATGTTACAAATTACAGAGGGACATAGATAAGCTGCAGCGCTGGGTTGAGAGGTGGCAAATGGAGTTTAATGCAGAAAAGTGTGAGGTGATTCATTTTGGAAGGAATAACAGGAAGACAGAGTACTGGGCTAATGATAAGATTCTTGGTAGTGTGGATGAGCAGAGAGATCTCGGTGTCCATGTACATAGATCCCTGAAAGTTGCCACCAAGGTTGAGAGGGTTGTTAAGAAGACGTACGGTATGTTAGCTTTTATTGGTAGAGGGATTGAGTTTCGGAGCCATGAGGTCATATTGCAGCTGTACAAAACTCTGGTGCGGCCGCATTTGGAGTACTGCGTGCAATTCTGGTTGCCGCATTATAGGAAGGATGTGGAAACATTGGAAAGGGTGCAGAGGAGATTTACCAGAATGTTGCCTGGTATGGAGGGAAGATCTTATGAGGAAAGGCTGAGGGACTTGAGGCTGTTTTCGTTAAGAGAGAAGGTTAAGCGGTGACTTAATTGAGGCATACAAGATGATCAGAGGATTAGATAGGGTGGACAGTGAGAGCCTTTTTCCTCAGATGGTGATGTCTAGCACGAGGGGACATAGCTTTAAATTGAGGGGAGATTGATATAGGAGAGATGTCAGAGGTAGGTTCTTTACTCAGAGAGTAGTAAAGGCGTGGAATGCCCTGCCTGCAACAGTAGTGGACTCGCCAACACTAAGGGCATTCAAATGGTCATTGGATAGACATATGGATGATAAGGGAATAGTGTAGATGGGCTTTAGAGTGGTTTCACAGGTCGGCGCAACAACGAGGGCCGAAGGACTTGTACTGCGCTGTAATGTTCTATGTTACAGAATATCATGGTCAGCAATAAATTAAAACAGCAGAAAACTCTCTGGGGATGCTGGTGTAAAGATTGATACTTCAACATAGTCAAAGCACACAGCACTGCATGAAACTTTGGAACCTGCAATTTAAGGGAAACCCCGAGCTTTCTCCTTTCAGCGCAGAAGTCCACACAAGTCTTACGACGATGGAGACCATTCAACCCATTAGCCCTGCACCAGTTTTTTGCTGCAACAATCCTGAACTCTCATTCCCACCTTATACTTGGCTGCACTGGCCTCTGCCTCAATCACATGGAATGCTTTTCATGGTCCTTCAATAGGCTCATCCCTGGCGTGAAAGGGTTGTCTTATGAGAAAATATTGAGCAGGTTGGTTCTTTACTCATTGGAGTTTCGAAGAATGGGAGAAGATCTGATTGGAACACAAGATCCTGAGGGGGCTTGACGCAGTAGATGCTGAGAGGGTGTTTCCTCTTCTTCAGGTATCTGGAACTAGGGGCAGTTTCAAAATAAGGGTATTCTATTCAAGGTGGAGATGAGGATTAACCCCCCGCAACAGTGCTGGCTGGGTCATTGAATATATTCAAGGCAATATTTGACACATTTTTGGATTGACAAGGGAGTCGGGGTTGGCAAGGAGTGGAGTAAAGCCACATCAGGTCAGCCATGACCTTGTCGAGCAGGTTCGAGGGACCAATTGATCTACCGTTGCTCCAATTTCTAATCTTTTTATGGTTTGAGAAGAATCCCTTAGCCTCCACCTAATCCCTTAACTGGGCAGCGGCAGAGTGGTTAGCACTGCTGTCACACAGCGCTAGGGACCCAGGTTCAATTCCGGCCTTGGGCGACTGCCTGGAGTTTGTACGTTCTCCCTGCATATGCGTGGGTTTCCTCCAGGCGCTCCGGTTTCCTCCCATAGTCCAAAGAAGTGCGGATTAGGTGGATTGGCCATGGTACATTGCCCTCAACTGTGCAGGGATGTGCAGGTTAGATTATGAGGTTACAGGGATAGGGCAGGGTGGACATGGATAGAGTGCTCATTTGAAGAGGCGGATCGAGTGGCCTCCTTCTGCACTGTAGGGATTCCATCGTCAGATTTTAAATCGATGGCCTGCACCTTAAGACTCCCAACCAGAGAAAAAAATAGATAATCTTTCCCTATTCACTATCAAAACTTTGAAATTGAAACAAAATATCCCCTCTTGTTATTCCACTGGAAATAATTAGGGTGTCTCAATAGATGATCAGAAATAAATCCTTGTTTATAAGGCAGGATAAATATATTCATGTCCCAGTCTGAAAATACTGAGTAGGCCCTGCCCTTCAATGCCTCAATGACATTTCAGCAACTTAAGTTAGGAATCGTAAAATGTTTTAAACCAAAACTCCCACCGCGTGGATTAAACTGATTACTTACACCACGGAGTCTTCCAGGACAGATGCCACATGCAGACTTTGGTGCTTTGCCGACCTTCTTGGTATACAGGAACACGATGCGGTTACCGGGTGTGCGAGACCTTCACAATTAAGGAAAAGAACATTGTTCGATTTTTTTCCCTAGAAATCTTTTTACTGGTGTTTCATTTAACAGTTACAGAGTTTAAAACAAAAGAAAAGAAAAAGGGTTGGGTTTCACATGTGGAAGGGAGGGGGGGGGGGGGGAAGAGAGAAGGTTGAGGAGTCCCCTCGCCCATTGGCCTTTGAGGGGGGGGGGGGGGGTCTGTTTGTTACCCAGTTTCCCTCCATAAAGGCCTGTGCTCCCTCCAGTAGCTGGCCCTCCTCCCCATTCCTTCCCTGTTCCTCTCAAGCTTTCCTCTTTCTGGGTGATTAGCCCTACTAGCCCCACTTCCAGAAAATTAAACAGCAAGATCGTCTTTGGGAACAAGGCCCAATATCAAATGCCAAAAGAGTTAAATCCGAAGAGTTTATATTCCCCTGAATATAGAAGTTTACGGGGTAATCAAATCGAGGTGTTTAAGTTAATTGAAGGAGTTGACTGTCCTCTAACTACTCTCTGCTGTGAGAGGCCAGAACAAAGGGTAGAAACCTTAAAATTGGAGCCAGACTGTTCAGGATGCACTACACAGGGCAGTAGTAATCTAGAACTCGCTCACCCAAAAAAGATGTTCAGGTTGGGAATCAACTGAAAATTTCAAAAGTTAAGTCAGCACATTAAGGGTTTCCGAACCTTGGCAGGTAGATGGGAGTCACGATACAGATGGATCATGACCTAACAGAATAGGTTAGAGAAGCTGAACAGCCTCCTCCTGTTTCTACATGGAGTACTTACAATCTTTTCTTGTTGGAAGCGGTGTTGTAGGACAACCTACGGCGGTACGTTAGGCGCTGAACCATCTTTTAAAGCTGGAATTGAAGTAGAGGAAACAGTCATTTAAAGTTTGCAGTTCAGGAGTTTCGTCAACAGATGCGACCCACTGTTCAGCTCTCTGGCAATAATTGACTTGGGTGTTGAAAAGTAACCTTGGTTTAAAAACCCAGGAAATGGGATATTGGCAAATATCAGATTCAATGCCTTGGAAACCTGGCACTGTTACACAGATCAACTTCACCCATCGCGCCAATAATGGAAACTCAGATCCTACTCGGCTCAAACTGCAATATTAATGGAGGCAGAGCAGAGAATAGCGAAGATCCTGATTGCTGATGTTACTCGAGACCTGGGCTTCTCAACCTTGACTTATAATAATAACCTTTATTGTCACAAGTAGGCTTACATTAACACTGCAATGAAGTTACTGTGAAAAGCCCCTAGTCGCCACACTCTGGCGCCTGTTCGGGTACACCGAGGAAGAATTCAGAATATCTACAAGGTGCACATTCGATAGCAGCCTTCAGAAGGGAACTGAGCAAATCCTTAAAGGAAAGAGCAAAACAACTGCAGGGACACGGAAAGAGGAACCAACTAGCAAGCTTTAAAAAGAGCAGACTTGGATGGATGAATGGCCTCCTGTTGCAGTATTCAATGATTCGATATATCACTGGTACTTTACAAGTTACTGCGGTCAATGTGTCAGCACACTACAGTGTTTTCAGACAAAAATTGGTATTGAGCCACATAAGGAGATGTTACAGCAGATGGCCAAAACCTTGGATATAGAAGTAAGTTCTAAGAAGCAACTTACAGGAGAGATGAAAAGGCAGATGTGGTATGGGGAGGGGGAAGCTAAAGAAACAGATATAGAAAATAGAAGCAGACAGGCCCTTCGAGCCTGCTCTGCCATTCATTATGATGAAGGCTGATCAAGTTCACATGGTACACATTTTGGCTCAACTACTTTCTGTGGTAGTGAATCACAGATTCACCACTCCGGGTGAACAAATTTCTCCTCACCTCAGTCCTATCCCTTATCCTCAAACTATGGCCCCCAGTAGGAGGCACCGTGGCTAGCACTGCTGGATCACAGCACCAGGGACCCGGGTTCAATTCCACCCTTGGGTCACTGTGTGGAGTTTGCACTTTCTCCCCATGTCTGCGTGGGTTTCCTCCCACAGTCCAAAGATGTGCAGGTTAGGTAGATTGGCCGTGCTCCAATTGCCCCTTAGTGTCCAACGGTTGGGTGGAGTCGTGGGACTGACAGTAGCAGTGGTTAGCACTGTTGCTTCACAGCGCCAGGGTCCCGGGTTCGATTCCCGCTTGGGTCACTATCTGTGCAGATTCTGTACCTTCTCTTTGTGTCTGCGTGGGTTTCCTCCGGATTCCTCCCACAAGTCCCGAAAGACGTGCTTGCGAGGTAATTTGGACATTCTGAATTCTCCCTCAGTGTATCCAACAGGCACCACAGTGACACGACTAGGGGATTTTCACAGTAACTTCATGCAGTGTTAAAGCCTAATTGTGACACTAATAAAGATTATTATTAAGTAGGGTACTCTTCCCAAGGGCCGGTGCAGACTCAATGGGTCAAATGGCCTCCTTCTGCACTGTAAATTCTAGGATTCTAAGTTCTGGACTACCCCGGGAATATTCTTTCTGAATCTACCCAGTCTAATCCTGTTAGAATTTTATATGTTTCTATGAGTTCGCCTCTCACTCTTCTAAACACCAATGAATGTAATCCTAACAGATTAGTCTCCCCTCACACGACAGCCCAGGGATCAAACCTTCGCTGCACTCGCTCCATAGCCAGAACATCCTTCCTCAGACAAGGACACCAAAACTGCACACAATATTCCAGGTGTGGCCTCACCAATGTCCGATTGCAGTAAAACATCTCGCTTCCTATACTCAAATCTTCTCGCCTTCTTTACTGCCTGCTGTACCTGCGTGCTTACTTTCAGCGACTGATGCGAGGCCACCAAGGTCTCGCTGAGTCTTCACCTCTCTCAATTTACACTCATTTAAATAATAAATAATCTGCCTTCTTTTGCTACCGAAGCGGATAGCCTCACATTTATCCACTTTATACAGCATCTGCCATGCATATGCCCACTCACTCAGCCTGTCCAAATCCCGTTGGAAGCATCTCTGTATCCTCCTCACAGCTCACCTCCCACCCAACCTTGTATCATCTGCAAATTTGGAGACAATACATTTAGTTCCCTCGTCCAAAACATTAAGATATAATGTGAACAGTTAGGGCCCTAACACAGATCTATGTGGTACCCCGCTAGTCACTGCCTGCCAATCGGAAAAAGACACACACATTTATTCCAACTTTTTGCCTGCTGTCAGCTTTCGATCCATCTCAAGATACTACCTGCAATATTATGCACTTTAACTTTACATAGCAATCTGCAATGTGAGATCTTGTCAAAAGTCTTTTGAAAGTCTAAACTACATCCAGTTTCTCCCTGGTCAACTCTACTAGTTGCATCTTCAAAAGAATTCTAGTAGATTTGTCAAGAGCTGACAGCATGATCACCAATAGCAGAGTGATAAAAACCAGGGATCTGCAAGAGGCCAGAATTGGAGGAGTGCAGATATCTCAGGGAGTCATGGAGTTGGCGATTAGAGATACGGAGGGGTGAGGTCACCGTTGAATTTGAAAACAAGGATGAGAACCTTAAAATCATTCACTCTTACCAATTTTTACAGATGCACCATAGAAAGCATCCCATCTGGCTGCATCACAGCCTGGTATGGCAACTGCTCAGCCCAAGACCATAAGAAACTAGAGTCATGAACAGCACCCAGTCGATCATGCAAACCCGGCCCCCACTGCCTTTGAAAAGCGGGCTGCATAATCAAAGGCCCCTCCCAACCAGATGATTCTCTCTTCCATCTGGCAGAAGAATCAAAAGTTTGAGAACACGAAGCAACAGATTGAAAAACAACTTCTTCCCCACTGTTACCAGACTCCTGAATGGCCCTTTTATGGACAGAACTGATCTTTCTAAGCAACGTCTCTACTGTTACAGCTCTACATTCAGTATGCTTCACCCAATGTCGAAGTCCATGTATTTACATTGTGTATTTATCGTATATGCTGTTTTTCATGTACAGAACAATCTGCCTGGACTGTACACAGAACAATACTTTTCACTGTATCTCAGTATACATGACAATAAATCTAAACCTGAGTACATGTCAAAGCTGCTTCACAGTAAACTTCATAAAATAGAATCAATACAGTGCAGAAGACCATTCAGCCCTGCACCAAAGATCTGAGCCTACCTAGGCCCACGCCCCCAGCCTATCCCCATAACTCCGCCTAACCTTTTGTACACGAAGGGGCAATTTAGCATGGCCAATCCACCTAACCGGTGGTGTGGGAGGAAGCCGGAGCAAACCCACGCTAACACGGGGAGAACGTACAAACTCCCCATAGTGACTCAAGGCAAAATTGAACCCGAGTCCCTGGCACAGTGAGACTAACCACTGTGCCACCTTATGCATGGCTGGTTCCTACAGACTGCATTATGACTCAAGTCTCGGAAGTGGGGTCTTTCGACTCGAGAATCTGCCAGCCGTGCCACAGCTAACAGCTCAGCACCGAGGGAGTGCTGCACTGTCCGAGGTGCCCGTCTTTTGGGTGGGGCATTAAAACCATCTCTCTCGGCTCTCCTGGGTGGGCGCAATATACTAAATGAGACTATTCCTGAGGGGGGCATGGGCGTTCTCCCTGTGTCCTGGCCCATATTTATCCTTCGAAAAGGCATTGCTGGGACAGATGGTGTGGTTTTGGTGGGATCTTGCTGTGCATACATTTGACTGCCGTTGTTTCCCACGTTATAACAGCGGCTGCACTTCAAAAATGTACTTCATTAGCTGTAAATCTCTTTGGGACGTCCGAGGATCAGCTCCAAGCCCCGAGTCGACCGCTGCCCTCCCTCTCCCTCGCACTAGCGGCCTCGGGGATCCAGGCTCCACTCATCCCGGCTCCGATGCCCGCCTCATCCCGGGCAGCCCTCGGCTTCGATAAACAGCGATATCCGGCCCGCAGGGGTCCCCTACTCCGGTGGGACGCTGACCCCTGGGGCCCCTGCCGATCCGGTGCCCAATGGCCGCGGATGGCACCCGATTGCCCGTGAATCTTTTCTCAGCCTCCACGAACACCATACCTGCACCCGGCGTCACCGGAAAGGAAGGAGGAAGTAGACGAGGGGCAAAGTTCAAGTGGAGCCACTAAGCGGATGTACGGAATGACGTTTCGTTGTGCCGCCCCTCTCCCCCTTATGGGCGCCGCCATGTTGTACGGCCACTGCATTGGGCTGGCAGACTTTGGGAACTGGTGAGGCTCAAAGCTGCTTGCTGTCAGTTTAAATTGCAATCTACCTTCAAGGTTAAACACAAAAGAGCTTGGTCCTATGTGAACATCTTGTTCCAACAAGAACAAACTGAATGAGGACAGCAAGCCACCATTGTCCCATCTTTTGGATGAGATGTTAAACTGAGAACCTTTTAAAAAACAAATTAGAGTATCCAATCATTTTTCCAATTAAGGGGCAATTTTAGCGTGGTCAATCCATCGAGCTTGCACATTTTTGGGTTGTGGTGCAAAACCCACGCAAACACGGGGAGAATGTGCAAACTCCACATGGACAGTGACCCAGAGCCAGGATCGAACCTGGGGCCTCAGTGCTGTGAGGCCGCAGTGCTAGCCCACTGCCCCACTGTGCTGCCCCTAACCCAAGAACCCTTTCTGCTCTCCCAGATGCATATAAACCATGACCTGCACTATTCTGTATGGAAACAGGGTAGCATCCCGTGGGATCTAGCCCTTAACCAAGATCACTAAAACAGATTACCTGGTTATTATCACATTGCTGTTTGTGGGAGCTTGCTGTGCACAAATTACCTGTTGCATTTCATACCGTACAAGTGGCTATACGCTTCCAAAAAGTGCTTCACTGACTGCGACGCACCATGGGATGTCCGGAAATTGTGAAATGTATATAAAATACAAGTTATTTCTTCCCCCACCGCGTCTCCAATGTTTAGTTTGTAGATAAACTTGGCTAGCTGCCAATTTGCACACATGCATCAAAACACTGGCCCTTGTCTCAGGTCAGCCATCTTGGGAGTGGAGTGAGCTCGATGGCCACAATTGTTCACATTTAGACAGAACTAAATCAAAAATGCCCTCTATATTGGGCATGAAATGGTGAGAAGTGAAGCTATAGTCGCGAGTTAATTTATGTGTTTATACCCCCTCCATGGTCTTGCCGCTCCACATCCCTGTAACCCCTCCGCATCTCTGTAACCCCTCCGCAGCTCTGTAAACTCCTTCAGTCCCCCAACTCTCCAAGAGATCTGCATCCTTCTGAATGGAGCCCCTGTTTCATCACTAGTTCTTTCAGCCGACCACTCGCAGCGAAGCCTACAAAATCAAGGTCACAGCCTCTGACATTCCTCACCTAAACTCCACCTCCTCCTCCTCCTATAAACCCACCTCTTTGACCAAGATTTTATTCAACATTACTGACAAATCGTGAGGAGTCCCGGCAGAACAGATGAGGCAAAATTGTTCGTATTAGGGGAGGGGGTCGAGAACCAGTTACTGATTTAAGGTGATTGTTTTTTTTTGTCAGTGGATATCATGAGGGAAGCCAGTGTGTGGTTAGGATCTGGAATGCATGGGGGAGGCAGATTCGACTGGGTCTTTCAAAAGACAATTGGATAAGCACCTGAAAGGGAGCAAATGTGCAGAATTCTGGCACAGGCATGATGGGCCAAAAGGCCTCTTTCATAGAAGGAGGCCATTCGGCTCGTCGAGTCTACACCAGCCCTCTGAAAGAGCATCCTACCTCAGCCAATTCTCCAGCCCTATCCCTGTGACCCCATAATCCCACCTAACCTTTCGGATGCTAAGGTCAATTTAACATGGCCAATCCACCTAACCTGCACATCTTTGGACTGTGGGAGGAAACCAGAGGAAACCCACGCAGACACGGGGAGAACGTACAAACTCCAAACAGTCAGACACCCAAGGCCAGAATTGAACTCAGGCCCCTGGCGCTGTGAGGCAGCAGTGCTAACCACTGTGCAACCCCTAGGTGCTGTAATCATTCAATGATTGATTCTACGACCACTCGTCCATTCCTTTGGCATCCATTTTGCCTGACACATCGCAAAGGTTTTCAAAAAAATTTAGAGTACCCAATTAATTTTTTCCAATTAAGGGGCAATTTAGCGTGGCCAATCCACCTAGCTCGCACATTTTTGAGTTGCGGGGGTGAAACCCACGCAAACACGGGGAGAATGTGCAAACTCCACACGGACAGTGATCCAGGGCCGGGATTGAACCTGGGACCTCGGCGCCGTGAGGCCGCAGTGCTAACCACTACGCCACCATGCTGCCCCCACACATCGCAAAGTTAAAGACATTTTCGAAATGCAAGTTATAGTTTAAAGCAGAATGCACGAAGGAATAATCATCATTCTCTCACTGCTTGGAAAGAGTTTAGTTACAAAAGAAATGAGGCTTCAACCTGTTGTGATTTCTTTATTAGTGTAAATCACAAATGGCTGTTATACAAATAAAACTCTGTTTAAAGCAAATGTGTGTTCACATTCCTAAAAACAGAAGAGGAGAATCCCGGGAGTGCAATTCTCACTTTAAAAGTCACCAAAAGATGGACTGGAACTGTGATGCACGATCATTTGCACAAAGACGAGAGTTGAATACAACTGAGGCTTTATTGCTCTAAGATGTGTGGCCTCCCACAGCAGCTTGCGAAATGGCTGCTGCATGGAGGACACACGTATTTATACTCCGCCTACTGAGCGGAGCCAGCAGGCAGGGACTACCGTCGTACCTGCAGTACAGGTCCTACCATACATCACCTAATATAGGTGCAACAGTGGTTTACCACATTCACCCCCTGTTAAAATTAAGTCCGGCGGGGGTGGTGGAGAATTATATACAACAACTGAATTTTACATGTACAATTTTTGTGAGAAAGAAAAATGGCTTTTCAAGTCCAGTGGACCAGTTAGAGATTCAACCCGTCCGGGGCCTTGATGTGCTGCTGGGAGCGACGCAGTGGTGGCGGCGAGCCGAAGCTGGTCTGGTCTTCGGTGACTCCAGGAGCGTGCCGAAATCCTCTTCATCCTCGGGCGTGGGCAGGGGGAGGATGGATGGTCCTGGGGGGGTTGCTGCTGGGAGCGCCGGGGGAGGGGAGCGTGGCGCCGGGCCGGAGGGGTGTGTGTGTGGGGAACCTGCTGGTGCCAGGTCTCTGAGGGAGACAGTATCCAGGCGGCCGTCGGGGTACGCCACGTAGGCATACTGGGGGTTCGCATGGAGCAACTGCACCCTCCACCAACGGGTTCGCCTTGTGGATTCTGACGTCTCTACGGAGAAGGACGGGTCCTGGAGCTGTAAGCCAAGTCGGGAGCGACACCCCGGATGTGGACTTCCGGGGAAAGGCAAAGAGACGTTCATGGGGTGTGTTGTTAGTGGCGATGCACAGTAGTGACCGAATGGAGTGTAGTGCATCAGGGAGGACCTCCTGCCAGCGAGAGACCGGGAGGTTCCTGGACTGTAGGGCCAGTTGGACGGCCCTCCAGACCGTCCCGTTCTCCCTCTCTACCTGTCCGTTTCCCCGGGGGTTATAGCTGGTCGTCCTGCTGGAGGTGATACCCCTGCTGAGCAGGAACTGACGCAGCTCATCACTCATGAATGAGGATACCCTGTAGCTGTGGATGTAGGCGGGGAAGCGAAGATGGTGTTGAGGGCTTTGATGACAGTGGCAGACGTCATGTCGGGGCATGGGATGGCGAAGGGGGATCTGGAGTACTCATCGACCACGCTGAGAAAATACGTGTTACGGTCAGTGGAGGGGAGGAGCCCTTTGAAATCCACGCTGAGGCGCTCAAAGGGGCGGGAGGCCTTCACCAGGCGCGCACGGTCTGGCTTGTAGAAGTGTGGCTTGCACTCCGCACAGACCTGGCAGGCCCTGGTGATTGTCCGTACTTCCTCGACGGAGTAGGGCAGATTGCGGGCCTTTATAAAATGGTACAACCGTGTGACTCCCGCGTGACAAAGGCTGTCGTGCAGGGCCTGGAGTCGGTCTACTTGTGCGCTGGCACATGTACCTCGGGGTAGGGCATCTGGGGGCTCGTTGAGCTTGCCGGGGCGATACAACATCTCGTAATTGTAGGTGGAGAGCTCGATCCTCCACCTCAAGATCTTATCATTCTTGATCTTGCCCCGCTGTGTGTTATTGAACATGAAGGCTACCGACCGTTGGTCAATGAGGAGAGTGAATCTCCTGCCGGCCAGGTAATGCCTCCAATGCCGCACAGCTTCAACGATAGCTTGGGCCTCTTTTTCGACGGATGAGTGCCGAATTTCTGAGGCATGAAGGGTGCGGGAAAAGAATGCCACGGGTCTGCCTGCCTGATTGAGGGTGGCGGCTTGGCGGCGTCTGATGCGTCGCTCTCCACTTGAAGGGCAGCGTCTCGTCTACTGCATGCATCCCGGCCTTGGCGCTTTCGGCTCTGATACGGGCGAAGGCCTGTTGAGCCTTGGCTGTCAGGGGAAAATGGGTGGACTGTATGAGTGGGCGGGCCTTGTCCGCATAGTTTGGGACCCAGTGGGTGTAGTATGAAAAGAACCCCAGGCAGCGTTTGAGGGCCTTGGGGCAGTGGGGGAGGGGGAGCTCCATGAGGGGGCGCATGTGGTCGGGATCGGGCAACCAAAACTCCGTTCTGGACAACATAGCCGAGGATGGCTAAGCGGTTCGTGCTGAACACGCACTTCTCCTTGTTGTAGGTTTAGGAGAGTGGCGGTGTGGAGAAATTTGGCAAGTTTGGCATCGTGGTCCTGCTGATCATGGCCGCAGATGGTGACGTTGTCTAAGTACGGAAAGGTGGCCCGCAAACCGTACCGGTCTATCATTTGGTCCATCTCTCTTTGGAAGACCGAGACCCCGTTGGTGACGCCGAAGGGAACCCTGAAGAAGTGATAGAGGCGACCGCATGCCTCGGAGGCAGTGTATGGACAGTCCGCTTTACGGATGGGGAGCTGGTGGTAGGCGGATTTGAGGTCTACTGTTGAGAAGACCCGGTACTGTGCAATCTGATTGACCAAATCAGATGTGCGTGGGAGGGGGTACGCGTCGAGCTGCGTGTACCGACTGATGGTCTGGCTGTAGTCCACGCACATTCTGTGTTTTTCCCCAGTTTTAACTACTACTTGGGCTCCCCAGGGGCTAATGCTGGCCTTGATGATGCCTTCCCGAAGCAGCCGCTGGACCTCGGACCTGATGAAGGTCCTGTCCTGGGTGCTGTACTGTCTGCTCCTGGTGGCGACGGGTTTGCAATCCGGGGTTAGATTTGCGAAGAGGGAAGGTGGATTGACCTTTAGGGTCGCGAGGCCGCACACAGTAAGGGGTGGTAGGGGCCCGCCGAATTTGAGGGTTAGGCTCTGGAGGTCACACTGGAAGTCCAGGGCGAGTAGTAGGGCAGCGCCGAGATTAGGAAGGACGTAGAGGCGGAAGCCGCTGAATTCTATGCCCTGGACCGCGAGTGTGACCGTACAGTACCCCCGGATCGCCACGGAATGGGATCTGGAGGCCAGGGAGATTCTTTGATTGGCGGGGTGTACCGTGAGGGTGCAGCGCCTTACTGTATCTGGGTGGATGAAGCTTTCAGTGCTCCCGGAGTCCAGCAGGCAAGAGGTCACGTGTCCATCGATTTTAACGCTGGTCGATGCGGTGGCCAGGTTGTGCGGAGGAGACTGGTCGATGGTCACTGAGGTAAGTCGTGGTTGGTCGTCGCTGGTGTCGGATGATGGGGTGCCCGGGGGGCACGGGTCCTGGAACGCTGATGGCGCCCATGTGCCGTGGGGGAGACAAGATGGCGGCGCCTGAAGATCTTTGGGAGGACAAAATGGCGGCGCCCGTGGGCCGCACGTGGCGGGGGTTGAAAAAGATGGCGCCGCCCATGGGCCACACGTGTTGCGTGGAGGGGAAGATGGTGGCGTCTACTGGCCGTGCTTGGTCTGAGGAGGGGAAGATGGCGGCGCCCACTGGCCGCACGTGGTCCGGGGAGGTGAAGATGGCGGCGCCCATTGTCCCCAAGCGGGTGGGCGCCGGGGCCCCCATCTCCTTGGCTGCCGTGCTGGAGCACCTGACTGCCGAGATCCTCGAGCTGGCCAGCAACAACAAGAAGACTCAGTTGGTCACACACTCAGCTCTGAGGTAGGGGGCAGCACGGTGGCGCAGTGGTTAGCATTGCTGCCTAAGGTGCTGAGGACCCGGGTTCGAATCCCGGCCCTGGGTCACTGTCCATGTGGAGTTTGCAAATTCTCCCCGTGCCTGCGTGGGTTTCACCCCCACAACCCAAAGATGTGCAGATTAGGTGGATCGGCCACGCTAAATTGCCCCTTAATTGGGAATAAATAATTGGGTACTCTAAATTAATAAAAAAAGAAAAAAAAAGCTCTGAGGTAGATGGCCATGTTCCAGCTTTAGAGACCCAAGCACAGAATCCAGGCTGGCACTGGTACTGAGGGACTACTGCATTGTCAGAGGTGCCATCTTTCAGATGACACATTAAACCCAGGCTTCGACTGCCCTCTTAATAATAATAATCTTTATTGTCACAAGTAGGCTGACATTACCACTGCAATGAAGTTACTGTGAAAATCCCCTAGTCACCACACTCCGGCGCCTATTCGGGTACACAGAGGGCGAATTCAGAATTTCCAATTCACCTAACAAGCACGTCTTTTGGGACTTGTGGGCGGAAACTGGAGCACCCGGAGGAAACCCACGCAGACATGGGGAGAACGCGTAGACTCCGCACAGACAGTGACCCTGTGCTACCGTGCGCCATACAAGATCCATTGGCACTATTTTGGATTTCCCTCTGCTGATCTAGCTGCCATTTATTTGCCAATCGACATCTAAAACAGAATATCTAGTGGCCTAATTAATTGGGAGTTGTTGGATCTTTCTGTGCCCAAATTGGCAGCTGTGTTTCCTAAACTACAACAGTGGCGACACTTCCAAACATGTGGTGAAGCATTTTGGGACGTCTTGAAGTGGCAAAAATTGAAGCAAAAACCCTTGTTTCTTGTCTGCCTCAGAATTCAAAATCCAATGTTGCTGATAATGGATCTTGAAAAAAGAGAACTAAGAACAACGAAAATTGCAGGACAGGAACAGGCCCTTCGGCCCTCCAAGCCTGCACCGACCATGCTGCCCATCTGAACTAAAAACCCCTACCCTTCCGGGGCCATATCCCTCTATTCCCATCCTATTCACATATTTGTCAAGACGCCCCTTAAACGTCACTATCGTATCTGCTTCCACTACCACCCCCGGCAGCGAGTTCCAGGCTCCCACCACCCTCTGTGTAAAAAACATCCCTCCCACATCTCCTTTACACCTCGCCCCTCGCATCTTAAACCTATGCCCCCTAGTAATTGACTCTTCCATCTTGGGAGAAAGCTTCTGACTATCCAATGTTGAATAAAGTTTTGAAAATCGATGCTACATCAGTGGCTCTCCAATGTGCTCCGCAGCATTCCATCAGTAACAATTGTGGCCACTTTACAGATCAGTTTCCGACGTCATTGACACAACCTAGTTTAAAATTACGAATAAAAGTAACACTTTTAAAATCAATAATCTATAGCAGAGTTGTAGTTCGCTCTTTTTGGGGTGGGGTGGTGTGTGGAGGTTAATTATTTCCTTGTTTTTATTGACAATGGGCTGGATTCTTCGGCCGTGCCCACCGCAAGATCGCCACGGACGGGACGCGGACCGTGTAAAGGTCCATTCACCTCAGGAGGGGCTTTCCGGTCGGCAGGCAGGCGAGGCCGAAGAATCCCGGCCAATGTGTCACACAACCAGTTGGGGTCTGGACCTGGCCCCTGTGGGGTGGATGCGGGGGTAGGTGGGCACAGAATTTTGTTAAATCGGCTGGCCTCTCGTCCCCAAACTGCAGGTGGCCAATTTGGGCTTTTTAAAGGCCGATTGGCTGAGCTGACTGGAATTATCTAGTCTGCCTCTGAGCCCCTGGAGGTGTCAGGGATCTAGGCCTGTGGGAGATCCGGTGTAATGTTTGGATGGCCTGATTTATACTGCAAGAACGATTTATTAATATTAACTGTGGGGCAACTATATACAAAACAACAGATGAATAACAGTATTACCATGCACAAACAACCTCTCGCTTCCAGCTCTACAGTCAGTCTGAGGTCTCCTGACGCTAACATTCACTTATATACTAATGAGACCCCTAGTGGTCAGTCAGTGAATTACAACACAACCATGCTATCACCACACCCGGGTGTGGGTGGGTGGGGGTGGGGGGTGTGGTGAGGGGCAGTGCTCCAGATCAGCTTAGAGGCCCCTCCAGCTTCTGTGGCTTTGGTGGCAGCCACAGGCTGCTTTCTAGACGGTATTCTTCCTACAGTGGTACCCGGACTGCTGAGGGATTTTTTCAAATTAAAATGGTTGTGGAGAGGGTGCCTCCATCTTGAGGTGCCTCTCTCTCTCTTCTCTCTCTCTCTCTCTTACTTGAAAAGGCAGCCTGATGCTTCTTCGGAGTTGGGTGGCCTCCTATTGGTTCTCCAGCTTAGAGAGCCCATCCACCGTCCTTAATTGGATGGTGAGCTTGCCCTCTGTCCATTAAATTCGGGGAAACCACAGCCACGTGGTGAGGTCTTCTGAGCCCCATTTGGCTCAGATGTTGGAGCCTTGAACCCCGCAGGGTAAATCATGCCCCTGGTGTCAGATACCGGGAGTCAACTCGAACCAGCCTAGTGAGATTCTCTGTCCAAAAACTCTCCTGACTGTTGATGAGAGACCTTAAACATGATCTTGTTAAAACCTTGGTGGGTACTGTGTTTATATAAAGGCATATGGGACACTTGCCTTTATCAATTGAGGCAGAGATTACAAAAGCAGGGAGGTCATGCTGGAGTTGTATAGAACAACTGTGTGCAGTTCTGGTCGCCACATTATCGGAAACATGTGATTGCACTGGAGGGGGTGCAGAGGAGATTCACCAGGATGTTACCTGGGATGGAACATTTAAGTTACAAAGAGAGGTTGGTTAGGCTTGGGTTGTTTTCGTTGGAGCTGAGAAAGCTGAGGAGCGACCTGGTCGATGTGTACACGGTTATGAGGGGCATGTGATCTCAGTAACAATGGTCGCAACAAATAATCAATAAAACCCATCCCCCAAAGCAAATAATTGAATTAGTGAACCAGATGGATTTTTTTTTAAATAAATATTTTATTGAAAATTTTTGGTCAACCAACACAGTACATTGTGCATCCTTTACACAATATTATAACAACACAAATAACAATGACCTATTTTATAAACAAAAAAAAAATGAATAAATAATAAATAAATAACAAAAATGAAAACTAACCCTAATTGGCAACTGCCTTATCACAAGTAACACTCTCCAAAAATATAATTTAACAGTCCAATATATAATTATCTGTCGCAACGACCTATACATATTATACAGTATATATTAACAACCCTGAGAGTCCTTCTGGTTCCTCCTCCCCCCCCCTCCCCGATCCTGGGCTGCTGCTGCTGCCTTCTTTTTTCCATTCCATCTATCTTTCTGCGAGGTATTCGACGAACGGTTGCCACCGCCTGGTGAACCCTTGAGCCGACCCCCTTAGAACGAACTTAATCCGCTCTAGCTTTATAAACCCTGCCATGTCATTTATCCAGGTCTCCACCCCCGGGGGCTTGGCTTCTTTCCACATTAACAATATCCTGCGCCGGGCTACGAGGGACGCAAAGGCCAAAACATCGGCCTCTCTCGCCTCCTGCACTCCCGGCTCTTGTGCAACCCTAAATATAGCCAACCCCCAGTTTGGTTCGACCCGGACCCCCACTACTTTTGAAAGCACCTTTGTCACCCCCATCCAAAACCCCTGTAGTGCCGGGCATGACCAAAACATATGGGTATGATTCGCTGGGCTTCTCGAGCACCTCGCACACCTATCCTCCACCCCAAAAAATTTACTGAGCCGTGCTCCAGTCATATGCGCCCTGTGTAATACCTTAAACTGAATCAGACTTAGCCTGGCACACGAGGACGACGAGTTTACCCTGCTTAGGGCATCTGCCCACAGCCCCTCCTCGATCTCCTCCCCCAGCTCTTCTTCCCATTTCCCTTTTAGTTCATCTACCATAGTCTCCCCTTCGTCCCTCATTTCCCTATATATATCTGACACCTTACCATCCCCCACCCATGTCTTTGAGATCACTCTGTCCTGCACCTCTTGTGTCGGGAGCTGCGGGAATTCCCTCACCTGTTGCCTCGCAAAAGCCCTCAGTTGCATATACCTGAATGCATTCTCTTGGGGCAACCCATATTTCTCGGTCAGCGCTCCCAGGCTCGCGAACTTCCCATCCACAAACAGATCTTTCAGTTGCGTTATTCCTGCTCTTTGCCACATTCCATATCCCCCATCCATTCCCCCCGGGGCAAACCTATGGTTGTTTCTTATCGGGGACCCCCCCCAAGGCTCCAGTCTTTCCCCTATGCCGTCTCCACTGTCCCCAAATCTTCAGTGTAGCCACCACCACCGGGCTTGTGGTGTAGTTCCTCGGTGAGAACGGCAATGGGGCTGTCACCATAACCTGTAGGCTAGTCCCCCTACAGGACGCCCTCTCTAATCTCTTCCACGCCGCTCCCTCCTCCTCTCCCATCCACTTACTCACCATTGAAATATTAGCGGCCCAATAATACTCACTTAGGCTCGGTAGTGCCAGCCCCCCCCTATCCCTGCTACGCTGTAAGAATCCCTTCCTCACTCTCGGGGTCTTCCCGGCCCACACAAAACCCATGATGCTCTTTTCAATCCTTTTAAAAAAAGCCTTCGTGATCACCACCGGGAGGCACTGAAACACAAAGAGGAATCTCGGGAGGACCACCATCTTAACCGCCTGCACCCTCCCTGCCAGTGACAGGGATACCATATCCCATCTCTTAAAATCTTCCTCCATTTGTTCCACCAACCGCGTTAAATTTAACCTATGCAATGTGCCCCAATTCTTGGCTATCTGGATAACCAGATGGATTTTTAACAACAACAAAAAACTCAGGGTTGGCAGAGTCAGGGCTGGGGAATTGTTTTCAATCATTTAATTGATATGTGTTGGATTGTGCTAGTTTGTTCACTGATCCATGTTTACTGTATTAGATTGCTTAAGCCTGTGGGTGGAGCTAGAGAGCTTAAATAATTGACTTCCTATGGAAGGTCCAGAGAGCATGTGCATAGAATTCCTGTAAGTGTTGAGATATTATAATAGTAAGTCTTACAACACCAGGTTAAAGTCCAACAGGTTTGTTTCAATGTCACTAGCTTTCGGAGCGCTGCTCCTTCCTCAGGTGAAGGAGGAAGGAGCCTGAGGAAGGAGCAGCGCTCCGAAAGCTAGTGACATCAAAACAAACCTGTTGGACTTTAACCTGGTGTTGTAAGACTTCTTACTGTGCTCACCCCAGTCCAACGCCGGCACCTCCATATCAGGGATATTATAAAGTATTGTAAATAAACCTGTTGTAGATTTAAAACTAGTGTCACCAATGCATTACTCTGAGATAAATCAGGTGTAGAAAATGTACAGCAAACTGGCAAATGCATAACAGGAACCAAGAAAGTAAGCCTCTTCTCAGATTAATGGACAATGACTGGCCAGAGTCCAAAGATGTGCAGGTTAGGTGGATTGGTCATGTTAAATTGCCCCTTAGGGTTAACCCTAACCCTAACCCTTAGGGTCCAGGGATGTGCAGATTAGGTGGGGTTACGAGGATAGTGCGGGGCTGTAGGTCTATGTAGGGTTCCCTTTCAGAGGGTTAGTGCACACTCGATGGGCCGAATGGCCTCCTTCTGCACTGTGGGGATTCTATAATTCTACGCCAGTGGCCTTTCAATTATTGCTCATACCTTGAAAGAAAATAATTAAAAAGCAACAACTCCTGATCGTAAGAAGAAGTCTAGGATTTGGCTATTCTGCTCGGTGAATCTTGAAAATGAAAATCGCTTATTGTCACAAGTAGGCTTCAAATGAAGTTACTGTGAAAAGCCCCTAGTCGCCACATTCCGGCGCCTGTTCGGGGAGGCTGGTACGGGGATTGAACCGTGCTGCTGGCCTGCCTTGGGCTGCTTTAAAAGCGAGCGATTTAGCCCTGTGATAAACCAGCCCCTGCTAGGGCACTTTTCCCTTCGGGCTTCTTTTCTTCCCTTCGGGCTTCTCCTCTGGTCTAGCACTAACTCTATCTCTTTCTATGTTGATTGAGGCAGTCGGAATCTTCACTACCAATAGGACATTGTGTGAATTTGAACTACAGGCAAGGATCCACCTCTTCATGCTATCCAGTATGTTCTCTCACATATGTTCTCAGTATGTTACAGCAAAAGTGCACATAAAGACAATGGGCTTTTAGTCATAGAGTTATGCAGCACAGAAACAGACCCTTCGGCCCACCATGCCAAATACCAATCTATACTAGTCCTATTTACCAGCACTTGGTCCATAGCCTATTATGCCTTGGTGATTTAAGTGCTCGTCCAGATGCTTTTTAGGGGCGGCACGGTGGCACAGTGTTTAGCACTGCTGCCTCACAGTGCCAAAGACCTGGGTTCAATTCCGGCCTGACTGTGTGGAGTCTGCGCGTTCTCCCCGTGTCTGCGTGGGTTTCCTCCGGTTGCTCCTGTTTCCTCTCACAGTCCAGTGATGTGTAGGTTAGGTGGATTGGCCATGCTAAATTTTCTCCTTAGTGTCCAAACGTTAGATGGGGTTACAGGGCTTTTGGGATACGGTGGGGGATTGGGCTTTTAGCACAGTGGCCCTGTGCTAAACCAGCCCCATTGCCCTCGGCACCAGAAACAACAACAGCAAATCCAGCCCTGTCAAACCTGCAAAGTCCTCCTTACTCACATCTGGGGGCTTGTGCTAAAATTGGAAGAGCGGTCAAGCAACAACCACCATCTCTAGGCCTGCCCTGTCCCACCGGCACCTCCCTCTCAGTTAATGATTCAATACTCCTCCATGTTGAACACCAATTGGAAGAGGAGTGGCTCAATAGGACCACTTTTGAACGAGCTGACCAAATGCTAAAGGACATAGCTGCTAGACTGGGTATGTGACAGGTGGTGAGGGAAACAAGAAGAGGGGAAAACCTATTTACCGTGTCATAGAATCATAGAATTTACAGTGTAGGAGGCCATTCGACCCATCGAGTCTGCACCGGCCCTTGGAAAGAGCACCCCACCCAAGCCCACACCTCCATCCTATTCCCGTAACCCAGTAACCCCACTTAACCTTTTTGGACACTAAGGGCAATTTAGCATGGCCAATCCACCTAACCTGCACATTTAGCATAGCCAATCCACAGAACCTGCACATCCTGACCAATCTACGTGTTGTTATGGGGCAGGGCTTAGAAACTCCAAAGTGTATTGTGAAGTTCGCCTGACCTATAATTGTTATGTTGAATTTGGCCAGGATGAGCACAAGAGCCTTCACTTCAGTTGTGATTCATCAGACTTCCGAGGCGCTTTTATCAAAACAAAGTTTATTATAAGAATGTAGTTAACATATATAAAATACAACAAGAATTTGTTGTCAATTACAAACATAAAGAAAACACAATAGCTACAGTAATCTATTTCATAGAATTTACAGTGCAGAAGGAGGCAATTCGGCCCATCGAGTTTGCATCGGCTGTTGGAAAGAGCACCCTACCCAAGCCACCCTATCCCCATAACCCAACTTAACCAACACCAAGGGCAATTTGGGACACTAAGGGCAATTTAGCATGGCCAATCCACCTAACCTGCACATCTTTGGACTGTGGGAGGAAACCGGAGCACCCGGAGGAAACCCACGCACACACGGGGAGAACGTGCAGACTCCGCACAGCCAGTGACCCAGCCGGGAATCGAACCTGGGACCCTGGAGCTGTGAAGCAATTGCGCTAACCACTATGCTACCGTGCTAACTCCTAATGAATCCCCCTTAGTACTGTTCCAATTCAATACAAAATCCAATAAACCAAAACCCCTTTCGAAGGGCATGGCCCAGCACACTGCAATCTCACTTGAATGGGACTGGTCCTTTCCCTGAGATTCTGATCCATTTCCAATCAGCAGATTCAAAACTCCCCTGGAAAGCAACTCTATCTTTAAAATTACCAAGGCAGTTTGCCACACCCAATGTACTGTCAGTTCATTGGAAAAGCTTTAAAATAAAAACAGGGAAACGCTGCTTCTTTCTTTTGCAGTCCAAAGCAACAAACCAAAACTGAAACCCAAACACTAAACCCCCTCTCACCCGACAGCCAATGGCCAGCTCCACCCACAAATTACATCACTGAAGCCGTGCTACAAGTCATGTGATAATACAAAACCCTTTTTAAAGGGACACTCACATGACAGTGTCACAGATGCATCTGTCCATGACAGTATTGGTAGGAATGACCATCACACAGTCCAAGTGGAGGCAAAGTCCCATCTTCAAATTGAGATACCCTCTATTGTGTTGTATGCCAATACCACCGTGCTAAATGGGATAGGTTTAGAATAGATCTTACAACTCAAAACTGGTTTATACCCGGCAATGTGGAAAATTGCCCAGGTGTGTTCTGTCCACAGAAAGTAGGTAAAATCCAAGGCTACCCCATCAGTCTACTCTCAATCGTCAATAAAGTCATGGAAGAGGTGGTCGACAGTGCTATCACATGGCATTTGCATTGCAATAACCTGCTCACTGTCGCTCAGTTTGGGTTCAGCCAGGTTCACTCACCTTCAGACCTCATTACAGCCTTGGTCCAAACAGGGACAAATGAGCGGAATTCAAGAAGTGAGGTGAGAGGGAATGCCATTGAAAGAAAGGCAGCATTTGACTGAGTATAGCATCAAGGAGCCCGAGGAGAATTGGAGTCAATGGGAATTCAGGGGAAAACTGCTGGTTGAAGTCATACCCAGCACAAAGGTGTATAGCTGTGGTTGTTGGAGGTCAATCATCTCATTCCTGGGATATTGCTGCAGGAATTCTTTGGGGTCATGTCCTAGGCCCAACCTTCGTCTGCTGCTGCATCATTGGCCAGCATGACGTCAGAAAAGAGGATATTCGCTGATCATTGCACAGATTTCAGTCACAACTCCTCATATACTGAAGCAATCCATGTCTATATGCAGCTAGACCTGGACAACATTCACACTTGGCAGGTGCGTGGCACAAATGTTTCTTTCAGGGTAATGACCTTCTCCACCAAGAAAGAATCCAACCATTTCTGATTGACCTTCAATGGAATTACCAGCACTGAAGCCCCCACTATCAGTATACCTAACATATGAGAAGAGACTAAATCGGTTAGGATTATATTCGTTGGTATTTAGAAGAGTGAGAGGGGATCTCACAGAAACTTACAAAATTCTAACAGGATTAAACAGGGTAGATTCAGAAAGAATGTTCCCGATGGTCGGGGAGTCTAGAATTAGGGATCACAGGTTGAGGATAAGGGGTAAGGAGGTGAGGAGAAATGTCTTCACCCAGAGAGTGGTGAATCTGTGGAATTCACAAAAAGTAGCTGAGGCCAAAACGTTGTGTAATTTCAAGAAAGAATTAAATATAGCTCTTGGGGCTAAAGGGATCAATGGATATGGGTGGGATCAAGGTATTGAACTTGATGATCAGCCATGATGATAATGAATGGTGGTGCAGGCTCGAAGGGCCAAATGGCCTCCTCCTGCTTCTATTTTCTATGTTACCAAGTTTCTATCTCAAGGGATACCATTGACCAAAAACTGAACTAAACCAGCCAAAAAAATGCTGTGATTACAAGAGTAGGTCAGACTCTGAGAATTCTGCAGTGAGTAATTCACCTCCTGATTTGGTGCTGTGTGATGAGGTAGATCTGATTAGGGAACTTAAGTTGAAGGAACCCTTAGCGCCAGTGACCACAATATGATAGAATTTACCCTGCAGTTTGAGAGGGAGAAGCTGGAATTAGATGTAACGGTATTACAATTAAATAAGGGTAACTACAAAGACATGAGGGAGGAGCTGGCCAGAGTTTTTTTTCTTTAAAAAAAATAATTTAAGAGTGCCCAATTCATTTTTTCCAATTAAGGGGCAATTTAGCGTGGCCAATCCACCTACCATGCATATCTTTTGGTTGTGGGGGCAAAGCCCACGCAGACACAGGGAGAATGTGCAAACTCCACACAGACAGTGACCCAGAGCCGGGATTGAACCTCGGACCTCGGCACCATGAGGCAACAGGGCTAACCCACTGCACCACCATGCTTCCCTGGAGCTGGCCAGAGTTGATTGGTAAAGGAGCCTAGCCGGGAAGACCGTGGAACAGCAATGGCAGGGGTTTTTGGAAGTTTTCGGGAAGCACAACAGAAATTCATCCCAAGGAGGAGGAAACTTGCTATGGGGAGGACAAGGCATCCATGGCTGACAAGGGAAGTCAAGGACAGCATAAAAGCAAAAGAAAAAACATACAAGGTGGCGAGGTTAGTGGGAACCCAGAGGATTGGGAAGCCTTTAAAAGCGAGCAGAGGACAACTAAAAAAGCAATAAAGGAGGGGGGGGGGGGGGGGGGCGGGGGGAGAGAAGATGAAATATGAGTGTACGCTAGCTAGTAATGTAAAAGAAGATAGCAAGAGTTGTTTTCAATATTTAAAAGGTAAGAGAGAGGCAAGAATAGACATTGGACCACTGGAAAATGAGGCTGGAGAAGTCATAATAGGGAACAAAGAAATGGCAGAGGAACTGAGTAGGTACTTTGCATCAGTCTTCACAGTGGAAGATACCAGTGGCTTACCAGAACTTCAGGAGAATCACGGGCAGAAGTGTAGTGGCCATCACTGAGGAAACTGTTTCTGGGGAAACTGAAAGGTCTGATGGTGGAGAAATCACCTGAAAAGAGATAGCTGAGGAGATGGTGGAGGCATTGGTAGTGATCTTTTAGGAATCACTGGAGGCAGGGAGAGTCTCAGAGGACTGGAAAATGGTTAATGTAACACCCCTGTTTAAGAAGGGAGCGTGGCATGATAGCACAGTGGTCAGCACTGTTGCTTCACAGTGCCAGAGTCCCAGGATCGATTCCCGGTTGTAGGGTCCCAGGTTTGATTCCCGCTTGGGTAACTGTGCGGAGTCTGCATATTCTCCCGTTCTGTGTGTGTTTCCTCTGGGTTCTCCGGTTTCCTCCCACAAATCCTGAAAGACGTGCTTGTTAGGTGAATTGGACATTTTGAATTCTCCCTCAGTGAACCCGAACAGGTGCCGGAGTGTGGTGACTCGGGGATTTTCACAGTAACCTCATTGCTAATGTTAATGTAAGCCTACTTGTGACAATAATAAAGATTATTATGAGAAGACAGGAACTTGAGGATAGCCGCAGGCTGGCGCACCAGCTGCGGAGGTAGGCTGCGTCCAGGGAAATATTGAAGATACAGACTGGGCTGGGGATGTGGAGTCGGAGCCAGGCGTTTTGGAAGTACTACCAGCGACGTTACAAGGCAGACCTGGGGGGAGAGTGTAGCCATCTGGGATGGCCACGTCCCAATTACAAAATGGACACTTGCAAAGAATGCAGGGAAAATTGGACAATACTAAGAAACAAGCAGGTGCAAGATCTGTCTGTTGATTAGAACCTTAAACTCTCAGACAGGACAGAAACTGCCAAGCAATCAACATACTAATGAGCCATCTCCGGGGACAAAAGGGAAACATTTAGATACACAATGTTAAGGCACACTCCCCGGCGCCAGAAGAGGCTAAAACAAAGCAGACCAACGGTCACTAGGACACGCCCAGCGATCAGGGAACCACCCCTCTATTGGAGGAAGATCGATAAGACTGATTGGGAAAGACCCAATTAGTTGAGGCCAAGTTCAAGGCCCGCCCAAAAGCGCGCAAAGCCCTTTTTAGTGTAAAAGATATTCCCCAAGGTAGAATCTCCCTCCTTTGGCTTTGGCTCTCACCGAAGAGAGAGACCAGCCTAGCAACTACAGCAGACCAAGTAAGTTCCAAGTCAACGCTCGCTATGAGATAGACGCTCCTAGTTGCTACCCTGTAAACAGCTCAACCCAGCAGCCTTAGAACCGAGCAACGGCCATTGTTCCTCTGACTGAGCGGGCACCCGAAGCTAAATATAGGCTTTAGTAATAGTGGTAGTTTAGTTTGTAGAGTTTATGCATGAGTAGATTTGACTATGTGTAAATAAATGAGCATTGCTTTTGAACTTACTAACTGGTGTATCGAGTCATTGATCAGTATTCGGTTCTGAACCTTGTGGCGGTGTCGAAAGATACCTGGCGACTCTTGTGCAAATGTGATTAAACAGAGCCAAATTAAGAGCCAACCAAAGAGAGCAACATTTCCTGGTGACATCTGACGGGACTCGACTTAGAAGTGGCC
The DNA here is from genome assembly GCF_047496885.1 of Scyliorhinus torazame. Classification (NCBI taxonomy): domain Eukaryota; kingdom Metazoa; phylum Chordata; class Chondrichthyes; order Carcharhiniformes; family Scyliorhinidae; genus Scyliorhinus; species Scyliorhinus torazame. The sequence continues at coordinate 21,938,174 of NC_092709.1, read as the reverse complement.
TAATCACTCGGAGAGAACCAAAATTTGAATTGAGAATCCAAACAGAAAGAAAAACCACAAGCGCCAAAACAGTACTGATTAAGCCTCTGAGATTCGGAAGTGTGTTAATGCATGCGTACTAACAGGGATATAAGGTAAACGTGAGAGATTTTGTTGCGTAAAACTGTCGGGAGTTTTGTAGGCCGGAAATTAGCGTAAGCCGTACCCGTGTTTACATCATCACTTTATCACCCCCTGTTCCAAATTCAGTAGAGATCCTAGTAGAGAAAATGGCAATAAAGGCAATGGAATGCCTTATGAACCCCCAGGAATTCGAGGTCGCGGAGACCAGTAGAGTAGGACAGTGTCCCGTTTGGGAAGATGAGATCAGAAAATATCTCAAAGGGAAAGGATGGCCTCTTTGGAGTGAATTCTGTGATAATGAGGAAACAGGACCCGGAAGTATAGGACATACTTGGTGGGAGAATGTGTCAGAGATCCACAAGAAGAGCTTGGGAAAAGCTCGCAAGCCGATGGCAATCGTGTCCTGTTTGGCACAATTGCGAGGCACAGAGGAGGTGGTTAGGATGCTCCGCAGAGAGATAGATGAGAGAGACAGAACCAGTGAGGTAGACGTGAGTGCGGTAGAGAAAGAGAATCGAGATCTGAAAGAGCAGTTAGCAGCAAGAGCTCCGTAGACCATGCAAAGTGGCGAAAGCAAATTGCAGAATTGCAATCTCTGCTTTCCGTTCAAAATGGATTTCAAAGTACAGTCGGACCCCAATTAGATCAAGAAAACGGCCCCGATTGGCAGGAATTGAATGAGACTGCCCATGGATATGTACATCGGACATGTACGCAGGAAAAACCCCAGAAAAGGAAAGCGCCCCAACCCCCAACTGAACAGGCAGAACACACCCCCATGAATCCTGTAACCACACACCGCAGGGCCGCAGGAGAAGGAGAAGCAGATTTCCTATATACAACCCCGTTAACCGTGACCCAATTACGGGGCGCGTGTGGAAAAATTACACCGTTCCTTCCCACTTCAGACCCCCACCAATTTTTCGCTAAAGTCAAACAACAGGCTACCATGTACGGCCTGGACGAAAAGGAGCAAGTGAAGCTCACAGTTTTGAGCCTCGACCCTTCAGTCGTAGCAGCCCTTCCCGACCCACAGAATGTAGGAGGAGGCACACTCCAAGAGATGCACACAGCGATCCTTGATGCGATCGGCTTCAACAGAGGAGACCCCATAGAAAGCCTAAATAAGTGTTGGCAAAAGAAAACAGAGCACCCCACAGCGTTTGCTGGATGTTTGTGGATTCACTTTACTGCAATTTTTGGAGAATTATCCCGCGCCAATTTGTCCCCAGATAATATGGCCAAATGGACCCGAATTCTAGTCTCCCACGCCACTGAAGCAGGATGAAACGCTTGTGCAAACTATGACCCCCTCAGATGAGGCCCACAATGAAAAATGGGTTTTGAAGTGATTGTCCTGCTCTTGGGAGCAATCAATTGCAGGCAAAACCGCATTTTCAACACCCGATGAAGAGCAGGCAGAAATGAACCCAGTTAAAGCACGCTAGGACACCGCATGGGTAAATGAGGGCAGGAACAGCCCACCCCAGCTCAAAGCTCAGGAATGTTACAACTGTGGACAGCTAGGACACATTGCACGAGAGTGCAAAGTGCCCCAGAAGCAGCAGAGAAGCCAACAGACAGGCACCCTAAACACGAATAGGGCAAAGCCGATCCATAGAGTTAGTGCCCGTTCAGAGAATGCAGACATGAACGGCACCGACTGACCGTGTATGCGACACCCTTTGGGACAAGTCCGGTGGATTGGTAGTAGCAGGCAAAGTCCGGGGACAACCCGTAGAATTTCTTTGGTACACAGGAGGGTCCTGCACCACACTCAATTCCTCCACGATGTTCCCGCGAGACACGTGGCCCACAAGAGACACCATCACACTCAGCGGTTTTACAGGCCACTCACAACAGGGACACATCACAGCTCCTGTAGCAATACAGATAGGTAACGTCACAACTAAGCACCCCGTAGTTTTAGTTGATCTGCCCCAGACAGCAGAACATATCCTTGTGATCAATTTAATGAGCTCCCATTACCTTTCTTTCGATCCAGTTAACCAGTGTGTTTGGAAAATGGCAAAGGCAGCACGAGCCCCTGCCACGCTCACAGTAGGAGAGTATGTAAATAGGATTAGCTCAGTAGGAGACTTCTGGTTCGACCCTCGAGCCATTAGTGCGGACAAACAGGTTAGGACAGTCCTGCAGGAACATAAAACAGCATTTGCACAGCACAAGCACGACTGTGGCAATTTGACTGGCTTTGTGAGCATTACAGGTTCCGACCCTAAACCCCAGAAGCGGTACGGATTTCCCCAGGAAGCAGAGGGAGAAATCTCCAAAGTAATAGAGAGTTTGTTGGATCAAGGCGTACTCAGATCAGTAGCCTCCACAAACAACGCACCGATTTGGCCCGTCGGGAAACCGGATGGATCATGGCGACTGACCATTGATTACCGGGAACTGAACAAAGTAACCTCAGCAGCAGCCCCCACCGTAGCCACGAGTCCCGAGACCATGCTCAAACAGGGACTCCAGTGAAATTTTTTGACGACGCAACCCGGTGTGGGGTGTGTGAGAGGGGAGCCCCCCCCCCCAATGAAGGAGAAAAAAAACGGCGGCGGCGGCTGCAGCGCGAGGATTCGTCGACCAAAGGGTCAGAAAGAGAGAAGCACAAGATGGCGGCGGAGAAAGCGCAGGCGACATGGGGGCCTGCGCAGGATGAAACTTTGAGACGGTGTGTAGAGCTGCTGAAGAGGGAGGTGCTGACCCCGATGCTACAGGCAATTGAGGGGCTCAAGGAGACACTAAAGACCCAGGAGGCAGAGCTCCGTGTGGTGGAGCAGAAGGTGACAGATAATGAAGACGGGATCCTGGGCCTGGCGGTTAAGACACAGACGCACGAGGCACTTCATAAAAAGTGTACTGAAAGGATCGAGGCCCTAGAAAACGGAGCGCGAAGGAAGAACCTTCGGATACTGGGTCTCCCTGAGGATGTGGAAGGAGTGGACTGTGGAGCTTATGCAAGTACGATGCTGAGCTGACTGATGGGTGCTGAGGCCCCTACGGGTCCCTTGGAGGTGGAGTGGGCACATCGGATCCCGGCGAGAAGACCAAAAGCGGGAGAACCACCCAGGGCGATAATCGTGCAATTTCACTGCCTTAAGGATAGAGAAGAGGTCCTGAGATGGGCTAAAAAGGTGCGGAGTAGCAGATGGGAGAATGCAGTGGTACGGGTGTACCAGGATTGGAGTGCGGAGGTGGCGAGAAGGAGGGCAAGCTTTAACCGAGCCAAAGAGGTGTTGCATAAAAGGAAGGTGAAGTTTGGGATGCTGCAGCCGGCAAGACTATGGGTCACGTATCAGGAGAGACACCATTATTTCGAGATGGCGGAGGAAGCATGGACCTTTATCAAAGAGGAGAAATTGGATCGGAACTGAGAAACTGATGCTGCAGGAAATGTTATTGTTAATGTTATGGTTGAAGTTAATTGAGAAGTAAATTGGGAAGGGGGGAGACATGGGGAAATGAGGGCGCCGGTGAGGGGGGAAAGACGGGACATTGTTGGAGAATGGGGAAGGGGAGGGGGAGGGGAAAGGGAGCTGCGCCATAAGAGGCGGGTCAGGTAAAGGGATGTTCCCGCGCCAGAAAGAATAAGGCGGGAAGACAGGCGGATGGGAATTCCCCACACGGGGGAGGGTCGAGGAGTGAGCAGGAGTAGCTGGGGTCAGTTGAAGTCAGCTGACTTACGGAAGTAATATGGGGGGAGCAATCATGCTAGAAAGAGATCTAGCGGGGGGGGGGGGGGGGACACAACTGGGTTGCTGCTGCGGAAATCCAAAAGGAAATGGCTAAAGAGTGGGTGGACGGGGATGGTGTGCGACGCGGGGAGAGCGAGTGGGAGCGCGGAGGCGGGATATGGGACTGGCCTAGAGAAGGTAATGGCTAGTCGACACGGGAGGGGGGCAGGTAGCCCCCTAGTGAGGCTGATCACGTGGAACGTGAGAGGCCTGAACGGACCGATAAAAAGGGCCCAAGTGCTCGCGCATTTGAAAGGACTAAGGGCAGACGTGGTTATGCTCCAAGAGACGCACCTAAAGGTGGCGGACCAAGTTAGGTAAAGGAAAGGATGGGTGGGACAGGTGTTCCACTCAGGACTAGACGCAAAGAACAGAGGGGTGGCCATTTTGGTGGGGAAACGGGTAGCATTTGAAGCAAAGAACATCGTAGCAGATAGCGGAGGTAGATATGTAATGGTGAGTGGCAGGCTGGAGGGAATGGAGGTCGTGTTGGTTAATGTGTATGCCCCAAACTGGGACGATGCGGGATTTATGAGACGGATGCTGGGGCGTATACCGGACCTGGAGGTAGGAAACTTGATTTTAGGAGGGGACTTTAATACGGTGCTGGACCCGGGGCTAGATAGATCCAGCTCAAGGACCGGGAGAAGGCCGGCAGCGGCCAAGGTACTTAAGGGGTTTATGGACCAAATGGGGGGAGTGGATCCATGGCGATTTCTTAGACCTAGGGCTAGGGAGTTCTCCTTCTCCCATGTCCACAAAGTGTACTCCCGGATAGATTTTTT